>NC_134949.1:188999169-189311950 GCF_965638725.1 Aptenodytes patagonicus | reverse complement strand
TTGTAGTAGGAGATGCCAGGTTTGAAGAATTTTGAAACTCTGGGCATTATTTATGCTTACTGTAAAAGCATGAGAAATGCCCTAACACACCAAAGGCTCACCTTACCCACTACTCTAACTGTGGCCAACAGAGTTGCTTAGGGACTAGTATAAGAAACAGAGTATATATGACGAGTGATCTCATCTTAGTTAGGTCTTCCTAAATGTCAACGATTTAGGGCATTTGTGATAGGGATGCTATTCCATAGGTCCTGTAGCATGAACCAAAGCTCACTTACACAATCAGACATATGCAATGGAATTGTTTTTACAGCAGGAGCAGTGTATCCCGCAGCAGTAAGAAGCTGTCCAGAAAAGGAGGATTCCGAGGAGAAATATGGTATTGGTGTTGACTGCAAATGCACAAATAACTAGATTAGCTGCACTGTTACACAGAAATCACATGATTTTGGTGGTCTTTTCTCTATTTTGATTTATTTTACAAATAACTCTATCATGAGTTTGTCTTCTCATTTTATAAATGTAATGGAATCTTTATATAGTTCCAGGTCTGCATGCTAATCCTTCTTTTCTTTATTCTACTGGAATATTTATGAAACAAATTCTGTTTTTTTTTTTTTTTAAGACAGGGAAGAAAATAGGAAGAAATTCATTCATCCCAAATTAATTAACACAATAAAGAACAGATCCTTCAGCACAATGAGGGAGATTATGAGGTAACTGCCTTTTCAGGCAATTATTACCAAATCTTCTTTGTCAAGAATTAGATTTATAGAGGAGAGTTAAGGGAGTATCCATGTAAATATGGACAGGTTGACAATATTCTTCTTTCAAAAAAGAGGAAAAGCAAATTTATGCACTCCAGGCACAGCTCCCTCGATAACTCAACAAGGGACTGACTTTGTTTTCCTTTTACTATCTCCTCTGGGGTACTTTATGGACCAGTTGTCTCATCTCAAGTGTCTGATCCCAAGACATAAATTAATTTTAGATGCACCTTTTATTCTTTGTGGCTGCTAAGGCAATATTCACTATTTGTTTTGGTTGCCATGGAGACAATTGACTTCCTGTGGCGGCAAGAGCCTTGTTTGGGGTATTAAAGGGGCTTGGGTCCAGGGATTCTTTAATTTTCATGCAGTGAAGAAAGTAATTTCATCAACAAAATCTTTGTAAGATTTCTCTCCCTTATAATTTGAGTCATTCTTGTTATAATATTTGTTTTTTTTTTCCTTCTACATTCCTTTTGTAGCTCAGCCTGCACACTCCACAATGCTGCCTCAAACCACAGGGAAGGGCAGATAGTCTATTTATTAGTGTTGTACATTGGTCAGACACAAGCTCCCAACAGCATATTATCTGATAGGACATCAACAGAAACAAAGATAATAAAACATTTGATTATAACATAGCCTTCAAGATGAACTGGTTAGGATTCAGAGACAGAAGTTTCAGACAAACAATGCTGTACTGAGGCTGTCAATAAAGAACAAAAAGCAAAGGCCATTCAGTTTATATTAGCTGTCTTTCTTACACTGCACTAAAATTTGGGCGCCTCATATCAGATCTTCAAGCTGAGACCTCAGCATCTGTATACTCAGCAAAGAGAGTAAGGCATGTTCCAAAAGTACAGTCTGGTAACCAAAAAAATGTTCAAAAGTACCTTCTAAGAAGTTCCAAAGGTAGAAGTGGTGTGTAAGTCCTTGAACCATGTGCTTCCAACCAGAAAGTATGGCAAAGGACTTTGTGCAACACTCAGCTGAGTTTGGGTGGGGGTTTTTTGTTTACTCTTTGAAAAAAGATACTTCAGCAATTTGGCTCTGGCCAAGAAGGTACAAAGTTGGAATGGTTAACTTTGATGAAATTATTGTATGTACTATCCATCCCTTTCCTCGCGTCGTTCACAACAGTTATCATCCTCTCTTCTGAGTTCAGGTATTACCATGTTAACTATGAACAAAAACCTTAAATGAACAAAAAGAACTGGGACTAACGTTAGGTGTCCTGTTCAAATAGTACTGAGTCTATGTATGCCTGCTCAGGATTTATACACTCTTCAGAGTAACTTGGTGCAGCTCAGCATAACTCTGTGACAATGGTCAAGAGCCAGGACGGATGGCATGGGACTGGTGACAAGCTCTGCTCTCCACATCCATGTATTTCACTATGGTCCTATCTGTATCAGAACAGAATGCAACATGATGTGACGTATCAACAGATGTGCTCCCACCGTGCATATCTTGAACTTGAGATGGTACTGCAAGTCCCTGAGGAATAATACCTCTAAGTCCTCCAGCTGCAATGGTAAGCTTATGTATTTCCCAAGCACAAGGCTTGCACTGAAGGCACAAATCTTCATTAATAACAAGAATTAAAAGGGGATTTGTCCTGTTTCCACACTAGCAGTGGATAAAGGCATATAAACACAGGCGGGATTATAAATGAAATCTACATTAATCCCACGATTAGCTCTCTGCCCTCCAACACCCACCTCTTATATTGAGGGTTATGCCCTTTAAAGCAGCAGATCTGTTACAGTTTAAAAAAAAAACCCACACAATAGTCATTGCAGTTATTTTCTAATGCATTGGGGGTTTTGGTCTGGTTTGTTTTAAATTTGGTGTACAACACCAAAATGCTCACAGGTATTACATTCAGGAGTATACTTTTGCTCCGTGGAAATGATGTCATTTGTTCCTAAAGCATCGCACAGCAAAGAAAAAAAATCAAAATCAATAATAAAAATGGAAATCTTTCAGAACAAGTAATAGTAAAACAAAACTTTAGAAATCTCCTTTTAAGTGTACAACACAAAATCAATTTGCCATGACCCTGAGAGTCAGCTATTCTTGCCCTTGTAACAGCAGAAGAAAAAAAAGAAAAGAAACAAATTAAAACAGTACATAAAAGTCTTTTGCTTCCCAAAGTTTTTGGAGTGCTTTTGAGCTAGGAGAACATTTAAAGCAAGCTTTTGAATTTTTATCAATACCGTCTTATAATATTTTTTTAGTGTTTAACATAGCATTAGCCTTCTAGTGTATCTGTCACTTTTCTCTTCTTTTCTTTGCATGAAGATTGTTCTTTAGGTAGCCTGTAACCTGAGAACCACTATTGCTCCTGCAGTTATCCTGCCTCCTGTGTTTATAGTCTGTCCACCTAATCCATTATTGTTTGTTTATTAAGGTTCCTTTTTTATATTTATCAAAATCTGCATCTGAATAATAACGTAAGATCTAAATTTGAAGATATGCAGACAATATTAAAATACTCATACTGGACAAGAGGATTGATCATACTAGAGCAACACACTGGATTTTTTTTAAAAATACAGAATAGCAATGTAGTTTTCAGCAATCATGAAAAAGCAATTTTTAAGCAACTGTCTCAAGGTTTCCGGGCTGCTTTTGTGTTCAGCTGAAATTTCTATTAATCTCTTTCCTTAAACTAACTGAACTGAAGCATTCCAGGATTCTTTCACAAAATGTTCTTTCCTCTGCAATATTTCCAAAAGAAGAGCCTAATACAATGCACATGTGTGAGATATAAAGAGGAGACAACAATAGGAGTACTTAATTTTGATTTCCTAAGGGAAAAACTTAAATACAGCCTCTTTACCAGCACTGTAAATGTAGTTACTGTAAGAGGTGTTTAAAACACTACAATGTCTTTCTCCCCACATCTGCACTGACACTGTATTTAGAAAACCTGAATAGAAAAATCCTATTTTCCTATTATAAGGTCAAGTTACATCAAGTTCTTGCTAGTAAAAAAAGATCTTCAGCATCCTATTGGAATGTTAATATATCTAAAACCTCTGAGACTCAATATTGTGATCTTTCATGATGATTTAATGCAGATAAAACTCCCGTGCAGCTCCAGCAGCACTTTAAAACACAAGATTTTACTAAGTAGAAAAAGATTTTCAAGCTAAAGTAACCATATGAAAAGATTCAATCTAATGTCACTGAGTTTAGAAACCTGTGTTCTAAAAATCCAACATGCAGAGAGCGTTCAAATATAATATCAGCTCCTTCCCACACAGGTATGGTAAACATGAACTCCTTGCATCTTAATAGGGTTCAAGAGTACAGTACAAACTTTATAGTTGCAAATAAGGTACCCAATAAAAGAAATTGCTAAAGTCTCTAACCTTTTTCTCCATCCTACCCACTTCATATTTATTCATCATCTGCTCTGAACTGTGAACATAAATATCAGGTTTACAAACTGCAAGTAGAATTCCAATAAAGGTATGGGATTCCCATATTTTTGACCAAATAAAATATGTGCATAATTTATGCAGTGAAAGATGAAATTCCCCTTCCAACAATGTAAAGTTTGATCCTGGTAAGGGACTAAACTAGAAGCAGTAGCAGGTGTTTGCAATCCTGAATTCATTAATGCTAAGGGTTAATAACCACAGGTGGTAAATACATTGAAAAAAAATAACAAACAGCCATTCAAAATTGAACATTTTCGATTCTTTCACTGAAATATTTTGAAGAAATGCATCTTTCAGATATCACAAATATACAATTTTAGGCTTACAATACAAACACAGGGGACCTGACACTTTTCTGATGAACAGTGACGTTATAGCTTTGTGGATTTTGTAAAACTAGTGATTGAATTTTCTAATATGAACCTCATTTGGGAGTTACCTTAAGCATTCATCATTTTGCAAAACTACCCAGTTAAGGTCTGCTACTTCTCTTACTCTACCTTATTAAAAGCTTTATTAACTCAATGGATGTTAGAATAAATTCTTTAGGATTGTTTCGAAATGACTTCTACTCCAGCTAGTACTGTATTCCCACACAGAACCATGGTAATGAATCAACACAGTGAAGTAAAATCTTGGTAGTCAGTGATATGTTGGGGCTTTTAGCGTCAAAATTTTATATTTAGTTTTAAATGTATTTCTGAAGTATATTTTTTCAGACACACTATCAAAATCATGTTTCCCCTGTTTCCCTTCCTATGCATTCAAATAATACTCAGCCCCAGAATAGGCAATTCTCTCTATCCCGTAAGTAACATGTTTAAGGGCCAATATCTTACAACCACATAAGGCTATAAATGTGAGCTTTACACCATTGAAAAGGGGCCTCAGCTTCTCATAATAGATGGTCAGGCAACATCAGGCCATAAAACAGTGACATTATTATGTATAGAAAAGCTATTTTACAGAAGGTAATTTTTAGAGGCTTCAAAAATTTATTAGCTATCATTTTCCTTTCCCTCTGTATCCCATGCTCTGGAAGGCATGGTAAAGAAGCCAACCTGACTCAAAGTAGAAGGGCATGAAAAATAGTAATAATAAAAAAAAAAAGAACTAAAATGTTTCTAAAACTTACTTTTTTTTTTTACAAATGCACAGCATAAACAACATGTATAATAGCATAGTGTGGTCTGTAGGATTTATGGCGTATGATAATGGAGTAATAAGAGCAACTAAATTCTCAGATGGTGAAAATAGCTGTAACCATTGTAGCCAAGCTATACATACCAGCTCAGGATCTTTCTCTCTTTTCTGCTCCCCCCAGATATTCAAGCTATCAAAACTGTCAAGATATGCTAGCCCCCTGATATACATAGATTAAGTCACATTAGTTAGTTATGTGCTTATACACACTGATTCTTTTTTTATTATTATTAAATTCCTACCTCCCTCAGTTAACCAGGACACAAGGAATTGGCAAGCTGACTAAATACTCACAAAGATCCACAATGGGAATTCTACTGGACATGGGATTTAGCTCTAAACCCATAACTATAGAATGCTATTTTATATTCAAGTCTTTATGTATGTATCCCCAAATCACATTTATCATGCATGATTCTTTTTAATTTTCTTTTGGACATTGTTCTTGTGTTTCAGAAATTTGAAATAATGTATCTGAAAAATACAGATTATGCCATTGTCCAACTGGACCACTAAGTTAAAATGAGATTTAAGACTTGACTACACATATCCTACACTGCACTACTGGGAATGTCACCTGGTGCAGAGACTCTTGAGCTGATGCCAGTCCAAGCCAATGAGCTGTCATGTTTATTGAAGAGTGTATGGAGGTTTGAAATTGGAAAGACACCTTCTTTTGCATGCATAAATTGTTTCCAGAACTAAGCTGACACATCCACACAGCACAACACAAGTGTCCATTAATATTTTGTGCCACATATGAAACATCTAGAACCTGATTTTCTATGATCAAAATGCGGCTTCTTTTGATTTCACTTGCGATTTGTAGGTGTTAGGATTTCTCCAGTCATTCTCAAGATGGAGAATGAGAGAGGTCAGGGGATGACAATCTAGTAATGTCTATTCCTTTCCATTGTCCATAAAGGATGAGTTCAGTCATTCAAAGTAAATTAGAATAATTCCATTCCAAGTACTCCGAGAGAAACATTTATTGCATCATTTTTCATTTAAGGGCACTTGTGGCAGAAGTATGTCCAGGGTGATATTTGACTACATTAACCACAAGAAAAAACCTCTTATGCTCCTCAATTCCCCGCTGAATTCACTACAAACACACCAGTCTCTGCAGTAAACAAGGTATGGATCTTACAGGCAAAACCTCATGAATTTTACCAGTCTGATTCTTTCAGGTAGTCTCAACGATATCTAGCTTTCTAACAAATGAAGCAAGGGAACCACCTGAAAATTATAATGTGATCTCATATCAGAAGGGTACACTGAAAGAGAGGCAGATTTAAGATTGCTTAGGCACCTTAGATAATACATTTGATAATTTAAGTGCTTGACTTTGCATCTCTGATATTCTGGTAGTTTAATAACATAAAAACTGTAAAAACAACACTGTAAGATCAGGATTTTCAAATCCATAATTACCATTTTCTAGCAGAATCAAATTGAAAATAAGGTCTATTTTCCACTACAGAGAACTGAGAGGAGCCATCAGAAGAGGTGGAATCTGTAGCTCTGCAGTGCAGGTCTCTGTCCCTTGAGCTAATGGAATAACCACAGGTGCTGCCACACACAGCCATCCTTCATTTGGGACACATATCTGAAGGGGAGAAAGCACACATTTTGCGTGCTTGCACACAACCCCAGTGGGGTTTCACAGAGATGGGCTGACAGTACAATAGCTCAATTTTGTAGTCCTGCCTCCTATTCTCAGCAACATCTGCTATAAGCAAAGCTAGCAGAAAAGTGACAAGGTTCAACTGAAATATACAGAGAGAAAAGTTTATTTTAAAACTTATAAATTGTTCACACAAGTAAAGACCAAGTATACACTCTTCAATCAGACAAAACTGAAGTCAATAGGATTGAACCTGACAGAGAAATTCATGATGAGGCCTTAATGGCACACTGTTGGGAAATAAGTGAAGAGACCTGCTCATGGGATGTGTAAGATTGATGCATGTGATGGGATTATTCACTGATCTTTCTCAATAACCCTTTGTTACCAGCTTGCCCTTCGTCGCTATTAAAAATATTTATATTTATAAAGGTTATTCACCCTGAAAACAACTTAAGGCTAATGTACTCTGTCCAGATCAAGCTTTTCGCGAGGTTAAAGCTTTTAAATATGTCTGCATATTTCCTTACTGAACAATATGTTTATATTCCTGAAAAAAAAAAGATAATCTTTCCAAACACTATTAACATGCTTTATTACACTGGTTTTTTGCACACATTTTAAACAAATGTTACTTATACGTAATGTCCAAATAATATTTGGAAGCATGTTTGTGTTTTAGTTCCATCATCTTTTTAGGTGAAAAATTCTTATAAAACAAGCTGACTAGTATTAAAATTTCTTTACTTTTTAAGACACAGCATGATTGTTAAATAAATTATTTTGTTGCAATACATTCAAAGAAAAAAAATCCACAAATGTCTTCAGTATAATTCCATGAAGAGTGACCATCTGTTTGCTGTCATTATTTTTAATCATGTCTATATAATGCTTGGTGCTGAAATAAATGTATCACCAAGCCTCAAACCAGCTGGCTTAACATGTTATTTAGAAATTCTCCTGCTTGCTTTGTCTGTCTTCCTCAGGCTTCTTGGAGAAACATGGCCAGAGCACCTTTGAACTGACACAGCACCTCACTACTGTAATGGTTCCTCAGGGCTTTCTGAAGCTGTTTTGCAGGACTGGCCTGACACCTCACAACATTTACAAACATATGTACACACACAGGAAGTTGAGGTAGGATTCATTTCCATTCCTAGTATAGAATTTTTGGCATGAAGAGCTGGCACTTCGAAAGGCATGCAATGATCAGATAAGAAAAATATTGGGAAAGCTATCTGAACATGACTGATTTAGTTTGTTGGAAAGTGTAAAACTGTTAACTTAGCCATGTACACATGCTAGCCAAAGGATTGATAGCAGAGGTTGATCTATATTGTCAGCATCAAAAATACAAACATTTAAACTAATAATAAATAATTTCTTTAGTTAGGAACACAGGACTGAAAAGGACCCCTTGACCCTCTGAATTTATTCTCAGGCAAACAACGGTTACTCCAGAAGACTTCACCAAAGATCTCTCTTACATATTCTTTTACCATATTCTGTAAAATGCTTATTAGAAATAAAACTAAACCCAAAATAAAGTGAAACTCTATAATATAGTTTCAACACAGCTGTGTAACATTGGCAGTGAGCTAAACACAGACCGTGGGGTATTCCCTCTGGCTTCTACATGTTGGCCCAGAAGAGCGTGGGTCTTCTGTTTCTTCTGGTCTAAATCTCCCAGTCTCAGGTATCTCCCAGAAGATATCCTAGAAAATTTTGAATGGCACTCAACAATTATGTTTAGGCAACTGAACAGAACCTAATGAGACAAAGTGGGTGGGATTTAGCTTACAGGTTGAGAAGACCAAAGGTAGAGAGGTACATGTGAACTAGCTGTCTAAGTTTCCATTACACTCAGTGGTAATCTATGGCTTGATTCAACAATCCATACACAATGTCCAGTGCCATTTCAGCTTCTCTATGATTTCCTTCCTGGCCTTTCAGAAGGACACAGGTCTACCATAGGTCTTACATCATATCTGTCAGTCCCATGTGGATATCTTAGATACCCTAGGGCACCTCAGAGATTGAGATATTTATCCTGCTTCTGGTCAATAGAGTCAGAAGAGACTGGAGAGCCATCCAGATGACAAAATGTACGTGACTAGTGTAGAATAAACTTCTGTGTCACAAGATAGCTGCAGACTGAAGTCTTTCACCTTAATTCTCCATTAGAGTCAAACACAGCTATATACAGTATTAGTGGCAACCATGGTCCTAAGCCAGGTGTCCCAGGTGGACATAAGAACAGCAGAAGCTTTAGTCCTCTTTATGACTATGTGCCCTCTCTTGTGGAGATTATGTATACTGGGCTTTGGTTCCTCTCTGCTCTTTCCTCTCTCTGCAGAAGATCTCAGCATCCTTGACATCTACTCCTTTCACCCTTTGACACTAAGAAGAGAGACTGGCTTGGTCAGTGGAAGCATAAATGTTCCTTTTCACAAAGGATGATCTTTGTTTGCTATCTTTTAAAGTCAGGAAATGCAGTATGCAGTAGACCTAGTGAAGTGGAAAATCCATTTCTATAGGTTCTGTAGAATGAAATAGAGTTATAAAAAAAATTCCTCTACAAAGTTAAGAAATTTAACAAGAAATTAGGTTCTTTCTGTTCAAGGTTTAATCCAGTCTATAGAATTTAATAAAGAATTACATCCTTGCTATAGAGAGGTATACAGTGCCTGAAGAAAGGTGATTATTCTCTATTTAATTCTCCAGATCTTTTTCTATAAGGGTAATTTCAGATTCATTCAACTCTTATGCTTCTTCTGCCACCTTGGAAATTCTCCCACTTTCATTAATTTGGCATGGATCCATCAACAGAACCAGAAACATGAAATTTCCATTCCTAATATAAAAATGCAATGCTATACTGTTTCATAACTTCCCACTTGATAATTCATATGCAGCAGTACCATCATCTTCCATTGGATATAGACTGTAATTTTTAAGTTTTATTCAGAGAAAGGGCTAAAATGATTAGGAAAAAATCATGCTGGAACTCTGTTATTTCAGGTTGCAGTACCGCTATGCTAGTATCTTACTTTATTCAGCCAAGGTACAGTCCATTTTAGTCCTAACTTAGCCTTCCAGAACACGAGGCATGTCACCTCTTACACAGCAAGTGAAATATTTGAATTATTTTTATGTTGCAGGTAAAAATCTTATTTAATTCATAAATGTATGTGGATTGCAAGGTTATTAGGACAGAAGCCTTCCCTCCTTATGTTGTGGTAAAATGCTGTATTGGGTTTGCATGGCAAGATTTTGGTAGTGGGGGGGCTACAGGGGTGGCTTCTGTGAGAAGCTGCTAGAAGCTTCCCCTATGTCCTATAGCGTCAATGCCAGCCGGCTCCAAGACGGACCTGCTGCTGGCCAAGGCTGAGCCAATCAGCGATGGTGGTAGTGCCTCTGGGATAACACATTTAAGAAAGGGAAAAAGTTGCTGCACAATAGCAACTGCAGCCGGAGAGAGGAGTGAGAATACGTGAAAGAAACAACTCTGCAGACGCCAAGGTCAGTGAAGAAGGAGGGGGAGGAGGTGCTCCAGGCGCTGGAGCAGAGATTCCCCTGCAGCCCATGGTGAAGACCATGGTGAGGCAGGCTGTCCCCCTGCAGCCCATGAAGGGCCACGGTGGAGCAGATATCTGCCTGCAGCCTGTGGAGGCCTCCACGCCAGAGCAGGTGGATGCTCCCAAAGGACGCTGTGACCCCATGGGAAGCCCGCGCTGGAGCAGGCTCCTAGCAGGACCTGTGACCCCATGGGGGACACACGCTGGAGCAGTTTGTAAAGAACTGCAGCCCGTGGAAAGGACTCACATTGGAGAAGTTCATGGAGGACTGTCTCCTGTGGGCGGGACCCCACGCTGGAGCAGGGGAAGACTGTGAGGAGTCCTCCCCCTGAAGAGGAAGGAGCAGCAGAGACAACGGGTGATGAACTGACCGCAACCCCCATTCCCCGTCCCCCTGCGCCACACAGGGGCAGGAGGTAGAGAAAATCGGGAGTGAAGTTGATCTTGGGAAGAAGGGAGGGGTGGGGTGAAGGTGTTTTAAGATTTAGGTTTTATTTTCTCATTATCCTATTCTGATTTTGATTGGTAATAAATTAAACTGATTTCCCCAAGTTGAGTCTGTTTTGCCCATGACGGTAATTGCTGAGTGATCTCCCTGTGCTGAGTGATCTCCCTGTCCTTACCTCGACCCACAACCCTTTCGTTATGTTTTCTCTCCCCTGTCCTGCTGAGGAGGGGGAGCGATAGAGCAGCTTTGGTGGGCACCAGGCGTCCAGCCATGGTCAACCCACCGCAAATGCCATGCACATAGAAACACATAAATAATAAGTAACAATTCCCTGTGTGTTTTTTTCCATATACAATGGCTTTTATGAAGACCAATGTGTTTCAGTCAGTGAAATGCAGTACAAGGGCGTGGGGGGGAATTACATTTGGACAATCATTAATAATTTGTCACTAGCATTATGAAAGTCTTGTTTATATCAAAAATATTCACGTGTCTTCTGTATATTTTAAAATCAGGTAATCCCAGTATAAGTCACTAAATATATTCTACATTCTGTAACCTGAGAAGTATTTTCTTTACTGAAAGAGTGGTTAAACATTGGAAGAGGCTGCCCAGGGAAGTGGTTGAGTCCCCATCCCTGGAGGTATTTAAAAGACGTGTAGATGAGGTGCTTGGGGACATGGTTTAGTGGTCATGGTGGTGTTGGTTTGACGGTTGGACTCGATGATCTTAGAGGTCTTTTCCAACCTTAATGATTCTATGATTCTAAGTATGAAAACACTGAAAATATATAAGCCAGGGGCCACTGGATTAGTACACAGTTTTAACTGAGTAGCCTGTAACTGTAATACAGGGGTGCAAATGTCACTCAAACAGGACAAAAGTTATATAAACAAAGGTAAATAAACAGTGAAGGGCCATTATATCGTGTAACATTAAGTGTTTCTGCTTGGGGGATCCACCCCTGAGCTAATGACTTTAGGGTATTTTTATTCAGGAGAGACAAATGTACATGTTAAGGTTTACGTCAGAGTCATTTGACCTAATTAGGATGAGAGTGCATGTCCTATGTACACCTATGTCTCTCTACTGACTATAAAACTAACTATGGCAACTGGTTCACCCATACTGTAGAGGTCAGCCTCTAGACAGATGAATAACACACTTTGTGCCTGATTGTAGTAAAAAGAAACAAAATAGCCATCACCAAATATCCATTTTTTTAAACCTATGTCCCTAAAAATATTTTGTGAGAAATCCAGAAGAGCTGATCATTTGCATCGTAAAGCATTGCTTTATATGAAAGGAGGTGCTGTAAAGCTGGTGCTTACTAGCTCCAGTGAACTGTGTGCTGTTAACCACAATTTTTCTGCCAGTGTTCTGCCAATGTTTGGGAGATTGCACTCTTAATGAATTAATAGATGGACATGCTCTGTAATTTTTTGAGCAAATATTTCAGACTCTGCCATATCAAAATCAATTTGGATAGCAATTAATAGTAGCTTTCTGTAAAGTTACCTCTGATTCTAATAATACTCACTCACTTCTGCTAGAGATGGCTGATTTCTTCACAAATTGGTCTCCGATAATTTCAACAGATTTGTTGTTATACCTGTATGTAAAAGTTTCTGTGAACTTGCAATACATTTAGTTCTAGATTCCTCTCCTTTCTCAGGGCATATGTGAAACACACGTCCTTCCAGTGCTGTGTTCCTTTTTTTTCTTTAGGTTTCAAATTGTTCATTTAAGGTGAATCCGAGGTAACTATACAATTATCCTCGAGGAGAAGCATTGTGTAAATACTTCTAAACAAAAAACTCAGTTAAAGTTTTGTTAAGACCATTATGGAATCACTGAGTGTCAAAACTTACCTGCCTTCACCTAAACTTGTGCTGAGTTCAATTTTTAAGACGTTACTTGAAATTTAAAGTCTGAGTACAGATTTTGATATTTCCAAATACTTTATGGTTTTAAAAAAATAGTTTAAAAGTTGTTAAATTACATCATTTCAATCTGTACTTTTAAAATTTCTTATACTTAAAAATTTACGTACTGCAAGAAATTCACATTAATTGAGCAAAACAGAGTACTGCTGACACTGTAAACACACAGAATTGATTGCTGTAGATGCTAGGGAATGAAAATAAATTAAAAAAAAAAAAAACAGAGAAACAATCAAAAATAGCAATAAAGCTAAAATTTAAAATACAGCAGTACAGAATTCTCCAGAACTATATAAGAAGAAAAACAAACAAAACAAGATAAAGAAACTAAAAAAAACCAACAACAGAAAGGGAAAGACTGAATTCACCTTCTCTTTAACACATATGACAACAAAACACTGGAAAAATTCAGTGCTTTTAACTTAGGTGATAGAAAATTCAATATTGTCAGAAGAAAGAAATTAAAGAAATACAGGGGAGAAAAAAATCACCTGGACTTGCCAGCTGCAGTCCAAACTTATTTTAAGAAAAATTGGGTATAAGAGACTAATAAGTGTGACTGTTACCTAACATGTCTCTATGTGACATTTTTCTTCAAGCAACAAGCTTCTGTAATACTTTGTGCATGTATGTGTTTGTTTACACTTCTGTAAAAAAAAAAAGAAAAAAAATGGAAAAAGAAAAATAAAAAAGGCTTCCTGTAAGAAGAAAAGCAAGTTTGGTTTTTTTTATTCCTGAAAGATGAAACATGTAAAGAAAATGAGAAGCTAGTTTTACTGCTAAGTGCTAGAGGTTCACTTTGCTGAGACAGATATGAAGAGAATAATGCTAGTGCTCATGGAGGATACATTCACTACCTACAATATTTACTTCAGAGAAATTCACATTGGTATAAACTGTAAACAAGCCCTGGGAAGCCAGAGCCTTCATAAAGGCTGGATTTTGCCTTTAGGTTCACATATGGGCAAAGAGAAATTTACTATAAATGAAAAAGATTTCATTTTGTTTCCATTTAATAGACCTGAGGAATTATTTTAAGAACAGCCTTAAAACAAATACACAATTTGTGTCAGCATTTTAATAGAGTATATTTTTTTTTTCCTGGACATTGCACTTTGAATGTGTCCTGATATCCTGCACAAATCCTCATCGATATGGCAAAATCTCAGTGTGAACATTTATCATGAACAGATTCCCCTATTTCAGTACAGAACATTTTTTTTTCTGCTGTAATGATATTTTCTATATTATCAGTCATAGTTCATAAACTGATCAAATCCATCTTAAAATGAAAAACATTGTAAGGGTTTTTTTGCACAGTCTCTGGATGAAATTTTGTTTGATATATCCTGTTTATTTACATTAATACTGTAGTCTATGGTTTTAAAAGTGTATTCTTCTCTAGTATTAAAACACCCTGGCTTCTGGTGTAGTTCTCTGTGCCCACAAGTAGTCTCACTGAATCTCCCAAAAGGAGGGATTCCAGGCCTGCAAATAATTGAAAAAACAGATTCATAGTCTGCGTGTTAGAATATTAAATCAAGGCTGAGGAAAAAAAGTGTAACAAGTATTGCCTGCCACAGAAATAAACTCAAAAGAAACTGAATAAAACAGTTGTGCTGAGTCACTAGATAATTGCTCTATATCCTCTGATTTTAACACAATTGCTCACTGGGTGGGGAAAAAAAAGAAGAAAAACACAAACAACTAGAACCTAAAAAACGACCACTATTTAACTTTTTCTAAACCTGGGAGAAATTGTTAAGTTTTAAACTGCTTCCTAAATTTTATAAAATCATGAATCAACTTACAAATTTATGAGTCTTTCCCTTACCTTATGTAGCAATTCCAAATATGTTTGCTTTTCATTTCTTGCAATGTGCTGTTGTTGTGTTATTTTTATGGTGTCTTAGCTGGTTTATGCTTTGTAACACAAACAAGAAGCATATGTGGACATATGTGATATTTAATGAATAAATGAAATCTGAGTTGATTTATCTGCTCTACCTTTGTTTTCAAATTACTATTCTGCAGAATAAGAGGGTAGCGTGTGTGCTGCTTGTTTGCAGTAAGTATTTGAGAAGGAAGCCTTAATTTAGAATAGCTTCATTTGCATTAAAATCTAACTGAACTTACTGCTATAAAAAAAAGTTTAAATGAACCAAGAGTGAGGCTTTGGCAACTGAAAATGGTAAATCTCCATGAATAATTTACGTAGATTTTGTTTATGCTAATGAAACCTCTCGTTTGTCTCTATTTTGTGCAATTATTACACAACTGCAAAGATTCAAAGACAACAAAAACTAAAGGAGAGGATCTGGAACAGTTTTATTGAGGACTGTTTGGCAGGTCAGCAGAGTTCAAGGTTATCTTTTTCGCAAATGTTAAACTCAGCTGTGGATTAGATTTAGGTACCCATCACAGATGGAAAGACTGCATTATGACCCCAAGAAACACTGTCAAAGAGAGAGTGACAGGGCAGAAGAACAGCTCTGTGTATTCTGGGATTCAAAAGGTGGGAGTGCTGAGAGGAAATAGGACAAAAAGTTACATCTATACATACAATTTTCTTTTAAAATGGGCTGACATACTTTAGCCTATTCTGTAGCATACATATTACACCTTTAATTAGATATCTTTGTGTTAAAAGCTAAACACTGATCAAATCAAAATGCATACACGATTTCTTTTTGGATTAAATTTAGGAAAATATATCATTGGTAAATGGAGCAGCAAGTTATTGCTGCTTCTCCTGTTTTTGCTAAAATGCTGTGAAAAGAATGGAGGACGTGAATCAACAATCTAATTTCTAGGTACCTACTTTTGCTGCAAAGTTCAGATCCAGACCTCTTGTCTTCTGCCACAGAGATCAGAATACAAAATTATCAGGAGGACCCAATGCCATATAGGTCTAAACACAAATGAGACAAGTGAAGTCTAAAACAATTCTTCCAATTTCAGCTTTCCTTCTGGCTTTACTCTTACTACTCCAGGAATATTAAAAAGAAATGGGATGTTTTTAATGGATTGTCGGCAGCATTGTTTTCATTAACAAAAGGGAACTCAATCAACTGCTCTGCCAAACCTCTCTATCTGTTCTTTGATGGGCATGATAAATGGTGCCAAGCATTGTCAGATCCTGCCAGATTAAATTAAAATGATAGGTGTTCAAAATCTTTTAGGACTAAACCTAATGTAATTTTGATCGTATTTCTTCCTGAAAGAAAAAGAATAGTAAAAAAGTAAGCAAGAAAGCCAATAAAAGTTTAGAGATAAAGTAGATTAACAGAAACATTCTATCATCAAAAGTTTCTTTCCAAGGCAGTGATAGAGATTGACTGAATCCAAAATATGTCCATTTACACATGACTGCCAGCACTAGTAAGAACAAGATGAAAAATGGTAACTCACAATAGCACCACAGAAACAAATTTTAAAGAAGTGACATAAAACTAAAACGTGTTTAGTGAGTGTTTTAAAACACCCCAAAGTTTATCAGGCTTTTAACCAAATATGTTAAAACAGTATGATTCTGCCTGGGATTATTGTCAATCCTAGCAAATAAGGACAAAATGCAAAGCCTTTTTTAGGGGACAAGAGGTTAGTATTTACAGATACAAGGTTAAACAGCAGTAATAGTTCTATTCATACTAGCATGAAATATTCAACTAGTTTTAAAAAGTAATGTGCTTAAAAAGGCAAATTCCATTGAAACTTTCAAACCAGTAAATTTGTTCTTCATGCAGTCACAAGTTAAACCCTCTAGGTTCAACGTATTTGCTCCCCACCTCTTAAATTTAGAAGCCTGCCCTGCTGTCCCACTTCATTTTCAGAAGAGTAAGCATCCTTACAAGTTTCAGTGTGAGTGGTTTGCAGGTAGTATAATCCAGACTGTAAAAATCCCAAACCACTGTTAACACAGTAGTGGTGTTTTCAGATACAAATTTCAATGACAGAAATGCTAGTTTCAGATAATGACTTTGCATGGCTGCTGTTCTTGGCAATAAGTGAAAAACTCTGGCCAAGTGGCACACCCTGAAAGTGGCTCTTATACCAAACAAAACAATAACACAACGTGCAGGATTATATTTTGCTTAGACCTGAAGGTTGGCAGCAGCTTTATAATAAGTCTTCAGGAAGTGTTGTACAATTTACCACTATTATATTTATTGTTGGTGGTCTTGTGGGCCAGCGCTGGATAATATTGAAGACATTTATGAAATATTCTTGACCTTTATAACTCTATTTTATATCAGTAGTTCAGACAATTTACAACTGCTGTTATGTGTACAACTGTACAGTGAAATGGAGCTCGCTACAGGAGCTCCAGGTCTCATGTCTCCTCCTATATAGTATGTGTCTTTTTAATTTGCAGCACTGCTGACACAGTATGCTTGATTAGGGACTAGTGTTGAAGATAACTCTGTAGGATAAAAAGCTTGCTCTCTTAGCTGTATTGTTATAAATTCTGCTGTGTGTACATGCTGAGAGAGAACTCGAGAGATGTAAAATGTAGCTTGGTGCAAGTAGGAATACCTCTATTGCTTTTAGTAAAGTTGCACAAAAAAAACCCTCTCGAGACTTTGACCCACAGCAGTCATGAAATTAATACGGCAGGATGATGGGGGGTGTTATATATTCTCCACTACTGATTAAGTGACAAATCACTGTTTTGTTTTATGCTAGGACTGAGGCCTTTGTAGGTAAAGGGAGCAGTCCCATAGCTGGACTGAAATGCAGGATTTCCGATGTCTGCTCTAGTGAAGTAAACAAAGACAGGTTGATAACTGGGGGGGTGGTGTTAGGGCTAAAAGAGGTGTATATTTTAACATGGATGTAATATAGATTATTCTACAGCATGCTTTTTAGAGACAGAAGAGATCAATTATAGCTAAATTGAGATGTGATAGAAGGAGATTTAGTGATATGGGGAAGCTTAAATTAATCCCTCCTAAGGTAATATCGACAAACATTACTTGTTGGTGCCATCAGTCTAGTGCTTTCAGCAGTCTGTGACAAAGGCAAGAGTACTGCATCCTGTGAAAGGAAGGAAACAGTTCATCGGCCAGATTCTCAAAATCTAGACAAAAACCCCACCGATAATAAAACCCTAAATGCTGATTGGCCTCAAGGACTGAACTTTTGCGGTCTTGTCTGATTGCCCTTGAACTCAATGCCTTGCTTTCACTCAAGGCCAAACCAGAGTGGTCTGCTGCGGAACAAGCCCCTCTCAGTGAGACTCTCCTCAGAGACCCGCCACATGGTGGAACAGGTGAAGCTTGAGCCCACCTAGACCCACAGCCATGCCCAGAGAACTGCCTGGGTAGTCCAAACAGTAACAGCATCAGCCATCTTGGCTTCTACCAGCACTCGGCCTCTTTGCACACACCCCCTACCACGGAGGGTTTCCAGGTGACCCAAATCTGCCTAACAACCAGCGATGACATACCCTGAGCCGACTGCAGCCAATCGCTCGTTGCCAGGCAAGCCTCTTGCACAGGGCACGCCCATCCTTCTCCTAGCACTACACCTCAGCAGCCCCTGGCCTGTAGAGCTCCATTCCCTTGTCCTCCAGTCTCTCTCCTCAGAGCTGGAGGTTGCCAGTGAGAAAAGGCCAGACAGGAGCAGTCTTTTGTTTTCCTGTCCCCTGTTTCCTGTCCCCTGTTTCCCTCCTGGCTCAGGATGCCTGTGGTGGGGAGGAACAACAAGGCTGCAGGTCCCTGTGGGGTGTCCCCAGCCACTGCGGCACAGGCGGCAGCCGCTGCCACACCCGGTCCTCCTCCAAGAGTGCCTTCGTCATCTGCGCCTTTGCTCCAGATATCACTAACTGAGAGCTAAAACTTAAAACCACACATTTTCTTTTATTTTCCCACAGGGAAAAGAAACTATGGAAACTGCGCATCTTACCCTATGTGAAGGACCATTCTGCTTTTCACATATACCATGATTAAACACTTGTTCTGATATCACTGTGGTTCAGTTCCTTATGTGATCTTCAAAGCTGAAACCTAAACTCCCCCCAGCCCTCTAAATTCAATGGAACTCTTCATCCTTTGATGGTACTCCACATAAAACACTTTGAATATGTGGGACTTTAATTTGATCTGATCCTAAAAGCCATCACACTAGAGCAGACCAAAGGTTCGTGTAGTCCCCCGCAGCGGCCAAAGGCTTCATGGCTCTCAGTGGATTTCTCTTCCACTTGAAGTCTCCCCTTGAACCTGCTTGTTGTCTAGATAACCTGGCAGGATGGCACTGAAATCTGCCTGTCTGCAGAATAAACAGCACCTTAATGAGGCAGGATACTTTTTGAGAGAAGAAACAGAGGGAGAATGCAGAAATGATAGGTTGTGGAACATCAGATATTGCCTGGAAAATATCTGAAACTGCATTAATGAAAGTTGCTAATAGAGCTTTGGGGTGGATTGAGGGATGGGAGGAGAGAAAGGAGCTGCTGGTCATAAACTTCAGAGAGATCTAAAATTAGAAAAATCCTGTTTAAACAGCAGCTTTGAGAATTATAAATTGAGCTACCTTTTGAGGGCAGTTAAATACTAATCTCAGGGGACTGTGGGCAGAACCTGACAGGCTTCGAATGGCTAAAGCAACATTTTCTCGAAAGAAGCAATAAAGCTCGTATGCTGCTAGCTTACAGCCTCAGACAGGGAAAGAAAAAAAAAAAGATCTATTTTAGCAATTACGAACTGTATTGGAGCTATGAAATATAAAACAAAAGAAATTTGTGAACTCTTTGAAGATTTCTATTAACGCCTTTATACTTGCAAGAAACAGGTCTCTGGAGATAAAAGGTCAGGTTGTGAAGGCTAATATGTCTAGTTACTCAGCAGAATAAAAGGCCAGGTTGGACTGTCCTTTTGAAGCTAAGGAAATTCAGAAGTGATTTAAAAAATATGCCAGCAGGAAAAACTTCAGGGCTTTTCCAATTCCCTTGTGATTTTTCTTTTTATATTTTCAGAATATACTAGGTAACACACACAGCTTAGAGGACGAATTCGCCTTTCTGTTATGATAGAGGCAAATTTTATGTGTTCCTATAATTCATAAACGCATTACAAAATGTAGATATTATAGGTTCACTTTTCTGTTTGTCTAGTAGAGTATTTCCCATTACTACAGCCACAAGAAATAGAAATTGAGTTTCCGCATAGATGTTTATTGAGACGTGCTTCAAATTTGGTAAATGCAATGAATTAGGTAAAAGTGGTGAATTAGGAGAATAAAGTAGGAAGGAAACTGGATACTGCATAGCTGATCTCAGTTTGAAGGTGGATTTCATTTTTTATTTGGAGGACTGAAGCTACTGACTGCAATAAATTCAAAGCTGAATTTATTGCTTTTGAATGTTGTGGTACCTTGGTTCATCCAGGCGTACATTACATTGTTCTTGAACTCAAAAGAAGCACCAAAACTGTTCCAACTACTGGCTTCCACAGTGGAAGGCTTTGCCTTAGTAGTCAAGCTCAAGCAGACTCCAGATTGACAGGCTTGTGAGCTTGTGTAGTGGGCACCCACCTATCAGCTATTTGATGTCATCTGACAAAGCCATTCAGTAGAAGCTGTGCTTCCTCATCTTGCTGCTTCTTCCTGCCTCCTGAATTCTGCCTTAAGACCTTGCTGCTGATCTTCAGCAGACTTTTGACTACACTGTGATCTTGCCCAGTGGTTTGGGATTTTCCAGATTCTGCTCTCAGCTTACCTTGATCATGGTGCATGGATCTAGCTCCAACTCCTGACTCTCGTTGAGCCTTAGCAGTTACGTATGACTGCTCGCATCCAGACATACATACAAGCTCAAATCTTGCATATGCCTTTATTAATATTCTTGCGTTTCAGATAAGCAGCAGAACTATTTTACTGGGGCTGGAAAGTTATTAGTGTACAGTAGAAAGACTTTCACAACATACTAATGATAAGATCAATTCTAACTTTGCTTATAGGGCAAGGACATTATAATGATGTCACAGAATCACAGAATAAACCACAGAATGCCTCTGGAGGTCATCTTGTCCAGCCCCCCTACTCAAGCAGGGTCACCTAGAGCTGGTTGCCCAGGACCATGTCCAGACGGCTTTTGAATATCTCCAAGGATGGAGACTCCACAACCTCCCTGGGCAACCTGTGCCAGTGCTCAGTCACTCTCACAGTAAAAAAAGTGATTCCTGATGTTCAGATGGAGCCTCCTGTGTTTCAGTTTGGGCCCATTGCCTCTGGTCCTGACATTGGGCACAACTGAAAAGAGCCTGGCTCCGTCTTCTTTACAGTGTCCCCTCAGGTATTTGTATACATTGATAAGATCCTCTGAGCCTTCTCTCCTCTAGGCTAAACAGTCGCAGCTCTCTCAGCCTTTCCTCATAACAGAGATACTCCAGTCCCTTAATCATCCTTGTGGCCCTTTGCTGGACTCTCTCCAGTATGTCCATGTCTCTCTTGTACTGGGGAGCACAGAATGGGACACAGCACTCCAGGCGTGGCCTCACCAGGGCTGAACAGGGGGGAAGGATCACTGCCTTTCACCTGCTAGCAACACTCATTCTAATGCAGCCCAGGATACCGCCAGCCTTCTTTACTGCAAGGTCACATTGCTGGCTCATGTTCAACCTGGTGTCCCCCAGGACCCCCAGGTACTTTTCTGCAAAGCAGCTTTCCAGATGAGCAGCCCCCAGCATATACTGGTGCCTGAGGTTGTTCCTCCCCAGGTGCAAGACTTTGCACTTTCCTCTGTTGAGAATCTTATGGGAGACAGTATCGATAACCTGTCAGTGGAATTCCTTCACAAGCATCTTCTCTGGAGGCCTATAATGTGATATTTGACTACTCTGGCCCCATGACAGAATTAAAATATGGTCCCTGCTTGGTTCTCAGCATTCTTTATATATTGCTATATAATCTTTATATATTTGTGTTGGTCACTTCACAATTATCTTAGAAAATTAGTCGTATTTCATTGTTGCATGCCTTTAAAAGACTATATTAGGTTAGCAAAGATTGAAAGATTGACGGTGTTTGCTCTAATGAAAGCATCTCTTTCATACCTTTAAAAAATAATTTATTACTGTTTAGAGTTCTGTACTGATTGCTCTCTAAATACTGCTAGTGTTAATAAAAATCTTTCTGGCGCAACCCTAATAAATGTTTTATCAACTTGGGAACTTCTCAGAACAGATGACTTTGAGACTGACATGAATAAAATTCAACTAGTGAGAAATTAACTGTAACAGAAAGCAGCAAAGTACTTTTTGGAGGACTTGCTAATAACCTCTTTGCTTTACCAGAGGTAAAGCATTCTCCAAATGAAAACTACTCAAAATACCTGAATTTTAATATAGGTCTTTACTTCCATTTTATTTTGTATTGCATACCCTCCCCATTCATTTTCTGCAAGTTCTGTCCAAGAATATTAAGGTTTACGTGACATCCAGTAATGTCGTAGTGGAGCAATCTTCATGAGAGGTAATCTCAGATGTCTTCCCCTCCAGAGAAGTGCTCTCATTACAGGGCTACAAAGTCAAGTTTCTTCCTTTTTCTCTCCCTAATGCACAAGTTGACATTCCTTTTTGTACAGTAGTGATGGAAAATGATTTGGAAATCACAGAATCATAAAATAATTCAGATTGGAAGGAGATTCAGGAGGTCATCTAGCCCACGTTCCTGTTCAAAGCAGGGTTAACTTCAAAGCAAGGTCAGGTCGCTTGTCAGTTTTGAAAATCTTCCAGGAGAGAGTTTCCAACAGCTTTTCTGGGCACCTTTTCCAGTGCTCAACAGACCTCACTGTGAAGAATTTTATCCAGCTTATCCAGCCAGAATTCTCCTTGCTGCAGCCTATGACTATTGCCTTTTGTCCTTGACGGTGCACTTCTGAGAAGAGTCTAGCTCTGTCCTCTCCGTAACTGCCCTTTTAGAAGTTGAAAGCGGGAATTGGATTCATACTTAGCCTTCACTTCTCCAGGCTAAACAAACATAGCTTCCTGTGGCTCTTTCTGTATATGAAGTGCTCTACACACCTAGTCACTAGGTGACCTAGACAGGCATCTTAGTAACTCTGGACTGGGTCCTTTCCAGTTTGTCAATGCTTCTTTTGTACTAGGGAGTTCAAAGACGGACATAGTGCTCCAAACCTCGGAAGGTTGAGTAGAAGGAAATAATCACTTCCCTTCCTTTGACCTGATGGCTATCCTCTTGCTAATGCATCCTAATACGGAGTTAGCCTTCATCTCCAGGAGGCCTTGCTGCTGATTTATGTTCCATTTGTTCACAAGGATTGCGCCTCCTCGACCAGTGCTATTCTGCATAGCTGCTGCCTGTTCACTCAGGCCCAGCCTATACTACATGGGGTTATTCCATCCCAGGTGAAGAACTTTTAATTTGCCTTTGCTGAGCTTCCTGAGGTTCCTGTTTGCTCATTCCTCCAGGCTGTGGAGGTATCGCAGCCCTGCCCTCCAGCATATTAACTGCTTCACCTTGTCTAGTGTCATCTGAGAACTTGACAAAGATGCTTTCTGTCCCATTGCCCAAGTCATTGATGAAGACATTAAACAGCATTGAGAAGGTCGCTAGTGGCTCAGCTGTATAAAAGCTTGCAGAGGTAAAGTGGAGGATGGTTAACTGCTCATTTCTGAAGCATTCAGATACAATAATAATACCTGCCATAGGGAATACCCATGTGGAAAGTAATAATTCCATCGTCAGAATGACATTTGAATAGTGTGCAGCAAATAGGGCCTGAGGCCACACATCAAATGCTAAGGAAAAAAGAAAAAAACTAACATCTGCTCACTCTTTGAGCAGTATCTATCTTTTGTGTTGAAAGGGCCAGGGGTTCAGTGAAAAATAACCAGTGATCATGTGATCATGAAAAATAATCAATGGTCATTTACTTACGTGCACAAGGGGACTGAATCCAGTATTTCCTATTTTATGCATGATTATAATTGCAATCTGAAAAATAATATTTTGACAAAGACATGCATGCATGTACTCGGGATGGATGAAAAGGCTGTATCTTGGAGCAGAGAGCTCCAGTGAAGGGACGTGTTCCTGCAGCTTGGTCAGGTCTTGCCACTGGTATCCTACATGAAACTACTGCTCTGAACAACCTTCATTTTAGTTGATCACTTCTACAATAACGTAAGAGGAGAGGAGGAGGTCTGGTGAGGGGTCTGGAGAACAAGTCTTATGAGGAGCGGCTGAGGGAACTGGGACTGTTTAGCCTGGAGAAGAGGAGGCTGAGGGGAGACCTCATCGCTCTCTACAACTACCTGAAAGGAGGTTGTAGCGAGGTGGGTGTCGGTCTCTTCTCCCAAGTAACTAGCACTAGGACGAGAGGAAATGGCCTCAAGTTGTTCCAGGGGAGGTTTAGATTGGATGTGAGGAAAAATGTCTTTACTGAAAGAGTGGTGAAACATTGGAAGAGGCTGCCCGGGGAAGTGGTGGAGTCCCCATCCCTGGAGGTATTTAAAAGACGAGTAGATGAGGTGCTTAGGGACATGGTTTAGTGGACATGGTGGTGTTGGGCTGACGGTTGGACTCGATGATCTTACAGGTCTTTTCCAACCTTAATGATTCTATGATTCTATGAGGAGGAGATTTGGTTAAGCTGAGGAATAAGATAAAGAGGAGTAATATGGCAGAAGAGAACTAGATGCACTGGTTTTCGTATTTTGTGGAGGAATCGAGCTATACTCTAATTTATCAAGCTACTGCAAATGTATTAATATATAGTCATCTTCTCTTGCAAGGTCTGTATACTGCTACTACCATCGGTGTTGTCGTGGTTTAACCTCAGTTGGCAACTGAGCACCACGCAGCCGCTCGCTCACTCCCCCCACCCGGTGGGATGGGGGAGAGAATTGAAAGAGCACAAGTGAGAAAAACTCGTAGGTTGAGATAAAAACAGTTTAATAATTGAAATAAAATGATAATAATAATAATATGATAATAATAATAATATGATGATAATAATAATAATACACAAAGCAAGTGACGCACAGTGCAATTGCTCACCACCCGCTGACCGATGCCCAGCCAGTCCCTGAGCAGCGGCCCCCCCGGCCAGCTTTCCCCAGTTTATGTACTGAGCATGACGTCACATGGTATGGAATGTCCCTTTGGCCAGTTTGGCTGTGCCCCCTCCCAGCTTCTTGTGCACCTGCAGCCTTCTCAGTCGGTAGAGCATGGGAAGCTGAAAAGTCCTTGGCTAGTGTAAGC
This sequence comes from Aptenodytes patagonicus, assembly GCF_965638725.1. Taxonomy (NCBI): domain Eukaryota; kingdom Metazoa; phylum Chordata; class Aves; order Sphenisciformes; family Spheniscidae; genus Aptenodytes; species Aptenodytes patagonicus. The sequence goes on along the minus strand of NC_134949.1, from coordinate 189,286,707 downwards.
ACTACCTAGCAACAACTAAAACATCGGTGTATTATCAACTTTGTTCTCCTCCTAAATCCAAAACACTGTACCAGCTACTAGGAAGGAAATTAACTCTATCCCTGCCGAAACCAGGACAATATCCACCCCTTATTCTATACCATCTGCGTCATGCTCAAGTCTCATATTTTCCAGTACAGTTTCATTAATCACCACCCCCTTTTTTTCTATATATATCTATATACACACACACACACACACACACAGATATCATTCCCTTAGTCTGTGGGCCATCCCTCTAAAACGTTCGGTGAGTTCATTTAGTCCATGACTTCGGGCTCCATCTGTCATAATAATCTTCCAGGGCAGGAAAAATGGAGATGGTATGTGGTGTTGGATTGTTTCATGTTGAAGTCAGTTCTGGTACCATCATCACTGTGCTTTGCTTGGTTTCACTGAAGTTATTCTTCATTAGTCTGGGTGATTCTTATTGTAATAACATTAGTATGGCATATAATATTATTAGTATGATTAGTATATCTGTGTATTATTAGTATAACTATTATAACTATAATTAGTACTTAACATCACATAATTCAGATCATTGGCTATTCTCACCCAAAATCAAATCCCCGTGAGGTACACATCGGACTTCCCCATCCTTCCGCATTATCCACCAAGTGCACCCAGGTCCTTGAGCAAAAGCAATCCCACGGATGGGTTTGCCTCTGCCCAAAGCAGGAATAACCCAGACTGTCTTCCCCAACATATTTTTTATGTGCACTACAGGGACTTTATTCCCATCTACAGTACGTAAAAATTCTGACTGGGCAGGGCCAGCTCGATTGGCAGATCCCTGAGTATTGACTAACCAGGTGGCTTTTGCTAAATGTGTGTCCCAATGTTTGAACGTCCCACCACCCATTGCTCTCAGCGCAGTCTTTAACAGTCCCTTGTATCGTTCAATTTTCCCAGAGGCTGGTGCATGACAGGGGATGTGATACACCCACTCAATGCCGTGCTCTTTGGCCCAGGTGTCTATGAGGTTGTTTCGGAAATGAGTCCCGTTGTCTGACTCAATTCTTTCTGGGGTGCCATGTCGCCATAGGACTTGCTTTTCAAGGCCCAGGATAGTGTTCCAGGCAGTGGCATGGGGCACGGGATATGTTTCCAGCCATCCGGTGGTTGCCTCCACCATTGTAAGCACGTGGCACTTGCCTTGGCAGGTTTGTGGGAGTGTGATATAATCGATCTGCCAGGCCTCCCCATATTTATATTTCAACCATCGTCCTCCATACCAGAGAGGCTTTAACCGCTTGGCTTGCTTGATTGCAGCGCATGTTTTGCATTCATGGATAACCTGAGCAATAGTGTCCATGGTCAAGTCCACCCCTCGACCACGAGCCCATCTGTATGTTGCATCTCTTCCTTGGTGACCTGAGGTGTCATGGGCCCACCGAGCTAGAAATAATTCACCCTGATGTTGCCAGTCCAGATCCACCTGAGACACTTCAATCTTAGCAGCCTGATCCACCTGCTGGTTGTTTTGATGTTCTTCAGTGGCCCAACTCTTGGGTACGTGAGCATCTACGTGATGGACTTTTACAACCAGGTTCTCCACCCGGGCAGCAATATCTTGCCACAATGTGGCAGCCCAGATGGGTTTGCCTCTGTGCTGCCAGTTGTTCCGCTTCCATTGCTGCAACCACCCCCACAGGGCATTTGCCACCATCCATGAGTCAATACAAAGACAGAGCACTGGCCACTTTTCTCGGTCAGCAACGTCTAAAGCCAGCTGGATGGCCTTTACTTCTGCAAATTGGCTCGATTCACCTTCTCCTTCAGCAGTTTCTACAACTTGTCGCATAGGACTCCATACAGCAGCTAGCTTTCCACCTCCGATGCTTTCCCAGAAGACGACAGGACCCATCAGTGAACAGGGCATATTGCTTCTCATTTTCTGGTAGTTCATTATACATTGGGGCCTCTTCAGCACGCGTCACCTCCTCCTCTGGCGATATTCCAAAATCTTTGCCCTCTGGCCAATCCATGATCACTTCCAGGATTCCTGGGTGACTGGGGTTTCCTATTCGAGCCCGTTGTGTGATCAGTGTGACCCACTTACTCCATGTAGCATCAGTTGCATGATGTGTACAGGGGACCCTCCCTCTGAACATCCAGCCCAGCACCGGCAGTCGGGGTGCCAGGAGGAGCTGTGCTTCAGTGCCAACCACTTCTGAAGCAGCTCGAACCCTTTCATATGCTGTTAATATCTTTTTCAGTTGGAGTGTAGCGGGCCTCGGATCCTCTGTATCCCTGACTCCAAAACCCTAGGGGTCGACCTCGAGGCTCCCCTGGTGCTTTCTGCCAGAGGCTCCAGGTTGGGCCATTCTCGCCGGCTGTGGTGTGGAGCACATTTTTTACATCTTGCCCTGCCCGGACTGGCCCCAGGGCTACTGCATGAACTATCTCCCGTTTAATTTGTTCAAAAGCTTGTCATTGCTCAGGGCCCCATTTGAAATCATTCTTCTTTCGGGTCACTTGATAGAGAGGGTTTATGATCAGACTGTAATTTGGAATATGCATTCTCCAAAAACCCATGATGCCTAAGAAAGCTTGTGTTTCCTTTTTGCTAGTTGGTGGAGACATGGCTGTTATTCTGTTGATCGCATCCATTGGGATCTGATGGTGACCATCTTGCCATTTTATTCCTAAAAAGTGGATCTCTCCTGTGCAGGTCCCTTGACCTTACTTTGTTTTATGGCAAATCCAGCCTTCAGCAGGTTTTGGACTATTTCCTTCCCTTTTTCAAAAACTTCTCCTGCTGTGTTGCCCCACATGATGATGTCATCAATGTATTGCAGGTGTTCTGGAGCGTCACCCTGTTCCAGTGCAGTCTGGATCAGTCCATGGCAAATGGTGGGGCTGTGTTTCCACCCCTGGGGCAGTCGGTTCCAGGTGTACTGGACGCCCCTCCAAGTGAAAGCAAACTGTGGCCTGCACTCTGCTGCCAAAGGGATTGAGAAAAACGCATTAGCAATATCAGTTGTGACATACCACTTGGCTGCCTTTGATTCCAATTCGTATTGAAGTTCTAGCATGTCTGGCACAGCAGCACTCAGCGGTGGCGTGACTTCATTTAGGCCACGATAGTCTACTGTTAGTCTCCACTCTCCATTAGACTTCCGCACTGGCCATATGGGACTGTTAAAGGGTGAGCGAGTCTTGCTGATCACTCCTTGGCTCTCCAGTCGATGAATCAGCTCATGGATGGGAATCAGGGAATCTCGGTTGGTGCGATATTGCCGCTGGTGCACCATTGTGGTGGCGATTGGCACCTGTTGTTCTTCGACCCTCAGCAACCCCACAATAGAAGGGTCCTTTGAGAGACCGGGCAAGGTGGACAGCTGTTTAATTTCCTCCGTCTCCAAGGCAGCTATACCAAAAGCCCACCGGTACCCTTTTGGGTCCTTGAAATACCCTCTCCTGAGGTAGTCTATGCCAAGGATGCACGGAGCCTCTGGGCCAGTCACAATGGAGTGCTTCTGCCACTCATTCCCAGTTAGGCTCACTTCAGCCTCCAATACAGTCAGCTGTTGGGATCCCCCCGTCACCCCAGAAATACAGATGGGTTCTGCCCCTCTATAGCTTGATGGCATTAGGGTACACTGTGCACTGGTGTCTACTAGAGCCTTATACTCCTGTGGGTCTGATGTGCCAGGCCACCGAATCCACACAGTCCAGTAAACCCAGTTGTCCCTTTCCTCCCCCTGGCTGGAGGCAGGGCCCCTCTAGTCCTGGTCATAGTATCCATTACTCACTTCTTGTACATACGAATCAGAAGTTTCTTCATTAAGATCAGGAGTAAGATCAGCCCTTCTACTCTCTCTGGGGAACTTCCCACTGGAAACTGGAGCAGCAATTTTCCTGGAAGAACCTCTTTCTGTGATTGTTTTCCCTTGCAATTCGCGTACCCATGCCCCTAGGGCTGCAGTAGGTTTCCCATCCCACTTCCTCATGTCCTCTCCGTGGTCACGCAGGTAAAACCATAGGGTGCCCCGTGGTGTGTACCCCTTATACTCTCTCTCTTGAGCAAAAGAACGCTGACTCCTTATAGCCGAGATATTGGTCCATACAGGTGGGGAGTAGGACCTATCCTCTTTGAATTGCTGGATCTCCCGGGACAGTTTCTCCACAGCCGAGACGAGGGAGGAAGAAAGACTTTCCTCGTATTGCCGGAGTTGACCAGCCAATTCATCCACTGTTTGTTCCTCTCCATCTTTCCAGGTCATCACTGCCAATGAATTGGCGTATGACGATGGTGAGCTCCTTATAAACTTCTGCCACATGGGTCGTGTGCACTTGACTTCGTCTGGATCTTTGGATAGTTGTTCATTGTTCAGGTCATCATAAATCACCTCCAGCACAGCTAATTCTCTCAGAAACTGGATACCCTTCTCCATGGTGGCCCACTTGCTTGGGCGACATATGACATCTTCCTTGAAGGGATACCTTTCCTTCACGCTTGACAAGAGCCGCCTCCAAAGGCTGAGGACTCATGTCCCTTTTCCAATTGCTTTGTCAATGCCCCCTTCCTTAGAAAGGGATCCCAGCTGCTTGGCTTCCCTACCCTCTAATTCCAGGCTACTGGCCCCATTATCCCAGCATCGGAGCAGCCAGGTGACAATATGCTCACCTGGACGACGGCTGAAATCTTTTCGTATATCTCGCAGCTCACTCAGGGATAGAGATCAGGTGGTCACTGTCTCGTTTATGAGTTCTTCCTCTTCCTCCTCCCCGGTCAGCGGCCGGCTCTCCTCCTCCCGTTCTCGTGATGGCCCTTCTCCAGGGTATTTGTACAGTTCTTCCTCCGCTTCCCTTTTAGAAGAAGCTTCTTCCTCCCTTACTAAACAAGCTGACTTTCGCTTCCAAGATTTCTTCTTGTGTACAGGGGTGACTGATACCGGCACAGGATGTTCTTTGGTTCAGCCACAGGGCCTGTCGCTGGGGTCTGAGTGGCCACAGTGCATGTCACCTGAGTCTGAGTGGCCGCAGGGCCTGTCGCCGGGGTTGGAGTGGCCGCAGGGCGTGTTGCCCGGGTCTGAGTGGCCGCAGGGCGTGTTGTTTTACTGTCAGAGCCAGAGACCTTCTCTTCCCTTTGAGGGTACTGAATGGTGTTGAACAGGGCTCGGTAGGCATGGCCCAGGCCCCAGCATGTTGCAATGATCTGCATCTCTCTGGAGTTGCCAGGGTGACAGCATACTTTGTCCAAATATTCTACTAACTCTTCAGGATTCTGCACTTGCTCAGAGGTGAAGTTCCAAAACACTGGGGGTGCCCATTGGCCTAGGTACTTGCCCATCTTGTCCCACACACCCTGCCACTCATAATTATTCAGCCTTGGGGCAGATCTCTGGATGGTATTCTTAAATTGCTTACTAACTTTAGACAAAACCAAAACAATATTCCCAAGAAGTACCAATAGAAGTATCTTAACTACCCAAGGATGTCCAAAATACTGAAAAGTTACTGTAATGAAGGAGGAAACATCACAGAAGAAGGTAGTGACACTGCCATTCTGTATTTCCTCCATAAAAAAAACTCTCAGAAAAGTTACTGCAATTGCTAGTTGTCTCCACGAAATGGTCTCCGTGGTACAGTAACGGCTTCATTGCGAAACTTACATACCATGCTAACGTCAAGGTCAATGTTCTAAAAACAAACCTCACAAGCGAGACATCACTATTCACTGCAGACCACAGCAAACTGCAAAAACCAACACCAATCTTTAACATGTACAGCAGGAAAAAGAGCACGATGCAGATTATACAAATCAATATCGAGAACAGAGCAACCAACATTGTGAACCACAACTATTAACAGATATAAGTTCCTTAATACACTCCGGTTAATCTGTTATTATCTCAAACCCTTCGAGCCCCACGTTGGGCGCCAAAAAGGACTGTCGTGGTTTAACCTCAGTCGGCAACTGAGCACCACGCAGCTGCTCGCTCACTCCCTCCACCCGGTGGGATGGGGGAGAGAATTGGAAGAGCACAAGTGAGAAAAACTCATGGGTTGAGATAGAAACAGTTTAATAATTGAAATAAAATTATAATAATAATAATAATATGATAATAATAATAATATGATGATAATAATAATAATACACAAAGCAAGTGATGCACAGTACAATTGCTCACCACCTGCCGACCGATGCCCAGCCAGTCCCTGAGCAGCGGCCCCCCCCCCCCCCCAGCCAGCTTTCCCCAGTTTATGTACTGAGCATGACATCACATGGTATGGAATGTCCCTTTGGCCAGTTTGGCTGTGCCCCCTCCCAGCTTCTTGTGCACCTGCAGCCTTCTCAGTCGGTAGAGCATGGAAAACTAAAAAGTCCTTGGCTAGTGTAAGCACTACCTAGCAACAACTAAAACATCGGTGCGTTATCAACTTTGTTCTCCTCCTAAATCCAAAACACAGCACTGTACCAGCTACTAGGAAGGAAATTAATCTATCCCTGCCGAAACGAGGACAGGTGTGTTCTTCATTTTGCACATTAGCTGTCCAGGAATTTGGACCAAATTTGAAACCTACATCTGTCTTTAATCTTGGCTCTTACTGAAACCAATACCAAGTGTACCTTTAGTTATTGTATAAATATCTAGATGTTAAAATGGGCTGCTGATATTGCACACCAAAAATTCAAATATTTATTTGCACTGTTTGCCAAGGGGAATGGTGTGAAGAAAGTAATGTTTAAGATACTTTAAAGAATTCCCTTTCAAACAGTGTTAGTGTGTTAGTGTCCTTCACACACAAATGTGTATACACAAGCACTGGGCTGAAACCAGAAGGCAAATAAGTTGTTGCTACTTATATTTTATTACACTTAATTATTGTTTTATTTATCAACTATTTTCAAATCCTAGCTGAAAGGGAACAGCAAATCATATTGCATAGGTGTAAAAAGACAGCCTTTTAATGATATGGCTCTGATGCATGCTGCATAGCTTATGATTTTCCTCTAGCTGGCAGATACTTAATGGTTATTAAAAAACTGCACATGATAAGGGAAGTGCAGAAATCTGGAATGTATTCAGATGCTGAAAAATACATGGCTGCTCTTAGTTGAGTGAAAATACTATTTATACTGCTTTATACTTCTAAAAGAGGAAATCTACTAACTTGCTTGAAAAAATAGGACCTGTGAAGTTCCTACTTGTTTGCTTTTCAAGCAGATTAGTGGCTTTTCTCTTTTACAAGAGAATATGAAGGGCACAATAAAGAATGTCAAAAGGAAATTTGTTCAATCTGAAAGGTGCTGAAACAATTAATTGGAATGTCACCATTATAATGAGGCAATCATGTATTAACAACTATTACTTTTATTAATGATCTGCAGAAGGCTGGTATTTGCAGCTAGCTCGAGTGGACTTTTTATTCCTGAAACTTTGCATATCTCCCTGTCTCTTTTTAAATAGTGCTGTAACTTGCTCAAAAGTTAATTTTCACCTGAGCAGTAGCAAAAGCATTATGTTAATGAGGAATATATCAATAAAATCTTTGAAGAATCATGATGTTGATTGAACGGCTGCACTGATTTCTTTTACTGTGCAGTCCCCAATCTGGGGGACTTTAATTCTGTTCTCTCTTATATGAAAAGATGTGCATTTCTTTTCACTGGACATCGTAATTGCCTATATAGGTGGCTATGGCTTCATAAAAGTGCCAAACTTATAAATAGTTTTTTCCAGCTGTCATATATATCTAGATGTATGATTATTTTTAATACTACATCTCACTTCCAGAAGAGTGTTAATGTTAAATAATGCATTTTAAACAACTGGAAACCATAAATTCTAATAGCAAGTTTTTTAATCTCTTTCAAAAGACAAATCTTTTACTGCTGACTTAAAGATAATAGCAGGGAGATGCTCAGTGTTGACAGTGAAGGACACTTTTATCTATGTAAAAATAAATGTCATATTTTGAGGTTATGTCCTGAATGAGTGGGAGATTTTTTTTAATTAAAGGAATGAAATGCCTATAGTCTTTTTTTTCTTTGTTGCCATGTAATCAGCTTCAATGCTTCACAGATCCTCTTGTCCAGCTCTTTAGGAATTGACCTCTGTGCTTCTGCTCTGTTAAGAGAGAATGTAGTGTGCCACTTCTTGACCTACTGACCAATGCCACTGGTTGGCACAAGCTCTTGACAATGGCAGACAAATTGGCTTTTCCCCAAGGAAGCTCCTCAAAATATGGAAATTAATTCTAAAGTTTTAGTTTTACAGTTGGTTTTCAAAGTCTTCGCATAAAGCATCTCAGAAAGTTTTACTTTTACTCCTGTTGCACTGCTGTATAGCACTGACATGAGGTGGGACTGTGGAAGCTTGACTTAAAAGATGCAGAAATCTCTGGCTAGCTTCTTCGAATCCAGAGATGTACAATGCCAAAGTTCAAGTAAGGTGTGGACAAAAGGTTTCATATGTAATGAACAAGTGAAATGTATAGGATATAATATGTGAAAGCATTTTTCAAAATTAGTGTGAAAGGGGTTTATATTTTTCTTCTTAATTTTTAACTAAGCATATTATTTATCACACAAGTGGTTTTTTGTTAAGTAGGTAGAGGAATTATGTGAGCTGTAGTGATTAAACACAGAGATGTTAAACCTTGTCATAGCCTTGTGTTTGTCTCTGGGGCTGTCACTATAGGAGGTACCAGCTACTGAGGCCTGTCAAAATCCATTAAATGTGGTCTGCTGCTTAATGCCCTGCATATGAAGACAGGATAGGGAATTTGACAATACAAGCAGAGCAGGTAAACAAAACAGTGCACATAAGAGAATCCTTGCTGAAGTGCAGAGAAGTTTTCATCACCAGTTTCTGAAGACCTTTTTTGAATAAAAAACAGTGGAGAATTTTAGAAAATGAGTGGTTCATAATTGGAGAGGAGACACTGGTGAGATTCTTCTTTTTCTCCAAGAAACAAATAGGAACTACCTGTCTGGTTCAAGCTAAGCAAGCATTGGTCTTCTGGTGATCAGGAGAATCTGAACATTTTATCTAATTGGGAGGGTCCTAGCAGTCCAGACCATGAAGGTTATGCATAAAAGTATATTCCCCAGTGAGGGCATAGAGATGGAACTAGAAGCTGGGACACAATAAGGGACAAACACTGCACCAGACTGGCATTCACTGCTGTTGTATGTAAACAAAAGAGGAAAAAGACTTTTCCAGTAATTTCTCGGTGTTGATTATTCACACCAGTGCACAAAAAGAATTTGAGCCATAGCTTTCTGTTTTTCTGTTCATTCACTTGCATTCAGATGTGTGTGGGCAGAAAAGGTACTGGGAACTACACAATGCCAGGGCCCAGGGAGCCTGCCTGTCCCTGCCCACGCCACGGGGCTCCCCCCACACTGCCCATGTCCCAGGACCCCATTTCAGCCCCCAGGGCCATCAGCCCCTGCCTCAGCGATGCCACAGCAGGGCCAGTCTCCAGCTCCCCACAGCCCTGCCCTACCCATCTATGGACTCCCCCAAGCCAGGCCCATCCGTGGGCCCATGGCCCGGTCCAGCCTCGGCCTGTCCCCAGGGAGGTGCCCGATGCCTGGGGCTGGGGCTGCCCTGGTGCCCCCCAGCTGCCCTGCTCCTGGCTGGGGCAGTGGGATGGGCCCATGGGGAGTCCCTGCATCTCCCTGTCCCTTAGCAAGCCACAGGCCCTTGCTGCAGCCCTGATTTTGAGAACCCGAGGCATAAGGAGCTGAATTCTTGAATTTGCTATGAGTTGATCAGTCTCCAGTTCTAAGTAATCTAGTGCCTGTTTCCATGACTTCTGTGGGGAGATTTTCCACAGTCTAATGAGTCTTCACTAGTAAGATCACTGAAATGAAGCCTTCCTGGTTTGCAGAGGTTTGTCATTTGACTGAGAAAAGCCTTACACTAAACCTTCTTTTGGTCAAAACCAAGCAACACGTTTAAAATTCATTACATACATCCAATCAGGATAAGAGGGGACATACAATAGATTTGAACTGGAGTGGCACCTTTACCATACTGAATGTTTGCTCGGTGGCTAAAACATGTGCTCACAAAACAATCGTGCACCTTGCGTCTTTCTTGGTTTTTCTTTTATTGTCTTGCCATAAAAATACTAGTTTCAGAACTGCTATACCTTTTTTGATACTTACTGGACTATTAAATCTGTCCCACTTCCTGAACTGATAAATATACACACAAATGCACAAGAATATTAAAAACCAGGGAAATCTGTCCCTCAGGGACATATTTTTATAGCCATGAGATGCTAGTGTTTTACATGGGTCTGAAAAGAATCTCCTAGGTCATAAATCGAGACTTCTCCTTTTGCAAGCAACCACATACATGACTTTATAAACTTATTAAGTGCCATATTAGAGACTTGGATTTTAATCTCATTACTACTACCGGATGGCTGTTCAAAACCTAATTTCTGTAAAGGTTAGAAACCCTTACCTAATTCACAGCTTAATTATGTTTACACAGTTAGTTTTTGTGCCAGCCTCATCCTTTAATTTAAATAGTTTTTCCTTCCCATTTTTGCAAGGCATTTTTAGAAACAGGTGACGTTGCCTCACAGCTTTCATCTTGCTGGGCTAAAGAAAGCCAGCCTTCATTGGAAGGGTTTGCACTTCCAGTCCTTATCCTAACACCTTATGTCTAAACCAGCTGCAGTTTTTCTTGATTACAAATGACCAGAATAATTTACTGTGTTCTAGGTAATAACTTACAGATCATAAGAAAATATAAATCACTGATGAAGTATATTCTGTTTTGCTAATACAGTACCTTGCCCTTTTAGAAGATGCAGAAAGTGCTCCACTCTCATTAGGTGGAAACGTGGTCCTCTTCATGGTTGTTCGGGTGCTGACTTCAGTGAGGCCAGTATTCCAGCTATTTTTTCAGCAGATTTAGGAGTCACAGACACATCTCGACATTTTGTGAGTAAAATAAATCCCTTTAATTATAACAAAATGTTAAAGCTCCACAAATGTTCTATGGATATTACACAACTGGGAAATGAGGCAACGCTCAGAAAAAAAAAAACAAATATTTAAACTGAAGAAGAGATGGACTGGGGAATAATATTGCTCTCTTGATAAAAGTGATAGTAGAGTTATATGTATAGTTCTTCCTTTCCACTACCTCCAGCAACTGGGAGAGCTCTCTGGTTTTAATGACAGTTGTTTCTTTGGTCAGCGCATGCATCCTCTAAGCATGCAGTTTGGACTAAGAAAGGCTGTGTATGACTAGACATGTGGCTCAGGTAATAATTAGTGGCTTATAGTGTTGATCTAGACTGAATCAAAGATGACTCTTATTTGCTGTATAGCAAGTTCAAGTTCATCTTTGCATCCATTCCAGTATTTTCAACTGTTGCATTGTAAGTACCAGTCCGTACCATCTCAACAGAGCTGTTGTACCTCCAGCACAGTGGTAACCTTTCTCTTACTTCTTTTACTAACAGGCTGCTGGCATGAGTAATAAAGAACTGTCCTGAGACACAGACTCCAGGATCTGATAAAAACTAGCATTATATCCTGATGGCATCCTGTTGTATGTCTTTTCTTCAGTAACCTCAATATCAAATTTGATTATATAGGTTGAGCTTTTTAGACTTGTCTCAGGATATAAAATTAATTCCCATAAATCTCATGCTCTCCTCATTCTGCTCTGTGCAGAGCTTAGTGAACAACTGTCCCCCTTCCTTGCTGTTCAAGTGGGCTTTCAAAAGAGCTATAGTCTTAGGCATGAGTATTATTGAAAGACTGACAGACTTCTGCAAAACTAATTTTCCCATCCTCTTATCAAGGATTTGTAGACAAGCAGGCACCTAGAAACTGCTGCTTAAAAGCTGGACAGTGCAGGCTAATGCTTCTAAATGGAATTGGCTGCCTTAGGTATATTTATTTGTTATTTTGCCTATTCCTATCCAGATTCATTCTCCCTCCTCTCTTCCCCTGGAGTTTTAATGAATAGTTATTCACTTTCAATTGGCTGAAAAATAAACCAGCAGAGAAGATGAAAGCTCACCTCAGAGGCATTAGGAGGAATTGCATTGCTCAAGTTTTCTGCAGACTACCAGGTCAGTTCACTGTGTTGGAGACTTGTCCCTCAAAAAGGCATCAGGAGATGGACAGTGTCTTGCAAGTGTTAACCTGAGAGTTATCTGTCCCTCAGGCAGACTAGGAGTGTGCCTTTCAGGGAACTGTTATCACAATTCTATCTATTTTACAGCGTTTGCAGGGCCTTCATGCACTCAAATTTTTAAAATACTGGAGCAATTGTGTTATATTACGAGGATATACTCAATGGCACTTTCAAGTATTATCTATAGGAACACAAAGAAACACAGAAGGCATAACATGAGAGCAGAATGCATATCCAATAGCCTCAGCAGTGCATTTTAGTAGCGTCTTGTAAACAATGAACTTAACTCTGCATTTATGTGCAGTATACGTATAATTTGTCAGCATGGTGGTAGTCTGTTTAAAATATAAAGCAGTGAGGTTATAGTTGTCATAAATAGAACTGGCCAGGATTTTTCCAACAGGAAATTTTATTTGATGGAAAAAGTTATTTGCAGGTAATACTTTTAAAAATGCAGGAATACATATGTTAGTTCCAACAGTGGTGGAATTTACTATCAAAACAGGAAAGACCTTTATCCACTGGAACAGCTGGCAGGCCTGAGCTCTTGAGGATGGGGTAGGAGATCAGTATGAAGATGCTGTTCTGTGTGATTCAGAAGAAGGAATTAATCTGCAGACTTTCCATTCTTAGATGAGTTGCCTGATCATCACACATTTCAAATACTCTGGATGTATCTTTCCTTTTGGAGATGTTCCACTTTGTATTAATGATCCATTGAGGGAGAATGAAAGAGACTGGTTTCAGCATTGCTTTTGGGTATGGGAGATGAAAGATCAGAAACCTGTTCTGAAGGATATTTATTTATACAGCAAGTAGCAGTTCCAACAAGAGATACTAGAAAACCCTTTAATTTCCTCAACTGCTTAGTAGCCTAGTGGGTTAGACATTCATCTGGGATGTCAGAGACTGAAGTTTCATTTGCTGGACTGGATCACCTAGAATAAGCACTTGAATTTTAGTCTTTCTTATCTTAGATGAACTCACAAATATGAGTGTGACCATATTTTCTGGTCTTAGCCTCAACCTTGTATGTACTGGGAAATTTCATGGAGCATAAGGAATCCACAGCATTCTGCATTTTGCAAATCCTCACTCTGGTGTTTGAACCCACAGTACATATCAATAGCAGGGTAGAAGGGATTTCCTTCTTAGTGGTACCATCGTTTGGCTGTATCAAGTGATGTTCAAGCAATTCCCTTTCTCTAATGGTACACCAATTGTAAGTGACAGCTCCCAGGGCATATTTTGTAGTGATAAAGAGATAACTGTAATAGCCTTGCAAGAATTCACCTCTTATTCAATCCTTCATACATACATATGCTCTCTAATATCTTTAAGTTCTCCAATATTGTCAAATAAATTACCCACCTAGAGCATGAGCTACTAGATATAACTTTTACAAACACTTTTAGGAAACCTGGAGATTAAAAGGTGTGACACAAAAATGATTTTCATTCTCTTCCATATTAGGAGGGGTCTATGCTGTCAGTAACAAGAAAAGCATAGTTTTGTCAGTTAGGTTTTCCAAAGATTGGTACCTTTTATTTTTCTTTATAATAATCTCAAAGTGATGAAAAAGTTTTACACTTCTAAGAGAAAGAAAAAATTTGCACACACCTAAAGCCATTTAATCTGAATCATCTCTATTTTCTTCTCCTTTCTGCTTTCATCCTACTACGTTTATTGTTGTTTTTCTTGTCAGTGGATAGACATAAATGCTGTTGCAGGAACAATTGGAAAACAGGAACATATATTTATGTAAACTGGTATTGATTCAACTTTAAAAAAAAAAAGGAAAAAGAAACTAAGGCTTTCAACACTGTGCTGCAAATCATTATGACCAGGGCTGCCTATGTGCAAAGAATATGTGAATAAGTTCTGCTGATATTGCTTAGGTCTACTATGAACTTAGAGAGTTAAAAACTAAAATTGTTATATGTAGCTAAAAATCTCTGCACAATATTCATCATCAGATGTAGGTCCTTGTGTTGTTTTTTCCTGGTCTCACAACAATAATGGCTGCTTTATTTGTTTATGCAGCTCTGTGCTCTATGGTTGACAGTTCCACATTTGGGAACATCCAAAAAAAGAGGTCACATGACCTTTCCAAACACGGGAAAACTCTGTTCTTCTCAAGATGACCTGAAATGTTCTAATTATTGGTTATTCCCTCTAGTTGGTGATGCAGCCAACAAGCACGTAAAGTTCAGTGAACCCACAAGTGTACAGCTGTTATCTTTGACTTGTGGCCAAAACAAAAATTGGAACAAAATTTACCCAGACAAGTATAAAGTCTCCTGTTTAAAGCACTTATTTTCTAAGCCAAATAATCAGATTGAAACTAAGGAGGAGTGAATCTTTTTTCTAGAAATTTTGATTCAAACCAGGGTCAACATTTCAGAGATGAGATGTTAACGCAGATTACTGACTTGACTGCACGAGTCTCCTAAAGAATGCCCAAGTCTCAAATCTATTTATATGTATGCAGTTTTACCTTGCAATCCAATTGTTCCAATTTCATCATATATGTCATCTTTTCTTACAGACTTGAAAACAAGTTGATTTTATCTGCTTCCTGCATAATCAAGGTGAAGGTTGAAAGATGCCACTGTTAGGTAGGCTGGTATAACCTTTGACATACACCAGTGATATCTGCTCTGATGTACCAGTTTGGAGCAGCCAGAAATGATAAAGCAATAGTTCCCTACTATTTTTGTCATTAGTGTTTCCTAGGAAATTTCTGTAGTTAACTAATCCGAGTCTTCTTATCCGAGGTCAAAAAGGTATAATAGAGATCAGAAACATAACAGAAATTGTACACACCTCCTCTTCCTACCGCTTATCTAGATACTGCTGTCTGATCTGTTCTTCAGATCAATTTTGTATTACCCAAGACTATAGGGAAGGGAGACAATGTAATCAGAAATAAAGTTTCACGGTGCTTTTCATAGCTGTGCTTGCCTGTGTTGTACAGCAAGTAGATATAAAAAAGCTGATTCCTGAGCGTATGTAAGTCACATCCATAGTAATCCAGAGGAGAGAGGTCTTTCCACTACAGTGAATGTGCGTGTCAACTCATCCGAATGGATATTTGATTTCTGTTGAACTGCATCATGAGTTGCAAATCAGCTTCTACTTTCCAGGTAGTATAGTCTGCTTGACTGATAACAAGGCTTAATTAATGTGCATCTGAAAAGCTCCTTCCTCTCTCTTTATTTTGAGATGAGGCACATTTGTACAGGGAACAGTACAGGTCTTACTAGCAGATGTAATTCTATCCAGAATTCTCCTTACACTATCTGTTTACAACAATAACAGAAATGCAGAAGTTCACTGAGATAAGACTTTTTTGGAATAGAAAGCACCTTGTTGCACTGGATGGCAAAAACAATTGTAACTACAACTTCTTACAGTAAATTCTAAAATAGTTCACATTTACACAGCAGTCAGCTCAGTAATCTGTGATCAAGGACAGTTTTCAGAAATCTGTTGAAAAAATGAATGGATTTTCTCAAACTTATATGCATTGTACACCTCAAAAAACCAGTAGCTAGCTGTTCAAGTCATACTTTAAAAAGGACAGGTTTAAATGTGAAATAGTTTTAAAGGAGCACTGTTTTTATATTGGTGGGAAATTGGATTTTTCATCAAACAAAAAGGAGATATTTCAAGGTAATGCTTGATAGACCGAGAAATAAGTGGCAACTAATCGGTGGTTGGACAAATCTATAAAGGCAATGTTGCAGTCAAAAGTTTCTACAAACATAGGACACCATCAAAACCTTTCATTGTAACTGCTGTGCATCTCAGGGAGAAAAGTGCTAGCAAAATTCACCCCCTCCTAAACTGTCTGTTTCCTGTCTCTAAGTGGCCAATAACTTCTTAGCCAGGAAATGGATTTTCTCCTGTCTTTTTCCTTTGAATAAACATTTATTTGAGTGTATCAAGCAATCTTTCTACCTCATTAAGTTCTTACTAAGATGTCTCCCCACTCTGCAACCCAGCCATTTAACAAATAAATTCCTGGATAGAGTAATATATTAACAGTCATCTCCAAGCTGTAGGTAGTGAAGTGGACCTGGTTCTTCTCAGTATTCCAGGTATTAAATGCTTTCTTTCCTGTTTGACTGTTCGATTGCTTGTCTCTCGGGTTTTGGGGTGGGTTATTTCCCTCCCTCCAACGGGTGCTCTTTGTTGTCTTATCTATATCTGATGTTTTACTTGTGTTATTTAAAGTACATTTTTCCTAGAAGACAAAGGGATAGGAAAGCTATTACCAGGAGGCAAACACGATGGATTAATCTCTACGTGATAAAGTAATCAGATTTCAAGATAAAAACAGAAGAATTACCATGGAATGTTACGAGAGACACGCACACTACACAGAGGGAGGAAAGAGTATCACACCAGATTATATATAATTAAATATAAATTTGCCACACAAGTCATTTGTCCTTTTTAAAGTAC
Source organism: Aptenodytes patagonicus (assembly GCF_965638725.1). Classification (NCBI taxonomy): domain Eukaryota; kingdom Metazoa; phylum Chordata; class Aves; order Sphenisciformes; family Spheniscidae; genus Aptenodytes; species Aptenodytes patagonicus. Next base: position 189,270,064 of record NC_134949.1, on the reverse strand, counting down.
ACATTATAAGTAAAAAGTATACCAATAGATTATTTTAAGATCAATTACAGAAAAAGCCTTGTATCATGAACTGATTTTTTACCATCAGAGTTGACTAATATTTCTTTCTCCTCAAATCCTTCTGTGCCTTTCCAGTGCAGTTTCTTTCTTCAGCAGGAGGAGTGAGGCAGAGTCAAGTGCTTGGGCTAGGGAAGGAAGGAATTTCTTGTGGCTTCATCAGAAGTCAGTACTAGTGGGAAGGTTATCCAGATGGGGAAGCTTGGTCTGTTGCCCAGAAACCCTGCTTATGCATGACACGAGTGAGAGCTTGACAGACGCAGAGAATATCAGGTTGCAGCTCAGGTAGGTGTGTGGCATGGTCCCACCTGATGAGCCATTCAAGCAACCCTGCTGATACTTTGAATCTTCCTGGATCCTACGGAGCTGATAAGATTTGTTATGTTTTGAGAGCAGAGGGGGAAGGAGATGCCCATCAGGCAGATTATCAGGGAGCTTAAACATTAGCTGGAAGGAATGCTGGAGAGGAAATATTAATGAAAGGAGACAAAGACAGCATGGTCTTAAGAATTTGATGTGACACGGTGGGAGCCATAGAGGAAAAGTAGGCATAGGAAATGTGTGGATATCCATCAGTAAGGGGATGACAGAGGACAATGCTTTGGCTATATAAGAAAAGCTAATATGCTAAGGAGGGGGTTGGGTGAGGGCAATACCAAATATTTATGGCAAAGGAGAATGAGATGAGGGGGTTGTGAATCATCAGAAAGGTAGTTCATTCAGTGAGCAGGAAGAAGCCAGGCTGTTAGAATGGCTGCAGAAAGACAGGTGCAGTGATGTTGGATAAGAGGAGGAAAGGGGAGAGGCAGGAAGCAGACACAAATATTCGTGGAGGACAATGAAGTGATGCTTTTTGGGGTCAGAAATTACATAGGACAGTTACAAATCAGGAAAAATGGGGTGAGGTGGTACCCAGCACAGAAATCAGTGAAGGATTTGTGGAATAATCTAGTTCAGGTATCTGGTGACTTGCAAGACAAAATGATGGTACTGAGTGGGGTGCGTGTAGTGTGTGCGCTCAACTGAGGTAGACTTGATGCTGCTGTGTCTTATGGCCACTGAGAGGCTCACTGCCAGCACACTTAGACCTCTGAATGTTAGAGAAGGAGATTCAATAATAAGAGCCAAACAGGGAGATCCTGTCTGCTGCTCTTTTCTTTATTGTGCCATACCAGCCTTAGCTAAATAAGTTTAAAGAGCGTTTGCTGCAGTCTGAGAAGTAAAGTGATTTTAAACATTTAGTGTCCTAGATTTGCAATTACCCTCTGCAACAGTGCAGAGCATCATTAAGGTTCATGACATCACACTGTAAAATACAGAACAGTAGAACTGCATGTACAAGACATTGCAAAGTTTATGATTTAAAAAAAAGGATTATAAGCAGATTGAGTGGCTCTTCTGTTATAAACTATGGTAAAAACAAGATTGTTGGTAATATGGTATAGTTGTTCTGTTAATCAGTTAAACTGTAGTCTTATTTACACTACCTACAGGTAAATTATTCTGTATTTTAAAGAAAAAAGATATCCATAAATGCATTAAGGAGAATATCTATCACCATTTATCATCTGAACAGGGGGACAAGGTCTACTGTACTTGTGACATAAGCACAAAAAGATCATGTTAGATTTATGAAAGTCGCCGCTAGAAAATGAAACTCTTCTATCTCCTGTCCTGCAGAGCCCCCTATCTATGGGCTTATTTTGTGCAACTTCATTAATTTGGGGATGTCTTATAAACTCTTTTGATTTCCCCACACATAGTGAGATTTTCCTTGCCAGAAAACAATGTTTTGTCTTCTGTATACAGCAGCTTGTTAAGTTTTCTTTGTTTTGCTGTTAAATAGAAGGTTTTCTTCGAACATCATAGAACTCTGCAGTTTGTAAATTGATGCAGTTGCCATGTCAAAGGAGGGAACTTAAAATATATAGAAATGTAATGCAACAGGTTACTTTTAATAGTTAGGCACTGACATGAACTTAAGCCAGTTAGTGTTCACTGCTACAGTTCTATAAGACGAGAATGATTTTTAGAATCTGGGAATCAATGTCTATTAGTCTTGAGATGGAGTGAGTCTATTTTTCTAAATGTGACTGCTCCTAGTTGTTGGCAAATTATTTGCCAGCAAATGTGACACAAATTTGTGCCAAGAAAAGCACCAACAAAGAACTTCAAGGAAAATTTTCTCTCCTGGCTGAAATGACAAAGTGATATTTTCCCTTTCTTATCTACATTTTTAAAGTGTGTGTGGGGAAAAGGGGACTTGTACACAATAAATTACAGACATAGTGAGTGATCTCAGTGGTTTTTACCTCCTTTTCTGATTCAGTTTTTATGATGTGCCTATGCTGCAGCCAAACATGCAGTGCAACTCCTGTAGGTTGCAAGCTCTGCTATAACAAAATGTAGTAAAAAACAACACAGAGCTTAGAGCTTGCAGAAGAAACCTATGCAGACTGCAGGTATATAACTAGGAGATATAAACATGCTGAGCTCCCATCTGCCCTCATGACACTGCTAGCAGGACCCAGCTTAGCTAGTGGTAAAGCAGTCTCTGATACATCAGTATGAGCCGTTCTCATAATTTTGTAGTTAAGAGTATAGTGACTAGAGCAAAGTCATTCTTGGTCTGGCCTCATTTCAGTGGATCTGATGAAACAATCCAGCACCAGTGGATGCATGTCTGTTGCCATACAAAAGTGGGCCAAGGAGCAAGCTTGAGCACTGGATCTTGATTGTCATTGTGTAATTATTAGCTTTGTCCTTTTCTGTGCATTGGACTGTCCCTACTAGTTCTCTCCAAGATGGACCTTACATGATCATTTGTAGACAGACGCAAAGTAGTTTCACTTGTAGTCTGAGTCAGACAAGCATGGGCCAGTGTCAGTATAAAAGCCATGCTGTGCTTTAACTTAGTTCTGTGCTGGTACCACTCAACATCACCAGTGTTAGCGGTATTTGTTTTTAATTACCCCAATTCTGTCAGCATCTGTTAGATCTTTTTCAGCTTGTCCATCTATGAGTGTATATGAAACCTAACCATCTCTGCATGGGGCTTTGGGACTTTGGCAAGAGATGGGTACCTGTCTCCCAAGGCACGGTACCTCTGAGCTGTATCTAACTTTTAGGTGCCAAGAGAATGCGTAGAAGGACCAGTATTCTGTTTCTGATAGTGGCAAAAGAGGATGCTTTCTAGGGAGACCACATGGGCCTGGCTTCTTTCTATGATCCTTCCCCTTATACTCCTCTGGCATCTACAACTCTTGCATTAGAGTTTTTAAAGTGTGCATCCCTGTCTAGTACTTTTAGTACCCCTTAACAGATGTGCTATGAATTTATCTAACCTCTTTTAAATCCTGCCAATACTGTCTGCTTCCACAGCCTCTGTGGTCAGAACGTTATCTGCTGCATAAAAAAAAATACCTTCTTTTATTCAGTTTAAACTTAACTCCTACAGTTCAAGACAAGCTTAGTATGTGAGATTTGGTAAACAACAATTCTGCATTCAGCTTATCTATTGCCTTCATTATTTTGCAAATTTTGGTCATATCCCCTCTCCTGCTTATCCTCTCCAACCTGAAGAGTCTCAGCTTCTACTCCTTATAAAGCAGCTGCTCCTCACCTTAGACCATTTTAACTGTCCTTTTCTGTACTGTCTCCAACTCCACTACACCCGTCTTTGAGATGCAGAGAACAGAATGACACACAGGACTTGGTGTGTGCACAGTAGAGCTTTTGTATAGCAGCAAAGTGACATCCTTTCTGTCTTGTCCGCAGCACCCGTCTTGGTGATGACCAAGATTTTGCAGGCTTTTTTGGCTGCCACTGCACACTGAGCCAATGATTCAGAGAACTGTCAACTCTGTTACTTAAAATCTCTTTCATTAGATTTAATACCAGTTCTGAAGTCAGCACCATGTAGACAGGGTTTAGATTCTTTTTTTCTAGATGCATTACTTCATGTCTGTCTACACTGAAGCTCACCTGACAACATTTTTGCTTTAGGTGGCCTTGCTTTCTGCAGACTAGGAAATGTTACCATTTATTCCCTTCTCCAGGACACTACTGAATATATTGGTAAAAATAGTTCCAGTGTTGATCTCTGGGAGACTCCACTGATGATTCTTCTTCATTTAGAAAAGTGACCGCTAACCCCTCTGTATAGCACCTATTCTTTAACCAGCTTTCAGTCCATAAAAGAGCCTTTCCACTGCTTCCAGCGGCAACTCAGTTTCTTTCATAATCTTTGATGTAGAATCTTATCAAAGACTTTTAAAAAAACAAATATATTATGTAGACAGATTCTTTTTGTCCAGGTACCTCCTGACACTCTTTTCAAGTAGCAGCAGATTAGCGTTGCAAGATTTCACTTTACAGAAGCTGTGCCGACTCTTTTCGCAGCAGTCCATGTTCACCTGGTCTCTCAGTGATCTTAGTCTCTATTATAAACACTACCATCTTAACAGCAAGGGAAGCCAGAATCACCAGTCCAGTCTGTAGCTCTCAGGATCTCCTCTAGTGCCATTTCTGTAGGTGGGGTTTACATTGTTCATCCACCTGTACGCTGGCACAGTGACTGTTTGTAAAAATAGGCTTCATGAGTTGGCCAGCATCTCTACAATTTCACATTTGAAGAAAAAAAGTATGTACTGGTGGAGAGTCGATTAGATATTTTGGTACCTGACTAGACATCCAGCTTTGCATATAGAGTGTGTTTCTCCAGTAACACACATAGTGCATATCCTGAGTGCCTTAGAGTCTCTGTGTAAAGCTGATATTGCCTTTGGCAACTACGGCATGTCTCTCACTCTCAGCTTCCAGGAGAATGGAAGATGCTAATACACTCATGCTGTTCTTCACCTTGTACTTGCTGTTTCACTCAGTATGTCAGTACTTAAAAAGTGCCAGGCATATGTTGGTTGCTGCATGTCACTCTTGCTGTCTTGGAGTCTTGGGACACGTACATTAGGTATGTGACATATGCTAAGAGTGAACTGTTAATGTTTGAAAAGGATTTCCATAGCTTAACATCAACTTTGTGAGTGTTAGCCCTCCAGCTTCTCATACCTAATTTTGTTTGTGTCCCCTGACTAGTTAACTCTGTGCTCTTATGAGCCTGCACAGTACGTGGAATTTGCAACATAACTATTCAGTGAATTTAATCAGTTGCTTATCAACCCTTTCTTCGAGCTCGACTTTGTGAGGATGAATTGGCAAATCCAAAATGTTTCCATTCCCTGCCCTACTGTGCATTCTTTCATCTTTCATCTGCTTATTCTCCTCTTACCATTTAATTCTTTTTTTAATTCTTGTTTAATTCTTTTGTCCTTATTTCCCCTCTTCTCTGTGTTTAAGTAGTATGTTTTAATGTACTTATTGACTCTTTCCTGTGTTATTCTTTTCTCTTCTCTGTCTTTCACTCTTTCCTTTCTCCAACTCATTTATTAAGTCCCTCACTCTACAGAGTTTGGCAAGCTGATACTTCCAGAACCAAATGAATTAATGACTTGGGTCAGAGGACTTTAGCCTTATGTAATCAAGGAGGGATGGGTTAGAACTATCTGCCACACAAGGATACAGTCCAATTTATTGTTAATAGGTCAAAATCCTGTATATCATCTCTTCAGATGTTATAAACTAAGCTTCTTTTGGACTGGATGGTTCAATGGCATTTATACCAGTGGAGAATTTGGCCCTTGGATATTCTTTAGTGAATGCTAGTTGTGCTGTGTGCTGTGCTTTTTGGCCACTCAAGCAAGTAAGAAATCTATATAATTAAGTAAAGGCTGTATCACAACAAAAATAATTTTCTACAGGTACTGCGCATACCAATTCAGACTTAAGCATAATCTTAATCAAGCCTCAATAAAGATCATAGAATTCCTTGCTAGCATGAACATATTTGAACACAGAGTCATTTAACTTAATTTAAAGTGTTGTAACTGGGCTTTTTACTTTGTCAAATAGAACTTCAAAACAAATTAGAGATGTAGTAGGAAGGACATAGCAGCTGTCTTCTATCTTTTATCCGGGAGGAGCAAAAATGCCTGGCTTGCATGTAGAAATAGCACTGTAGCTGTAATGATTCAAGGGTTATAAATGAGGTAAGGTTTGCAGGGAGATGTGGCAAGTTTGATTAAACTTACTGATATAGCTTGGGGGGGGGGGGGGGAAAGACAAGCTTGACAAGTATTTTAGGGTGATTTAGAACAATTTGCACAGAGGCTGAGTATGATCCAGTTTTGCTTTCTTTCAGTCACTTGAAGGGTATGTTTGTTTCTGGTCCTAGTGTATTTTGAGGGGAAATGAATAGATGAAGTGAAGAAGGTGTTTTTTTGCAGATTCTCTTCTGTATATAATGTCATTGTAGTAGGCTGATAATCAGGGTTATGCATGATATATTTTCTGAGGATGATGTCATATTTCATAAGCCTCCAACAGAGATGATACAATCATTTCACAGAGTGAGCTATATGATGTAATTGCCAGCAACACCACATGGATCAGTGGCCCAGCAGTTTACATTCAACTCACATTTCATATGGTGCTAATATGTCTTTTTTAGGTGTTTTTCCATCTGAAGACGTCACAGTGACTAAATTCTTTTTTTCTGTTCAGATGTTTTATTTCAAATCTGATTTTTTGTTTGTTTTTAAAATACAGTAATTAAAAATTTCATAATACTTTTTAACTTTGGGGGTTTCTATCTGCTTTACCCACTTTATAACCTGATATAACTTGGGTTTGTGTGGCAAGGTTTTGGTAGCAGGGGGGCTACAGGAGTGGCTTCTGTGAGAAGCTGCTAGAAGCTTCCCCTATGTCTTACAGAGCCAATGCCAGCCAGCTCCAAGATGGACTTACTGCTGGCCAAGGCTGAGCCAATCAGCAATGGTGATAGTGCCTCTGTGATGACATATTTAAGAAAGGGGGAAAAAAAAACCTGTGCAACTGCAGCTGAAAAGAGGAGTGAGAATATGTGAGAGAAACAACTCTGCAGACACCAAGGTCAGTGAAGAAGGAGGAGGGAGGAGGTGCTCCAGGCGCCAGAGTAGAGATTCCCCTGCAGCCCGTGGTGAAGACCACGGTGAGGCAGGCTGTCTCCTGTAGCCCATGGAGGGCCACGGTGGAGCAGATATCCACCTGCAGCCCATGGAGGCCTCCACGCCCGAGCAGGTGGATGCACCCGAAGAAGGCTGTGACCCTGTGGGAAGCCCACGCTGGAGCTCCTGGCAGGACCTGTGAACCCGTGGAGAGAGGAGCCCACGCTGGAGCAGGTTTCCTGGCAGGACTTGTGACCCCGTGGGGGACCCACGCTGGAGCAGTCTGTTCCTGAAGGACTGCACCCTGTGGAAGGGACCCATGCTGGGGCAGTTCGTGAAGAACTGCAGCCTGTGGGAAGGACTCACGTTGGAGAAGTTCATGGAGGACTGTATCCCATGGGAGGGACCCCATGCTGGAGCAGGGGAAGAGTGTGAGGAGTCCTCCCCCTGAAGAGGAAGGAGTGGCAGAGACAACGGGTGATGAACTGACCGCAACCCCCATTCCCCGTCCCCCTGCGCCACACAGGGGCAGGAGGTAGAGAAAATCGGGAGTGAAGTTGATCTTGGGAAGAAGGGAGGGGTGGGGTGAAGGTGTTTTAAGATTTAGGTTTTATTTTCTCATTATCCTATTCTGATTTTGATTGGTAATAAATTAAACTGATTTCCCCAAGATGAGTCTGTTTTGCCCGTGATGGTACTTGCTGAGTGATCTCCCTGTGCTGAGCAATCTCCCTGTCCTTATCTCGACCCACGAGCCTGTCATTATATTTTCCCTCCCCTGTCCAGCTGAGGAGGGGGAGTGATAGAGCGGCTTTGGTGGGCACCTGGCATCCAGCCAGCGTCAACCCACCACAATGGCATAATACTTTTTAACTTTTGGGGTTTCTACCTGCTTTCCCCACTTTATAACCTGATACTACATTATAAAGATTCTAGGTATAAAGATATTTGAAGATTTTTTTTTCTCCATTTTCCCAATTGTTAGTAGAATCTTAGGTTTTTCCTCAGTTACATGTTTTCTATTGATCAATCTAATAGGTAAAACATGGACATCTACTTTGAAGAGTGAAATCCTTCAAAGGATTTGAAGGATAAGAAAGAAGCCCAGATACTCAACCGATAAACATATAGCCCACCTGGCATTTCCTATTAGCATTGCCTTCTTCTGTGTTGTACCTCCACAATCCAAAAGGCTGCATTGTTTCAGTCTCATAATGTAATTTTGGTAGGGACACAATTCCAAGTCAGTGGGACATAAGCACCTAAGAAATTTATAACGCATTCAAGTGCTTTAGAAAAACCCATTCTGAAATGGGAAGGTGCCCTACTGGGAATGCCACAGACCCCCCTGGCAAATGGTGTCTTCCTACAGGTTTCCAAGTCATTCTGTCAGCAAACAAATAACATCTGTAGTCTTTGTGAAAATAAGCTATTGCAAATGTTTGTCTACATTAGCTTCAGCGTGGTATCAGGAGAATGAGTGAGAACCAAAGAGTGAGGAGAGGCTAGAAATGAATCATGGAAAAAAATATAAACTTTTTTTTTTTTAAGAAAGGTTTCTAAAACAGAGACAGAAAAAGTTTAACAGTACTCCTAAGGTTCTCAGCTGGGTGTGACATTAGTTTTCCTTCTTTTGTATTCAGGTTGCTTTTCTACTGATAACAGATTAGTTTTTTTAGAATATGGGCATTGGTAAAATGATATGACTTTTTATCCAGATATCTTAGTATTTAAATTTACTTCTTAACTCCGGAAATTTTGCTTTAAAAATGGGTAGTGGATGCTTGATGTCTGACCTGTGGGGCTAAGTATAGAAAGATACAATATTATATGGAAGAAGAGTTCAGTAACACTGAAGGATCTTTCAGCTGGAAGAAGAAATGGGAGGACATGCCAATTATTTCTTTGCTATCTTTGTAAATGCTGTCTGTCCATTTATTTTGCAGGGATAAAGGGAATCCAGTTGTAGCAATCTACCTGGGCTTAGTGAAATAATTATTAATTGTGGTCTCAGCAGGTTCAGCATTCATGTGAAGAGAAAACATTCTCATCCTTAGTCTCCTTGATCTGAAATATCAGATGGTGCCCTGTCCTGTCACTACTAGTCAGTTTTGTGCGTGCATTGCTCAGTGAAACCGTCTTTCCATTGTATTAAACTTTTTATTGCTTAATTATCCCAGAACCTCTCACCTATTGTTCTTTTCCTTTCCCTTCTAACTTTTGGGTTAATTCAGTGCTCACAAATGTGAAAAGCTACTGATACTTCTTTGTGCCAGATATGGGGCAAATAGATACCATGAAAACATCCCCACGCATCTCTGCTAATGCATGGCTGTTCTGTTCCATTGCCTTCCTTCTGTCAATTAGACACTACTAACTAATAACTAGTCGTAGGATGTAAACAAACATAAGACTACATCATTATTCCCTTGTTCAGTTTTTACTGAGGCTAATTGCTCTTTGAAGTCTTTAACAGTTTTGCCTAGATAAAGATTGAGTTAAGTAAGATTCGATCCTCTGGAACTAAGAATAATGGAAGTAAAATTGCTTCCACATGCACACAAAGTAGAGATTGAATTCAGACATTTACAAAATTGTGTTGGAACTTTTATTTTCCGGTCCTTCCTTCCAGTCTTGCCCCATGAAGGACTGTCAAACAAATTCAGTTCTGCCCTTCTGACTGATCCCTCATTACAGACTCTCATTACCAGCATTCCTCTTCGTGTGTACATTCAGAGGACACCAACACCTCTTCTCTGTACATGTTCATTTGCACTGATCTGTTCTTTTTTCCCTCTTTTCTTTCTCTGGATATTTGTCTCCCTCTCCCCCTGTCTCGTTTATTTTCATGCTTCTAAACTGTTCTGTTTCCGAGATTATGCAAACAAAAATGGAAATCATTCAGACTCTTTCTCTGAGATGATTGCCCTTGTGATTCTCTGCATATTCTTCTTCAGGTTCCAAACTACAGAGGCCTAGAAAACAAAAATTTTATTTCATATTCAGCATGTGATTATAAAAGAGGGTACCTGTGCTATGTGGCCTTTAGAAGTAGATGGATGCTCATTTTGACTTCTCATTACATTAAGAAAAAGATCAGCAGCATGTCCCAGTGGCATCTTTCAGTGTTGTACATTCTTTTTAAGTGCCCAATCTCAAGTTGGCTTTGCAGGTGTGGAGTATTTCCAAATTGCTTAGTCCCCAATGTCCACTGAGGTTCACTTCTTTTAGTGACTAAACAAAAATAGAGTCCTCCCCTAATAGACATGTCCCTGTTAGACCATATGTGCAGCATAAAACCACTCCCAACTTCTATAGCCGTCATTGAAACTTCAACTGCAATGGCTAGTGCCAACACCCATTTGCCTAGCAAGCCAATTTACCGTAAACATGGGAGTAACACTGCTCCCGTTGCATTTTTGCTCTCCAGAGATACACAGTCTGAGTACACAGTCTGGTTCCAGTTTGGTGGACTGGTGTGTGCACCTTTCTGCAAAGTCCCCTTAGATAACGCATGTATTCTCTGAGCCCTGAGATTACTGTCCAGTAGATATTGCTCATGCATTTTGGGTATGAGAATGGGATATTTGTTTGGCAGGAGTTCATAGTGTAAAGTATAAAAATCAGCGCAAGTTTTGATAAAGTGGCCATTGCTTTGCCACTCAAGTGTAAATGTAAAATGCTATAGGAAGAGCTGTGGACACAACCATACCCATTAAAATACAGATGCAAGTTTTTTCTTCTTCTCCTCACTTACAGGAAGAGAAAGATTGGTTTTCTGCTTCTATTTGGATACATTGTAAAGACACAAGCATTACTCTGGTCAGATTATATATGTATTTAAAAGATATAGGTCACATTATTAGATGTTGAGTCAGGATTAAGGAAATTCCAAAGATAGAGCAATTAAAAATTAAATTTAAAAATAAAAATATAGAAAAAAGTGGAAAAGTAGTCAGGTTTTTTTTAAAGTACTGTCATCAGAAGCACAAGTTGTGAAGAAACTCAATTTACAAAATGCTATCAGTCCAAATGATTTTGAAACACAAATATTAAACCAGCTATCCTAGTGTCCACAGTATCATCCTGTTATTCAAACTGTACTTACTGTTTGGTAAACTTGCTCAGTTATACTCAGATGTGAACTAGATTTGACATCCATGTTTCAAAATTGCCTCTCTGATTTCATGTATTTGTTTTAGTTGTCCAAAATTACATTGGGATCAGTTTGACATTTTTCACTTGTGAGCATATTTACTCAGAAGTAGATTCATTTTCTTCTTTCTTATTCATCTCTGATTGCTCACATTTAGGTGGTCAGAGTTCTTTATGAAGTAGCTGGTTTTCCTGGATAATATATGTAAAAATATTGGAAAAAGGTGACATTCAGATCTGTCTTCATCAATATTTCTTAATGGTATTTCTGGATATAAATGTGTTTCTTCATTATTTTTACCCAAGTGTCCTTCAGGCAGTCACTGTCCATTACCTTGGACAGAGCTGGACACTAACCACTGTTGCTTTAGAAACTGATTGTTAATCAAATGCTCTAAAATGCAATTAATTTGTTTCCACATTGAATAAAGAATTATCCTGTCCATTTCTTTCCCATTTTGACCTTGTGCAAACTTTTGTGTTCATTTTGATGGCCCTCTATTCTTGCCCATGGTCTGTCCACTCAGTTGTAGTGAATTTCCTCTTTAATGATAAGAAATAAAAATGGCTTACTCCAGAGCAAGGGGCAAGAACAGAAATTAGAGGAATGTAAGGATGTTGTATTCCATTTGATTTTTACGATGGAGTCTCTGATTTCTCTGGGGGTGATTGCTCAATTTATGCTTTTACAAGAACTGAAATCAAGTGATTACTTTGAAAATATGTCTTGACAGATACAGCTGTGCAAAATGCAGTCTCCATCATTTCCTCACACCTATTAGCTGTAGTTTGTTCTCTTCAGAAGAAAAAAAGGCTATCTTCTGTTTAGATAACGATATTTTTTTTACCTCTGATCTTTTTTTCAAGCAAAGACCATCAAATAGGGAAAATGGATCTACCTGTAACTACAGACCTCCACCTCATGAAGCCCAATGATACAGAGCAGTGTATATGGTATGAAATTTTCTAGTCAGGCCTGAGCGTAACAGCTAATCTAAGCCACTTAACAATTTCTGGGACATTTTTGAAATTTCTTAAAATAGATTTATTATTTGGTTAAATTAGCAATTTTAATAGTACTTCCTTCTCTTTTTATTGCGACATACTTCCTTTAAAGCCTTATAATTGCCATCTTGTTGATGTTTTCTGGTCATGGCACTAATTATAAGATAGAGGTATTCTTCCTTCATTCAATAACTTGCAAGAAAAAGTGATTTAAAGAGACACACTTAGCATAAAAAACTCATAAACTTCCACCTAAATAAGCAGTTAGAGAACAGCAGATGTTTTTAGATTGCATTGGTAAATGGTGCAGTGTTATAGACCAATCAATACAGTTAATGCTAATTGTAATGCACTTTTGTCAAAATGATGCTTTTTCTTAAAGTTAATTTCTGATTTATTTCACTTTCCATAGAGTAATTCTGCAAACCTGGTGCCTTTTGCATTTCATGCCTGCTAATGGAAAGCTGGATTCATTTGGGTATTAATCTGGCTCAAGTATATTAAAACAGACTTCGACATGCTTGATGGAAAAGTATCTCAGATATTTACAGAAGACTTGTTTTTTGCTTTTTCATGGTATTGTGTTAAGTTACTTGGCTTGGTATAAACCAAGCAACGTTCAAGAACTTTCAAAGTCTGAAGTTCTTGAAATTCTAATCTCATGCACTTGTACAGTCACATAATGCTGTTGGCTTTGGAAGCTTAACTGTTGAATTAGAAAGCAAATTGGATTTTTTGCCATAGAAAATAGCATGATTTTTTTGCCATTTGATTTCTGAAATGCTGCAATTTAAAATATGTGTTTCTAATGTGTTGTTTAAGCTTTCTCATAAGACCTTTGGGACAGAAGCAGTGCTGTATTTTCATTGTGTACAGTACCTGGGAGAGTGGACCACTTTTCAACGTGAAAGTGCTGCCACAATATCAACTGTAGCTGTTCTGTGAAATAAAATGGTTGCTTTTTAAATAGGTCAGTTTATCCTACTCTTCTGGTGTCTCAAATGCCATTTTGTAGACCATTTTTTGTTCATAATACAATACAGTACAAAATGTGGCAATATAATAAAGGGGGTCATATGAAAGACAAAAAAAAAGGCAAAAAAAATTCCTGAGACAACTGTGATAATCAAAGAAAAATGTAATTAACTCACTGAAAACATTAAAGAGTATTATGCTTATGAAGTATCAATATTTTCCTCATCCGCAACACTGAATGTATAACTATGCCACACATACAGAAAGCGAGTTTCTCATCCTAGTTGCTCAAATTTGAAAGAAACCCAAATGCAGTTAGTCTGGGCCCACATCAGTCTAATGCTTGGCCTATTGATTTAGCACACCTGTATTTTATACAGACATTTTTTTTTTACATCTGCTCAGACAGCTCTCCCACTATTAAAGTCTAACACTTCACAACCTGTATAACCGCACACTTCTTTTTTTCTGTTAAATACTTGTTCAGAACACTTCCTTTTCTGTCCTCTTTTCTTGGAAGAAAATAGTATTATGCAAGTGCCTACATCCATACAGCAGTAACAGAAATAGAGAATATTGCTCTGACTTCAATATACTCTCTGAAAAATGAACTGAAAATATTCTCTTTGTGAGACTGCCAGTCTGACTTTTTACTGTTGCTTGTACAAACACTGGCTCTGACCAAGGAAGGCTCTTTCTCATACCCCCATCATCAGTCTGAAATCACCTCATTAGCCTAATGAAGGCAAAGATGGGCAAGAGTTAACAGAGCTGATTTGATCAGCAGGCATTACAGTTGTTCTTGCCTGGACAGCGGTGGACAAAGACAGACTGTGTACTGACAGGCACGTCATCTCCGAATTTCAGGATGAAGGAAAAGAAAGGTTCAGTTCAGATTTTCACCTGACTTTTTAACACTGTGGCTCTCTGTGTTCCCTTCTGAAATCTTTCTTAATACATTCTGATATTATTTAGATTAAAAATGTCATTCACATTTGGATACAGCTAAACCTCCAGTGTCCCTTTCTGCCAGTGTTCAGTTATCACAAACATGGCTCTGTCGACTAGGATGAAATAGGGCTTTCTTATATTACTAGGATTATTGGTAAAATGACCCTCTGCTATTACTGAAATTGCTTCCCTTTGAAGTACTGAGAGATACAGTGTAAAAGTTTCTGAATAGTTGAAACCTACAATACATTGATAGGTAATTTTTCTCTCTCTTGGGCTATACCAGACATTTTAAGCCAGAGACGGGCTATTTTGTCCCACACCAGGACTTCTGGGCAGGCGAAGATGTAGGGAATGACAGATGTCGAGTGAGGTGCAATAATCCTGAGACAGTGTTTACTTGGAAAGCTTCCAGATTAGTTTTACTTTTTTAAAGCCCGAGATCACCAAACTTGAGATCAGGGCTAAATGGAGCGCCCTTCTCTCTCAGACAGTAAGTACGAGTTGTTCTTCTTTTCTGCCAAGACAGTGACTGAGAGCCAGACTGCCCTTCAGAGTCCCACAGCTGGGGAACGTGGCATGAAACTGTTATGTCTCCCTGACATGGCCTCCAATGTAGGAGAGGAATGAGTACCCCTGACCCTCTCCACCTGCCTGCAAGGTGAGAGACTGGTGTGGGAAGGGGAGGTGGGGAAGGAGCTGGGTGTAAAAACTTGCTCCAAATGCTCTATATTTGAAAGGCTTTGCTGAAAATCTGAGTGGGTCTGGGAGGAAGGAGCTTAAGGGTCAGGTTTGAAAAGCTGGGTCAGAACTGCATCTACAGATCTCATATTTTTGTTACTTCAGGCCTGATTTTACTGTAGGTGGGGAGGCAAAGGGGGTTGTAAAGCTTTTGGTCACAGAGCTTGTTACCGGTTATGCAGCTGTACGCCCATTCACATTCTGCCAGCCTCATATTTTCTGCTTACCCATCATGTATGTGTTAAAACTAGTGACTCAAAGGCACAGATCAAAACTCTTTACAAAGGTGTTGATTCCAGTCTCAGTTTTCACATAAAGTCAGATATTCACAGGTCACTCTATAGCAGTATATTCCTATGTAAAGAATATATTTGCCATGATCTTTTCTGGAATGGGGATAGATCCCGAGCACACCTCCTTGAAGTCAGAGAGACAATGTTAACATCAAGAATTTATCATTTCTTAATAACAAAGTTGATTTCTGTGCTTTTTCTCAAGAAGATACTTTCTGAAGTGTTTCAGGATTCAACAGAGATTAAATTAATCTAAAAATGATAGAATGTAATAGAGGATTACACTATCTCAGTGATGCAACTTCACAGCAGTCACTTCAGACTCTAGGATTTTTCAAAAACCCTGAAATGTCTGCATTTTAAAATCATTTTCTGAAAGGAGTAAAGAAAACACAGAGGACATCAGTGACCTTAAATCTTCATATGAATCTTTGTCTACTGCCTGGTCATGGCAGCATGGTGACAAGCTGCTTCATTTTTGCCCAAGTAATTAAATATTATTCCAGCCTTTTTGAGCTCAACCTAATGATAGAGAATTGTACCCAGGAAGAGAGCCTGTGTGGGAGCCTGTCAGAGACGCTTTGCTTGCTTCAAGAATATACAAGCGCCCAGTTCACAGAAACATGCTAACTAACCCCTTTTTCCCAGCAGCAGCTTGTTACAGAGAAGACTTGCCCACAGTGCAGAAGTACTCACATGGTGCTCATACCTGCTAGCGTTCCTATTCTGGCCGAACGGGTCCAGGACTGCAAAGTCCTCAGGAAGATATTTTCTATGAAGGTTCCTTGAGGAAAGTGGGTAGGGAGACTTTTGACAGCATCAGCATCTATTGTTCTTTCACGGACATATATGTCTCTGACAGTTGGAATTTCAGAGTTCAAAAACAAAGTAATAGGAGAAACTGATGTTAATCTCCATAGGCCCCACTAGCTCAACAACTTGCTTAGTCTCTAATGTGTGATAGCAGGCTGCAAGAGAGAGTGATATAGTGTTAGCTTGGCTTCCTGCGTATCTTTTAGTCTTAGCAGCTATGCAGAAATGCCAATATAACTCAAAAAGTAATTGTTGTGCTGTGATAATCGGGATTGGTGCACTTTGTCAGCTCATTAGGAAGGCAAATATATCTCATTTACAAAGGAACTTTTTTGGCTGATGATTAAAGTACAGGACTGAAAGTTACCATCATCCTAGTTACCTAAGATCATGTTTCCATCCCTGTAGTGTTTGGCTTTTTTCTGTTTGTTTGTTTGTTTTTTTTATTTCTGTGAAAACTTTGATTAATCATACTGTGCCTCAGTTTCCTTTCAGGTACCAGGAAGATAATATGTTGGAAGCTTCTGATTGACAAATTTAGTGTTTGTCAGGTGCTTTGAGGTGTTTAGATAAAAGGGCCTCTTGAAGTGCAAATTACAGAGGTAAGCATGGCTGAGGTGGAAGTGCCCTATTCCTATTTTGGTGTCAGCAGCTGCCAGTCTTTTAACTGATTTTTTGTGAAAGCCTGTCTGGCAGCACTGGCTAATGTTCTGTTTCATTTCATTTATGGGGAGAGAGCCTTGTTTTGCTAGGAAGCCATTGATTTGTTTCTTTTTCCCCATAGGAAACATTTTTATAGAGTCTTTAAGGAACTCTATAAGTGGGACATATAATACATATTGTATATGAGTAGTCTGGGTAAAGTATTGATATTTATTGAGGTAACTTTGCTGCATGGAGGTAAATTTCAGCTGATTAGGGTCAACTAGTTAATGTTTAAGCTCAAATGCTTAAAGCTCTAAGTATGCTAAGTCTATACCTAGCTATACTTCAGTCAAAAGTCATTGTTTGTAAAGATGACCTCAAGATGTACAGTTAAGGTGTCTTTGTCCCTCTTGAGCCATCCCCTTTCTCAGGTCATCAGCTATCACCTTTGTTGGGTGGCATCCTCTTTCTCCCTTCACAGGAGAGGTTTAGCGAAGAAGTTGTTCAGTGATTCCCTCTTTCCGACTTAGCCATTGTGAGTTTAGCTTGCTGTTTGCAGCTCTGCACACACACTGCAGGAATAAAAGAAGTGTGTCAGGGCGCTTGGTAGTTAGAGACTTCACATTATCCTCTGCCCTCATACTAGCTTCTGTTTCATGGGTAGATTCCTTTGGTGTTACCCCAACACAAATGAAAATGAATATACCTACAGTAACTCTTGGAAAACTGAAAAAGGCAGATATTTTAAGGGGAAGGTCTTCATTAGGCTTCATGAATGAACTCCTCATTTTTAGAGCTTGCACAACATTAGAGGGAAAAAAGACTATCAACCAAAAGGGATTTCACATCAGGGCAGAAGATATGTAAATTAGTCTTAGCCTGTTTTATCAGAGACTTTTTCATCATATCTGCATGATGTTGGGAGAGGTTGGCAACTGGGGGAAGCTATTAATCTTGCATTGTTTTCACTGTACCATGTCTATTTTTGAAAAATTACCTTTGATTTAGGTGCATTACTTTGAAGAAATAATTATAATTTATTAACCAAAGCCTTTTCCAACAATCCACAGTGATGATCGTATAAGTGTGCATGTCTGTGTTTACCCATACAGTCTTCTAGCTACAAACCGAACAGGCTTATAGCTTCTGCAGGGATGAGTTCAACTACGTGGACTTCCTGTGCCTTCTAGCTAGAGGTCAGCACCTTGTAGGAATAAGTCAGCAGGCCGTCCCCCAAGTTCACAGGTCATATTGACTTTTCACTGTCATATTTGAAAGATGATAAGTAATATTTACAGTATTAACTTTAAACTGTCCATTGAATATGGACAGTTATATATCTCCCAAGTAACAAGCAACAGGACAAGAGGAAATGGCCTCAAGTTGCGCCAGGGGAGGTTTAGATTGGATATTAGGAAAAATTTCTTCACCAAAAGGGTTGTCAAGCATTGGAAGAGGCTGCCCAGGGAAGTGGTGGAGTCACCGTCCCTGGAGGTATTTAAAAGACGTGTAGATGTGGTGCTTAGGGACATGGTTTAGTGGTAGAGTTGGCAGTGCTAGGTTAATGGTTGGACTTGATGATCTTAAAGGTCTTTTCCAACCTAAACTATCCTATGATTCTATGATTCTCTATCACTGTATAATAATTACCGTCAGTTAGCAATGTCTCATGGAATGCAACTAGTGATTTCCTATTAATTATCATAAAACCTTGCATTCTTCTACTTTTGTACCCCCAGAATTTATCAGGGAGTTGTTCAATTCTCAGGAATCTGCCTTAACCTCTAAAAATGAGGCAGGCTAGGGGTCCAAGAACACTTGAAGAACACTGTTCTTCAAGAACACAAAGCAAGCAGGGAAAAAAGTATCTTTATCAGCAGCAGAGATAAGGAAGCCTGGTATCCAAAGGAATTTGGTCTTCTCATTGAATTACTTGATCTAATTCAACTGAGGCTTTTTGCTAGTTGGAACATTCCTAATGTGCTTTTTTCACTGCAGAAATTCATTGCTGTTGAGTAATATCTGCAGATTTTCCCTTGGAGGAGAGGGAACAGTAATGGAGATCCTTCTTTACTTAGTCACTTACTTTCATAAGTAAGATTTTGCTGAAATACATCTCTATATTCAAAAATTGTAAGGGCAAGGACGGAAAGATGTGCGTGCATACTTACACTTGCATACATTTTGATCTAAAACACCCCATAACCTAAGGAATCCAGGCTAAAAATTAAACCTGCAGCATTAACAAAAAGTGTTCTAAAGCAACAATAAGGTCGTTTTGATGGGAATATGCCTAACATGTTTCTTGCAATCTCTGCTGAAAAGCTTTAAGTTGGTGTGAAGATAGGAAGCTCTTCCACCTTCCATTGTCCTTCCCTGCCTGGAGAGCACACAAGACCAGCGAATAGAAGATTTGGTCAAGTACTCCTATTTTACCAGGCCTTGTTCAGAGGCAAAAAATGCAAGTGTCTGTTGTTATTCTATTTTGCTTTTGCAAACTCTAGTAGGAAAAGTCAGCACTGTTATGAAATTCATTATAATCACAAGTGTCAGTGTGTCTGGAGTAGCTGTGGAAACTGTTGAGTCCTCTAGGGGATGTTTATTTCAGTTGTTTCATTTGTTCTAGCTATTTAGATTGTTCCTTGTCTGGATTTCTTTCTCTATTTGCTGCACCTTCAAAGCAAATACATATCTCAGAGTCTTAACAGCTGACAGCTCTCTTGGGCTTAACAGAAGAAACATATTTTTCTCCCCCACCCCCCACCCTATGAATAACTTAAATGCGGCGATACTTTCTCTTGGGCTTTCATGTTTCTAACTGTATATAAATAAACCAGATGCAAGTTCTTTAGAGCAGGGTTCCTGTCATTTTGCATTTGTCTGTAAAGTAACTTAGTACTTATCTTTGGAATTAAACAAACAATTCAGTCTTATATCTGATAAAACACAGCAAATAATGATTAATCAAAAAAATTGTAATTGTCAGTCTAGCTTTAAGAAATATCTCCAGCTGTCTCAGGATTACTAAAACCTGTTTCTTCTTTCCATGTAAATGAGTTGTTTACAGACATTAATTTTAAATCACCCATGATTTTCACACAATTTTTTGCAGGGTTTTTTAATGTCCTGCTTTAAAATGATCCCAGCTATTCTTGTAACCTTAGTGAGTAGGTGGATTTTTTATTTTTGGTCAGTGAGATATTTATTTCAGTGGTGTATTCTGATATCTTTCTGGGATTTATAGGATTTTATGTTTAGCTATACTGTTCAGTTACAAGGGTTTCATTAAGGACTTCTATCTTCAGGCAATAAACACAGTCCTTCAGTGTTTCCTTACCAGCTTCTGAAAGTGTTAAGAAAGAGTGCTACCTGATTTTTATTTTTACCAAGCTGTTACATGACCATATTTCCCTCCAATACATCACCAAAAGGTTACAAGGATTGCAGGATGCTGAAATGCATACATCTAAAAAGGGAATTTAGCTCAGTTTGTAAGGGACAACTTGATTTTGCTCTTATATTCTCTAGTAAAAATGCCATGCTTTTCTGAACATTAAAGTGATGTAACCAGAGACAAAATCTGCATTTATGAAGCTTTAGTTGAGTGTCATTTCCACCTTTTGCCTGATAGCTCCATATCATATGAGTGTCCTTACAGGTCAATACACTAATTCTATTCACAGTCCAGTATGTACCTGTGATAAGTTGAGAACAAGGCTACTTCTGCCAGTCGAAAACCTGAAAGCAGAACCAAATCTCTCGGTGACTGGTACCAAACAACACCATATATCCTCAAGGTCACACCAAGCATCCTGACTGCAAAGGGTAAATTTCAAATTTCAACTAGTAGACTCAAAATCAGCCTTGTAATGTATATAATTCTTGAGATATTGTCTCTTTTGTTAGACATTTCTTCCAGACAGATCCAAGTACTTGTTCTAAGATACATGGCCCCCCAAAATGCAGTCTTTCTGTAAGTAAAATCAGGGAAGATTCCTCTGTTGGTTAAAAATCCAAGTCCAGTCCTTAGGAAGAAAGGCAGGGGCAGTCATAACTTCTCATTTATTGACAAATGCTGAGCAGCATAGCTCATAGCATATTCTCATCAATATGGGAATCCATCAAGTTACATATTTTGAATTTTTTTTTCTTAGCCAATTCCATTTTCAAGCAGAAGTTTTAATTTACTTTAATATCTAGAGTATTTGGTATTTTATCTTTTTTTTTTTTTTATATTGAACACTATTTCATCCTGGTATCTGCCTTGACAAGTAAAAATGACTGCTATGAAATGGCCAGTTTACCTGCTTTAGAGAGAGGAGTGGGAAAATACATCCAAGTTTACCTGTAAACTTCCATTTTTCAAGGATTAATATCCCCTGATTTAGGTGACCCTAAGATAAAAAATGATCTAGAAATAAAAATGGAGATTGATATCCAAGGACTTGTGTTCGCTGTTATTAGGTGAAGTTTGTCAGGCTCCATCATATTTTACCTGTATAGAGCATTGCTTGACTGAAGGCAGCAAATTTGAATGAATCTGGACATACAAATTAAAAGGAGACGGGGTTTTTTTTGCTGTCAGTGGCTGGCAGAGCTGGCTGCATTCCAGCATGCAAGCAGATTTCAATGTGCATTATCAAACACAGGAATTTTGGTATTTTTCAGGTAACAACATTTAATGTTCTGCTTGAGGACAGAGCTTCAGTTTTCAAGTTGCTGTTCACTGGTTTAGCATGGCAGGTGGGGTGTTCAGGCTACTGCCTAAAAGCGTGAGCTCTGCATTTGCTGTCCAAGTCTGCATCGCCTGTAAAGTTATTAGGCCAGGCTACAGCTACGTAGATAGTTGTCCAGTCTGGCAGCCCAGGGAGATCATGTGGACTGCCCCGATGGACCTGGGAGTCGCCACATCCCTATCTCATCAGCCTGCCCTCCTTATGACGGGACCGCGTGAGCTTTCTTGTACCAAGCCCAGTCCTGTGCCCAGCTCCCCCACTGCCTCCTGCCAGCCCCAAGGTGTGAGGTGCAACTAGGGCAGTGTGGCAAAACAAGTTGAGATGTGCAGAGACTGGTTTTCACTCTCTTGCTCTCTCTTGCTCTCTGCCTCAGTACCTAAGGACCTAGTGCTGACCCTGAGGTTAAGTACCACTGATGGCATCCCTAGCCCTTTCCATCACAGGGTAGTCTTGGTGAGACCTAGCTGAAGAAGTGTAAGGCAGAAGCATGGCACGAACCAAGAGTGGGATGATGAGGGGCCCACTGCTGTGCCTTGCTCCTTGGACATATTTTTATTCCTCTATTTTTATTTCAGTCTGTTAGCTGGTTGTGTGCGCTCCTGGGTAGAAGAAAGGGAGGGTGTAGACTGTAGCATCTGAGGTAGTGGCCTTTCCCAGAAACACTTCTTAAAGTATTTTTTTGAGATCCCCAAGGTGGCAAAATGCAGCTTTGCCTACAGAGGTAAGAAGTCTTGAACCAAGCACGCTGACTGATAAAATCCATAGTTTCTTGCAAGCAAGCAGAATAGGTTAGTTAGTATTTACATTTCTTTTCAAGCTTTTCAGTTTACTCCTGCAGGCCATAGGAAAAAAATCCTTATAACAATCTCATTGATTTTCACTTATAAATCCTGTTCTCAGAAGTAATTTAAGAGCAAAACGACATTAACTCTCAAGGAGACTTCTGATTCAAAATGTCTGCCCCTTTTGAAAATGGACTTTAGCTTCTAAACCTGTACTTTTCGGAAATCTAAACTAGGCAGAACAGACTACAAGACATTTTTGGAGAAAGACCTGATTTTAAAGACTGCAAGATAAATGTATTGATAAACATGTATATATGTTGGTAAATATCCAAAAACATTTTAGTTTTTCTTACAGCTGTCTGTGGAAATGCTTTCATTTTTTGAAAAAGTACAAAAATAAGTGTTCATCAAGTAAATAATAACCATTACTTAGGACCCTTAAATGTTGAAAGGGAAAAAATCATCGGTTCATGTTTATCAGCAATTAGTTCTGAGCACTTTTTCTGCTGTATGTATGTCTTTGCTACAGTTATCAAAATGATGCCCACACAGGGTCTATGGAAATAACAACTTACTGTCCGCTGCAGAGAGGACTTTTTTAATGAAAAAATAGGTTTCTTTTTATTATTTTCCTTTAACTCAAAGACTCCAGGTAAATATGGGAAAGACATATGTCTCTTCATCTTCTCTGTATACTTCTCAACAGTTTCCCCAATTTTTTGAGACTTTTCATTGAAAAAATGGCTTTGCCAATCAAAGTCTCTGTTTTTCATAACAAATTCTGCAACAAAGACTCACAAAGCTAAATCCTTCTTTGTCCTGCATAACCTATAGTGTGTGCACTAGCATGTCTGTTATCAGTGCAGTGCACTATGCAACTGCAAACAGTAATGCAATCAGGTTTTCATTTATATTAATGTGACTAAGCTCTGTGTTTGATCATGTTAAAAGATATGCACTTTCTAAATGTAATTCCCATATATTAATATATTACGAACAAAAAGCCATTGTTTATGTAGTGTGACTCACATGAGGATTCTGAATGAAAATTTTTCTGAGATTGGTAAATACTCCCATTTAGTGTTAGATTAGAAGAATTTTTTTTTTAAATAGAATTCACATGAAAGCTGTAAATTACCATCAGCAGCAGATTTACTATCAGCATTGCAAAACAAAAATCATCATTATGTATAAAGCCAAATTCCACAGTCCTGTTCAGGAATACATCCATTATTATTGAGTTAAAACTGAACTTTGCATTCCTGCTACAGAGAAATCACCTTCCTTATGCACGGGGAACTTTGGCAAAATAAAATCCAGATCCCAGCACTGTGGCCCATCATGATCTCTATATTACAATTAGGGCTGTGCTGGTAATTGATTTTCCAGCAGCTGATATTCATAAAGCTGAAAGTAACCAATAGCCTTTTCCTTGGTAAAGCAGTGGTTAGAGAACATTCTCGAAATGCAAAAAGACTGGCTCAGTTCCTTCTTTTCCTTGAAGGGGCTTGAACTCTCATTTCCTGAAGAGGTCCGTTTTGCATTTGTTGTTAATTAAACATGAACTGGAACAAAGACTTAGATGCAAGTATTCACGTGCTGAGATGTCCTACACTCTGTTATCATAATCTTCTGCTTTTCCTTACCGGACAATTTTTTGTAAGGTACCGGCACTGGCTTCAAGGGATCATCCAAAGAAGGTTATTTTATTTTTAACTCTCTGCTCTGCATGTGTGCACCTTTGAAAAAGGGAGTGCTTTGTTCTGAAAAAGCCATTCTGAAAAAGCTTCAGTCAGCTCAGTAGTCACAGATCCCTGAAGGAAGAAGGGTTCACAGATGCCAGATGCACTTGTCATGCTACCAGAGTGGAGAAATGGGAATGTCTGGCCAGTGATCCATTTCGGGTTTCATCTTTTGCGAGAGTGGCCTGGTCACTGACTACATGGAAGAAAGATGGAAAGCGTCCAAAGGGAAGCTCTCCCAAACACAATGATGCTCAGTGTTGTTCGGTGACCATTTTTAGCCGGTAACAAAGACAGCTGAAGAAATCACTGTCCCCGGGCACTTGTTCTACAGCTTAGTAGCCCATCAGTTTTTCAAACATTACTTTTACTGGGGCTGCACTGTAACCTGGAGCAGCAAAACCATCAAGCGGAAAAGAAACCAACCAACCTGGACTGGGAACTTCTTTAAATCTCAGCTGGTGGTCTCCTGACCACCACATCAGCATGGCCACTCAGACACACTTTGGCATTACAAAGAGGGAGACAGAGTGCAGTGTTAAGCTCTGAGGGAACAGCTACAGATGGGAAATGGGGTGGGCACACTTTCAGCCCGCTCAGCCAGTGTGGTTTACGCACCCCTGTGATGCTCACATTGCTCACAGTGTGCACTGGGGCCGGCCATGTAGTGCAAATTGTTGCATGTGTTTCTAAGTTACAGTATATATTGGTTGATGGCTTGTCATAGATTTGGGAAGATATGCTTAAATGAGCATGGGATCAATGTGGACACAGCTTAGATTTGTCAAGAGAGTGAAGAAGTTTTCTTTTTCTGAAAGCATATGATACTCCTGATTTTTTGCTTGCATACCACAAATCAGCATTTGTTTACAGAAAAGCTCAGAATCAGAGAGCCAATTAGCTTGGAGGTAATTAAAATCTTATTCTTATCCATGGGTAGGGGAATGACCTGGGATGTACCTTTTATATGATATGAAATACAACCTAAAACCACTGAAGCACTATCAGATGACTCTTTGACAACGTATTATGTGGTGCCACTACATTTCTGAAAAACTACCCACATTTTTTAAAGGGAATGTCGTGGTGCAGTTTTCCATAAGATGCTGATTAATATGCTATTGAGTCTATAAATAAGGTGCCAACCAATGACAGTTGTGACAGCATTTCTGCACTTTGCTAGGATGGGACTGAGATCAGTAACTCAGTTCACATAGGCCGGTTATCTACTATCTAACAGTAATGAATGGTGAAAGGCAGGATATGAGTTGCTATTTAGAGAGAAAGCGTTCAGAAAAAAGGACAAGATGAGAATTTCCTCATACAACTTTAGCCATATTACAAACATACTCAGACAGAAAAATGAGAGAAGTGTCTAAGTGCAAAACAAGCAATAAATCTAAAGATAATAAGAAGCAGTGACTGACAGTCCAAAGCCACACACCAGATTTCACCATGTGTGAAAAAAAGAGAAAAAAAAAACCAAACAACCCTCTAATCTTTGGTTGAGGCTTAAGATAGTTAGTCCTGTAGGCCTGTGTCTTTTCTTATTCAAGTCCCTTTTTGATACAGCCTCAGCTGATTTACTACTGAGCACACAAATAACAGCATAATCCTTTTTTTCTGTGGTCTGGACCAGATTCTAATTTTGAAATATCTTTATGGACCTCTTGGAGGTATGTACTGTGGAAATAGTGAGGCTGCAGTAGAAACGTTGGTGTAATGAGAGGAACCATTTAATGAACGAGCTCCCTGGGATGCTCTGCTTTGGGAATAGCTCAAACACATGGGTTTGAGTAGGCACCTCTCTGTGTGTGCAGTTTGTAATTTCCAAACTCCGTTTTTCCTCAGAGATTAATGGAAGTCCATGCAGTCTTTTTGTCTCTATTAGAAGTAATGAAATGGGGTAGTTTCCTTAAAATTACAACATATAATAGAAAATCTAAAGCCAATGGAGACTATAAGCAAAAGAAATCTCACGTGAATTATTGATATAGACTATTGAAATAATATCTTCAGTATCCCAGACAGTGGTTTGTGACTATTGGTATGTGTTAATTTTTTTATGGCAGTTGTGTATCCTAACCAACACTAGCTTATAAAAAACCTTATTCATATTTCAATAGTCTATATCAATAATTCGTGTGAGATTTATTTGGCTTAAAGTTTTGCCCTGAGCCTTTTCTTCTCCTGGCTGATCATCCTCAGCTCTCTCAGCCTCTCCTCACGTGAGAGATGCTCCAGTCAATTACCTCCATGACCCTTCATTGGACTTGCTCCAGCATGTCTATGTCAGTCTTGTACTGGGGAGCCCAACACTGGACCCAGCACTCCAGATATGTCTCACAAGGGCTGGACAGAGAGAAGGATCACCTCCCCCCATCTGCTGCCAATGCTCTTCTTGCCGTGAGGGCCTTCTTTTGTTTCCTTGTCACTTAAAAACCCCACCCTTTCCTTTGACAGATCTTTAAGAAAAATTACATTTTTTTTCAACTATTAGGAACAATAAATTGTAAACTGTAATGGAATGTAGACACAGAATACTAATTTAGGAATTGTCATACTGAGGGTATTGACGCTGATTGATTTTGGACACCTGTGTGTCTGTGTTTGGAGGATAGTCTGCATTACATAGCAGCTAGTATCAATTGCTTGTAGGATACCAAACGCTGGTAGGATATTATATGGTTCCTAATATGTTTTCTCCTTACAGGTCAGCCCTAAAACTTTAAATTCCACCTTTTTATTTTTGTTTGGTTTTGCTGCTTGACACTATAACTGGACAATTTTAATAGGATTGTGTGTAGACTTCCTTTGATTTTGCTGGTTTATTAATCTCAAGAGCATCGTGTGACAACCCGTTCCACAGGCTGGTCACACTTTTTTGTTTTGCCTACTCAATCAGTCTGTTCTTCTTTATTCAAATTTGGATTTGCTTTCTTTCAGTGTATCTGGATGTCATTTTAGTCTTATCCTGAGAAAAGAAGAAAGAAGATAGCAATTATCTTTCTTTACACTATTCATTATTTACACTCTTTATTATTTCTTGCATCCCTTGTGATTTAAATGCTTTTACATGAAAAATCCTATTCTCTTTTTGAGATTTTTTTCCTATACGAATCATTCTTGTTGCCATAAGGGCTTTGTTTTTGCAAATGATGTCAGCAGAATCATTTTATGGCATTTTAGCTTTATGCTTAATGGTTGTATATCAAAGTATATAATCACTTATGTCTGATGATTGACTGATTACTGTTTTCTGCTGTAAACATGCGCACAGGTATCTTTCTTTGTATTTCACCTCGCCAGTGAAACTGGGGGAAATTTTCCTTTTATTAAAGAAATACTAAAACTGTTTGCCTGCTTTTTTTATTTCTTACCTTTCCTAAGCAAAAATCCCATTCTGCTCTTCATTATTTCCTTGCTGTTTACCAGAGGGACATCAGTTAAAAAGATCAGGCATTATGAAAAGTCATTATTGCTTAAAGACTTTAAAATCCATGCTTTTGTGACTCCCTTGTTACCTATTTTCATATAACCTCTTCCAAATTGGCTAAGCTGATACGAATTGAGATAAATTAGATCATTTGTAGCCTAGTCTTTACTGCTGAATTCAGATCAGTAGTCTGTGTGCTTCACTGTGTAGAGCATGGCATTGTGTGCTAGGTTTTCCTGGAGGATGAAATCTCAGATTTACTCTCAGTCCAGACGGTTATTCTGCTTCCCCAGCGTAGGTGTAGTCATTGCTTTCCTCATCTTCTTTCCACAATTGTCAACACTTACCTCCTGTGTGCTGGTTCTGTCCAGTGCTTCCTGTGCCACAGAAAATGCCAGCAGGTTTGATTGCAGTGTCCCTTACCCCTTTGCATAATTTTAAAAATACACAGTTGGGAATACCCCTGCAGCTGCTGCTAGCTAGCATTCTCTGTTTCATAATGATGGCAAGTTACGTCATTGCGTTCACGTTTCTTGTTTACAAGGAAGGTGGGAATTCATTCATCTTAAATGACAATCTTGTTGAAATCTTTTTGAAATATTACCTTGACTTATTTTGCGCCAAGTAGTAATTTCCAGTTTGAGCATCTAATGAGACTCACGCAGGGGAGAACATTTGTACTTGTGTGAACTGTGGTTGACTTAGTATTGAAATAAGTGCTAGATTCTGCACTCTTTAGACCTTAGATTTGGACTTAATCTACACCTCAAAATCTCCCTATCTAATGGAGTGCCCTGAGTTAACACTGCATTGCCTTTTCATGTCCACCAGCAGATCGAATGCCTTTTGCAATCCTGACCACACAGAAGTCCAGCTACAAGAGGTGCTGAGGTGCTGCTAGTGACTAAACCTCTGGGGGAAACTACATTTCTTCATGTTGAGTTGAGTTTAGAGCCTGAGGGCCTCACCATCTCCTTGGAAGTGAGACCTTTGTGCAGAAGCCTTGTACTCCTGTCACAATGCTCTCTTCTCCTGCCTGCAGAGAGGGCTGCTGACACTGAATCCTGACCAAGAAGGGTATGGGAACTTGGTCTGCACTGGACTCACAGACACAGTTTCTCACCCCATCACCTCTTCTCTCTCCCATCCCTTTACTCTACTTTTTCCTGTAGTTGCTGTGGACTGAATAGCGGGTGACAGCACTCTGTCTCTCTCTTTTCCTTTCCCTGTCCTTTGCTTTCTGTGGCTGACACCCCACAGCAGGCAACAGAGCTGATGGGCTGGAGGATGCTGTGAGGACTAATGGGAAGAACAGGTGGGGCTGCACTACCATCAGCAGCAGAGAAACAACCAGCGAGACTCAGAAAATACAGAAAAGGTAATAGCCTAGATTGTGATAGCTTCTGCATTATGCTGTCTGCAGCGTTCAGAGAATTTCAGTGAGATCATTTCTTCTGTGAAAGGAAATGTGGGATCCTCCTCCCGCATGTAAGCTATCACCGCAGATGCACCAGCTCCACTTCGAGGTATATTGTTCTGTGCTGAACAGACCTCACCAGTGACATGGTGGTCGATAGGGAAAAGCAGTATAAAATCATTGGCATAAAGGAAATATTGTAAAATAGATTCATCTGTGCTATTCAGAAACAAGAGTATTCTTGCACAGTAGCTGCTAGAGGGGAATGTGATCTGTGCAGTTCTGCTTTGGTAACAACACTGGAACGGAGACAGCATTGGAAGACTTAAGATTTACAATGTCTGTTCACAGCACGTCAGACTGATGCAAATAGACAAAATGGGAAGATTGGCTGACAAGAATTCATGCTTCTGAGGAGATCATCCACCACAGATTTTGAAACCAAAATTAATGGCCAAAATGCCTAAAATCTGGACACTGGGGGGGGGGGGAGCAAAAATATCTTTTAAACATTTTCTGGAGCCCGGTTGGACAAGGAATAAATCAGATGGCTCTAAGGAAAATTAAATGCATGTGTTGCTTTGCTCAGAGAAGATGGAAGTGAGGCATTACCATGTACCAGTGGAGCTGAACGATCTCCACAGCAGATGTGAGCTGCTATGATCTGTGAAGATGCACTGTAACAGTGCAGAGCAGGACTGAAAACTCTAGTAAATAGGCACCCTCCACTCTTTGTGTATATGTTAGAAGACCTGGTGATGCATGCTTTCCCCCGTGTAATAAAAAAAGGCAAAATAAAAACATATCTATCTTGCTATTACAGGGGGAAAGGCAGAGATCGGTTGCAAGAATGAGAACTGAACTGGGATCCTGTTTGCACCTGCAGTCTGGAAAAAGTCAGTGCCAGCTAATCCATTTGTTCAAGCAGAGTTATGTATCTCACAGGGTGTAAAATGTAGAGTGTATATCCAGGAGGAGATCTAGCCATAAGACCAATTATTTTTGTCCTCAGGGTAAAAACAACCTGAAGACCAATTTAGACCGGCTGGGAAACAGGATATCACTTCCCTAGTGCGGCTGAGTGGATGGCACTTTGGCATAAAAATGTGTATATTGTTAAATGGCCGTGAGTTCCTTCATTTAACAAGGACCCTCTCAGGGTACAAAATGTAATAAATCAGCCAGGCAGGACCACAGAGGAAGCCGGGGGACTGTTGGAAGGATTGGACTAGTACAAGCTCCTGGAGGTGTTTTTGTCAGTCCTGTGGAGTGCCACATGGTAAATTAGTGAGATAAATATAAGTCAGGAAGTGTGTTCATCCTCCTGCTCTGAGGAAGGGTTCACCATACCTAGACTATCTTGCAGTGATGTGCGTCTAACCTTTTCCTTGAAAATCCTTGATGATGGGTGTCATGCCTGGGGGTGAAGGTGTAGCTGTTGCCCACTCATTGTCCGATATTTTTCATCTCCAAGGGTGACAACTTGCAGCACAAGCATCCTGTGCTGGCTCCCTGCAATGTGTATTCGCCAGCCTCTGAACCGCCTCAGGACTCAGATCTCTGCAAACTGCCTTAGACTGATCTGTCATTTCCACAGAGGCAGTGCATCCCAGTTTATCAGCTCCACCCTGGTTTGTCCCATGACACTTGGCTTATCCCATGAAACTAGGCTGTCTTTTTAATGAAACAAATTACAAGCGTAATTATCCAGGCTTCATATGTCAAAGGAATAGATAAAAAGGCTGAAAGAAAAAAGATTAAAAGTGAAGTAAAATTCAGCTTAACAATGGGATACGTCCCTTGTTGCACTGCTGGCCTGGGACACAGACTGCCTCCTGTTTCCCCTCTTTTTAGCAGAAGACTACTATGTTTCAGGATTAGCTGCTTCTCTGCTCGGCAGAGTTATACCTGTCTTTAAAATCTCTTAGATTTACAGCACTACATGCATGGTGCATTGCCAAAGTGTTTGTTGTACGTATATTTGGTTGTCAGTGCCCTGCAGCATATTCTCAGGTTTTTATTATTAAAAAGGTACCACAGGAACAGATATTCTCTCTTGACTTGTCTCTAAAGACAGGCTGTTCCCTGACATACTCTGGTGTGGGGGCACAGTGGGAACTCCACCACTTCCATCATAACCTAATAATTTGGTGATAGTACTCAAATCCACTTTTTCTGTGCTGCGAACTGAGTGTATTGCACCCTGTCTTTCCTTTTAGTGAATTTGGACAATGACTGGCATTACTCCCTTTGTGTGTGTGCATGTGTGTATGTATAAGAAAGCATAAAGTATATACATACATAAAAAGTGTGTGTGTGTGTGAATATAGATATATATATAAATATATACATATATGCTATTTATTTCTCTTTATTTTATAACTATATACATAGATGTTATTTCCCCTCAATCTGTTCTCTCGGACAGAGAGTCCTTTAACCACTCCTCACAGATCTTATGTTTCCAAAAGGGTTGTCTCTGTTGTTTCAACTGTCTGTTTTCCACTGACTATTCTGCATTCTTTCCAACTCTCTGCTGAAGTGTGCTGCATGAAGCTGGACACAGAGATCTAGGTGGAGTGCGGTCACATAGGGTACAATAGTTTGTGTATGGTTACATAAAGGTTACTGTGAATACGTCCCAAAATGCAAAAAAGGGCAAATCACAACGGTAATTTGTTGTCTCAAATTAGGATTGCTTGACAGTACGCTACTGGATTAATCAAGCTCTCCACATTTTTATTGTTATATTAATCCTTTTAAGTATTACCCGTTGTTGTTTATTGAATAGCATCATGCTTATTTCATACTATTTCTCCAATTTAGAGAGTAATTTAAGACTTTAATCCTATTATCCCAAATGCTTGCAAGGCCTTATGGCCAGGTACCATCTATACATTTTCCAAATGTAATCTCTTCTGTAATCCAATCAGTTCAAAGTAAACCTGGCATAGAACTGGATCCATGATCGGTCTCTCAGGATCTGGTGCAAAATGTTCTCGCCATTTTATCGGTGAATTACTTACAGCTACTCACCGGGTGAGGCCTTTCTGAACAGCTATGTAGCTACCGCATGGCAATTTCATTTAGATAAAATTACATGGGGTTTGGTAAAAAAAAAATAGTCATCTGGATTAATGTCAGAAGCCCTAGTAAAGTCAGAGTGTCTCAAAAGATCTGGCTACCCCTTCTGATCCACCGGATCCCATCAGAGAAATGAGATAGGTCTGCCACAGTTTATTCTTTTGTGTTGGGTGTCCATCCCAGCCTCAACCCTTAGGCCAGTGTCTGCCAAACTGCTCGTGGTCCAGGAGGCTGTTGTAAGTGTCCTGGAGCTGGTCCGTGGTTGGCATCTGCTCCTAAAGGGGCCACATTAGTTTGTTGTCCTCTTCACCATCATCCAGCCTGCCAGGTGTCACCTCAGACCTGCCTGATGCACGAATATGTCTAAGGAGGTAACAAGGGTCAGGAATGCTACTTACAGTGCTTGTAAGTTGCTATGTAGTAATTTGTTCTTGTGTGTCACCATGTATAAAAATTAAACTAATTAATCTTGGTTCCCCAGGCTCTCTTTGTTTAATCAGACAGGGGGTATATTTACCTTCCTCTTGATCACTTGGACCTTCCTTGTATCCACAAGTTCTTGAAGACTTTGAAGACTCCAGAACTTAGAGTTCAGAGTCTGCTTTGACTCACTTCTTTGGTACCTTAGGAGGCATTTCTTTGAGGAATACTGACAAGAATTTATCTAAACTATTTAAGAATTATTTCTTTATTCTATCCCTCTCCTAGCCTATGTTTCTATTTTCTTGTAAAACCATTGCTCTAAGTAGCTGATCACACATAAACATTTTTATGAAGACTGATGCAAAAAAGAGATTAAATTTTTCAGACCTCTCTGTACCATTAGCTATTGCTCTCCTCTGATTTGAATAATCAGCCTATATTTTCCTTTGTCTTTGTCACACTTCTATTTTATTTGTAAAACCTTTTCTAGTTTCCTTTTATGTCCTTTGCTCTTGTAAACCATTTTGGAAACAACTTTTTCTAATTTTATCCCTGCATGACTTGCTGCTTCCTTAATACCGGTGTGATCAAACAAAGTGGTAGGTTCTTGCCTGTAGTACTAGAACTAGAGTGTTACTTCTTATTTCCGTAGGCAAATGTGGGAGTCCAGATCTAAAATCCCATCTCTGCAAGACGTTGACATGGAAGTCTTCAGCCCCAACCTTTTCTCAGGAAACACCAAACATCACAATGAGTTTGATCTTTAATGCTTAAAGAAAATTGTTTTGGATCACCTGGAATTTTTTTATTTCCTACAAATACGTTGTGGACTTACCATACTGTAGCTTAAAAAAAAAAAAAAGCTTCCTGAGTAATCTTGGAAAGTCAGCTATTAAATATCAAATGGAATAATCTTTACATTACAATTTTCTTAGAGTTGCTGTGAATTTATATATTACCTTTCCAAAGCATACAAGTATAGCACAACTGAAATGCAGCCAACTCTGCAGTGAAGGGCAATAGCCAGGCAAGCTATTGACGAGGCAGAGAAAATGTTGGTGAAGGACAATGGGGCAATCCTTTTCATGAGAAAAGTGTCACTCATTCTTTAATGTCCTTGCAGAGCAGACAAGGCCTCATTTTTTACAGTCCCATATTATCATAATGGCTCTCTGTTATACACTGAGTAGTCGCTAACAAGGCTACCCCCTGCCCTTTCTTTTTAATTACTTCCAGGTTAATGCACCACTTTTCATTCAGGTTCATTTACCCAGACCACATTTTTCCCTTCTGGATGCCCATTCTGGCCTCTCTGTGCCTCAAACACTGACAATATGAATATCAGTCTCAAAGCAAAAAATATCTCTGCCTATCAGAAAACTTGTAATTTACATTTAGATTTATTTCATTTCTCAGACTCTGCAAGTTACAGAGCTGAGAACATTTTGGCCTGCAAAACCTTTTTCAAATAGCTGGAGCTGCATTCTCATCCTCTTTTCAGACTATCAGACACCAGGTGCTGACCCAGTCCCATTAACCAATTACTCACACGTCACACAATTAATCTTTCATTGTGATTCGATCAAGTTCATTCCCATCTCCATATTATTCTTTACAATCCCACTGTGTAAAACCTGCACATTTTTGTCACTGTTCATTTTGCCCTGGTCTGCGCTGCTTCAGGCTGGGAAATGAAGTGACTGTAAATGTAATTTATAGAATCATTGGCTGAATGGAAACTCTTTTCAGGCTGACCTGATACGACAGGTTGTAATCGTTTCTTTGGAACAACTCTGGTTTGTCAAGTAGACAGGCTTTTTTCTTTAAATATCCAAAATAACAGATTTGTTTGAGCAGGATTAGGTGGTGTTCAGAGCTCTATTGCTGTCTTATCCTTTGTCTCTTTTGTTTCACACAAACCCTTTTTCTTGCAGCCTTCTGCTCATACTGAGCTTTGGAAAGAAAAGGAAGGGAATACTAGCAGGAAAAAATTAGGTAGGAAAATTGAAATCTCCACCGTCACCTTCAGGTATTTGAACTGAATTCAATAAAAGCCTTTGCCATAGCTGGGGTGCAGGAGCATGTGCTGCCTCTTCTGACAGAAATAGACCTCTCTTCATTTCCCTCCCAGTATTCACATGCCATGGGCAAGGGCTCTGCATTAGCATTACATCTGCTTAGCGCAGGGCGGTCAAATATCGTGGTTTGGTTCCAGAGAAAGAATAGCATGTGGGCCAAACATCTCGGTGTTAGCACTGGCAGATCGGCTTAGGTGTCAGAGGATTACTCTGACTACCGTATCACGAAGGAGGAGGATAAAAGTCCTGTTTTCTCAGAGGGACAAAATATTAGAGGGCAAGAAGGGATCTTAAGAGATTGCTTACTTAATCCATCACCCTGCCATAAGGCAGGTTCAACTCTAATTATGGAAATCCTGATAGATACTTGACTAAGCAGTTAAAAGACGTGCAATGTGGGGACTGAACATCCTCTGCCAGCAAGGGGTGCATACGGTGGAAGCAGGATGTACAGTGGAATCGCTGTCCTTCTCCATAAGGCTAGAAAGTTTTCTTTATTTTCTGTTTGAATCACTGTCACTTCAGTTTGTCTGTGGCTTTCATCCTGACCATCAAAGGCATCAAGAACAGAGTATTCCCCTTCTTTTTGTGATCCTTTTCCCTGCTTTATTTTGCATCGCTCCTCATTTTTCTTTAGGTAAACAACCCCAAATCTTTCAGTCTTTCCTTCTAGGTCACGTTTTCTAGATCTCTGATTATTCTCCTTGCTCTTCTCAGGATTTGTGCCTGGATTTATTATTGAAATGCAGTGCTGGAAAACTGGACACAGCTTTCCAGGGATGTTTTACCAGGGCTGAATAAAAATATTTGATTACTTTAAGGGTGTGTCATGCTGTACAAGTATCTCTAAGCCCCAGTATGATGATTACCCTTTTTTGAGACAGTGTGCTGTTGTTCACTTGTGCTTGCTTTGGTTCTACGAAAATCCTCACTACTTTTTTTGATGTAGCTACTTACAGTTGTTTCTTTTTTTCTATTTGCACAACAGATTATTTCTGCCTACAACAGAATACAGTCTTCTAACCAGCTTCATAACCATTTGGGACTATTTTTCTGTAGTCCATGTTTTCCTGCGAGAAAGTTAGGGAGCATAGTGTGAAGTGCCACGTGGATGCCAGGGTATATGACATTATAAGGTATTGCTCTATGGCTTCTCCCTCTTTTGCGTCCGGCACCATGATTGCTGTTCCCTAGCCTTTTCACACCTCCTGAACCCTTAGGAGTTCTCAAGGATGGTCACTGAATGAGCTGGAATAAAACCCCTGAGACCCAGCTGATTTGAAATTTTTTAACTTCTTTATGCCTTTAAAGCTCCCTAGCCTATGTTTCCCTATTCAAAAATGAAGTCTCCCTGCCCTTATCTCAACCCACGAGCCTTTCGTTATATTTTCTCTCCCCTGTCCAGCTGAGGAGGGGGAGTGATAGAGCGGCTTGGTGGGCACCTGGCGTCCTGCCAGGGTCAACCCACCACAGTTTTTTTGTCCTTAGAAGCCTGACTTAGATATGTCTCATTGTGAAAACTTTCTGGCTTTCAAATCCAACTTACTCATATTTGTATCTGACAACCTTTTCCTCTACAGATTTGTACCTATCTCCATGGTTTGTTTGGTTTGGTTTTTGTTTTGGTGGGGTATTTTTTTAGGAAATGCCATCTTTAACTCCTATTTTCTTTGGATCAGATCCACAGATGATTTTACCATGCAAATCTCTGAATTCACTGAAGTCTCCCTTCCAGAACTCTTAATATTTTGTTTTGTTATTATTCTTCTGCTGGTAAGCATTATCCACC
The DNA here is from genome assembly GCF_965638725.1 of Aptenodytes patagonicus. Taxonomy (NCBI): domain Eukaryota; kingdom Metazoa; phylum Chordata; class Aves; order Sphenisciformes; family Spheniscidae; genus Aptenodytes; species Aptenodytes patagonicus. The sequence continues at coordinate 189,233,899 of NC_134949.1, read as the reverse complement.
TAATATTGTTATGCCAATTCAGTTATGAACTTGCTCATGTATCTAGCTTTCCATCGTCTCCTGTTTACTTGCATTAGGATAGAGTAACTGAATTGTTCCGGGGACTGATTTAGCATCCTCCTCTATGGACCCTATGGGAGTATCCTGATCTCCTCTCATTTTTGGGGCAGTCTGTTTATAGAATCTTAGAATCATGGAATAGTTTGGGTTGGAAGGGACCTCTAAAGGCCATCTAGTGCAACCCCCCTGCCATGGGCAGGGACATCTGAAGAGTATTGAAGAGTACAGGGATCTCGTTAGGTCGTGCAGAGAGGAAATGAGAAAGGCAAAAGCCCAGCTAGAACGCAATCTGGCCGCTGTCGTTAAAGACAACAAAAAAAGTTTTTACAAATATATTAATGACAAGAAGAGAGCCAAGGAGAATCTCCATCCTTTATTGGATGCAAGGGGGAACATTGTCACTGAGGATGAGGAAAAGGCTGAGGTACTCAATGCCTTCTTTGCCTCAGTCTTTAACAGGCAGACCAGTTATCCTCAGGGTACTCGGCCCCCCGAGCTGGAAGACGGGGACGGCGAGCAGGATGAACCCCCCCGTAATCCAGGAGGAAGCAGTCAATGACCTGCTATGCCACCTGGACACTCACAAGTCTATGGGGCCGGATGGGATCCACCCGAGAGTGCTGAGGGAGCTGGCGGAGGTGCTCGCCAAGCCGCTCTCCATCATTTATCAGCAGTCCTGGTTAACGGGGGAGGTCCCGGAAGACTGGAGGCTTGCCAATGTGACGCCCATCCACAAGAAGGGCCGGAAGGAGGATCCGGGGAACTACAGGCCTGTCAGCCTGACCTCGGTGCCGGGGAAGATTATGGAGCGGCTCATCTTGAGGGCGCTCACAAGGCATGAGCGGGACAACCAGGGGATCCGGCCTAGCCAGCACGGGTTCATGAGAGGCAGGTCCTGCTTGACCAACCTGATCTCCTTCTATGACCAGGTGACCCGCCTAGTGGATGAGGGAAAGGCTGTGGATGTGGTCTACCTGGACTTCAGCAAGGCCTTTGACACTGTCTCCCACAGCATTCTCCTCGAGAAGCTGGCGGCTCACGGCTTAGACAGGTGGACTCTGCGCTGGGTCAAAAACTGGCTGGATGGCCGGGCCCAGAGAGTTGTGGTGAATGGAGTTACATCCAGTTGGCGGCCGGTCACGAGCGGTGTTCCCCAGGGCTCAGTACTGGGGCCGGTCTTGTTTAATATCTTTATTGATGATCTGGATGAGGGGATTGAGTGCACCCTCAGTAAGTTTGCAGACGACACCAAGTTGGGTGGGAGCGTTGATCTGCTCGAGGGTAGGAAGGCTCTGCAGAGGGACCTGGACAGGCTGGATGGATGGGCCCAGGCCAACTGTATGAGGTTCAACAAGGCCAAGTGCCGGGTCCTGCACTTCGGCCACAACAACCCCATGCAGCGCTACAGGCTTGGGGAAGAGGGGCTGGAAAGCTGCCTGGCGGAAAAGGACCTGGGGGTGTTGGTCGACAGCCGGCTGAACATGAGCCGGCAGTGTGCCCAGGCGGCCAAGAAGGCCAATGGCATCCTGGCCTGTATCAGAAATAGTGTGGCCAGTAGGAGTAGGGAAGTGATCGTGCCCCTGTACTCGGCACTGGTGAGGCCGCACCTCGAATACTGTGTTCAGTTTTGGGCCCCTCACTACAAGAAGGACGTTGAGGTGCTGGAGCGTGTCCAGAGAAGGGCAACGAGGCTGGTGAGGGGTCTGGAGCACAAGTCTTATGAGGAGCGGCTGAGGGAACTGGGACTGTTCAGCCTGGAGAAAAGGAGGCTGAGGGGAGACCTCATCGCTCTCTACAACTCCCTGAAAGGAGGTTGTAGCGAGGTGGGTGTTGGTCTTTTCTCCGAAGTAACAAGCGATAGGACGAGAGGAAATGGCCTCAAGTTGCGGCAGGGGAGGTTTAGATTGGATGTAAGGAAAAATGTCTTTCCTGAAAGAGTGGTGAAACATTGGAAGAGGCTGCCCAGGGCAGTGGTTGAGTCCCCATCCCTGGAGGTATTTAAAAGACGTGTAGATGAGGCGCTTAGGGACATGGTTTAGTGGGCCTGGTGGTGTTGGGTTGACGGTTGGACTCAATGATCTTAGAGGTCTTTTCCAACCTCAATGATTCTATGATTCTATGATTCTATGATCTTCAACTAGATCAGGTTGCTCAGAGTCCCGTCCAACCTGATCCTGAAGGTTTCCAGGGATGGGGCATCCACCACCTCTCTGGGCAACCTCTTCCAGCGTTTCACCACCCTCAGCATAAAAAATTTCTTCCTTGTATCTAGTCTGAATCTACCCCCCTTTAGTTTAAAACCGTTACCCCTTGTCCTGTCGCAACAGGCCCTGCTAAATGTCTGTCCCCATCTTTCTTATAAGCCCCCTTTCAGTACTGAAAGGCTGCAATAAGGTCTCCCCAAAGCCTTCTCCTCTCCAGGCTGAACAACCCCAACTCTCCCAGCCTTTCCTCATAGGAGAGGGGTTCCATCCCCCTGATCATTTTCGTGGCCCTCTTCTGGACCCACTCCAACAGGTCACTGTACTGAGGACTTCAGAGCTGGACACAGTACTCCAGGTGGGGTTTCCCTCCTTTCACCACCCTCTATTAAATGCAAATGCAAATGCTCTCCTGAAGTTAACTTAATCCTTTCCCAACTGCTCATTAAACAACAGCCCACAGATGAGAAAGCCAGTACTCCAGTGCCACCTCCAAAAACCTACCCTGTTTTTACCCGAAACACGATTCTTGTTAGGGACAATTGGCACATGCAGGTTTTTCCACCCACGCTCTAGTTCCTTGTAGTCACTTTTGGTCTGCCATGGTCGTTCCTGTCAGTATTATTAATACCATACGGATGAGGAGCATAGGGTAGCTGTTGGTGCTAACTTCCACAGGATGCCATGTCTGGTTGACAGATAAGTTCCTCTGTTGTCCTTAGGAAAGAGGCAGCAATCGCCACCACTGCTCTTTTCCTTTTTTCTGGAAATGATGATGAATTGCCAAGCCTTTGGAGTGTGCAGCTGTCCCTAAACAGCCAGTGAGGTTGGCACTATACCTGCAGCACGAGAATTGGGGCCAGCACATGGTGTCAGTAGGAGTCAGGTTCAAAATAAACAAAAGGAGATGCAGTGGGGGAGTAAAAGGGCTGAGCTCCTCGCCAAAGGACGCTGTGTACAAGAGATGTTTACATGACTGGACAAACAGCAGAAAGAGAGATCAGCTGGGTGCTAGACATGTTTATAGAACTGAATCATTTCCATAGTACGTAACTCTTCCCGCAGTGGAGTATGTAGCCTGCTAGACACAGGTAAGTCCCTGCATTCCCCTCCAGTGATCAGGGATTGTTTGTTGTTGTTGCTGTGTTCCCTTAACAGTATTCCAGTTGTCTCTGGAAAATCTCATGGTTTTTTGTGAGCTGCTGAAATAAAGGTTTTCTGCCTTCAGTAATACAAAGATCTTTGCTTTGTCTCACTGCTTTTTGTCTTGATGCCACGTAACTGCAGCAATCTTGGAGGATTTTGCATTTTGCTTTTCCCATTATTGGGGGGAAAAAAAAAAAAAGCATATCTACACTAGGTATTTTGCTATCTGATAGCAGCTGTGCCTTTCCGAAGCCCCCTGCACAAAAGTGACACTCTTCAGCCTTTTGGAACATGACGCTAGACAATCCCCCTTTGCTCTCCCTGAGACGGTTTAAATCTGCCACAAAGCCAGAGGCTTTTGGTGTGTTGCTGCACCTATGATCTATGAAGCATCTTGGAATACTGTGGCAGGGAATTATGCAGTTCTGCATGTCGATATAATTAGGTGAGATAAAGGTGAAACTGGGAGGTCAGCATTCTGAGATATCCTTGTTTTTGCAAGCTTAAGTAATTTATCCTGTTATGTTCACAGGGTTTTCTGAGATAAAGTCTCTAAAAACCACAGATAGCAAGTCCTTTGCTATGTAACAATTAAGCTGTATCTTCTTTTTATTTCTATAAAGAACCTAGAGTCATATTATAAACCTGCAAGATGAAGTTCAAGGAGCTGTTCTTGTCATCAAAAACCTGAGGTGAAAATACAGCCTTGTATTGTACATTTTATATATATTATTTTTAAGAGAGACTTTTCATAGCTGTAGAATATGAGATGGCAAACAGCTTTTACAGGTGACTGCATGCAGGTGCAAAGCCGAGACATTTGCTTATTACAAACATAATCCAGGCCGTGGATAGCTGCCGTACCAGACAAAGACTGATTCAAAGCACAGGCACATACAGGAGGAAGAGCAAAAGAAGACACCTCCTTGCCGTGTGATTGCTTCAGAGTTTATGCTGCTGTTTTCTTCAATCTGCAGTGCCTGCTGCTTTGTTGATGGATTGGTTTTAAGTGAATTGTTGTTTTGCCATAGGCTTAACGAGTGAATGTTGGTGGACGGGTCGAAGGTGGGCATTTAATTTCAAGGGCTAAACTGAGCAGAAAATCCATGAGATAACACCATAGCGCTAAGGTCCAGATTAAAATGTACTCTCTATTGGATTGTGGTTAGGGCTTCAGCCTTCGGGTTGTATATCCAGCATACCGTCAGCAGCAAAGCAGACAGAAGGGCCCTGGGGAAGAGAATTGTCCAGGGTTTGTTTTTTTTTAGGTTCTGGAAGGAAAAAAAGTTGTGCTAATACCATTCAAGGAGAGAATTTTCTGGCAAGAGAACTCAGTTCACCTCCTGCTTTTGAGAGCGGGAGAGACAGCTGCTGTTTCAAGTCTGGCAAGAAAGAACAAAGCACGTGAAGTTCATGACATGATGCTGAGCAGGGGCTCCATCTTCCCTTTATTCTAGATTTAGGTAACACACTGGTTTCTCTAATCATTTGCAAATGTTCAGATTCATCTGCCCACATCTGAGCTGGTCCCCTCAGGCTCTCTTTCTAGTCAAAGGAGGGAATAGGCATGGCTGCAGACTGGTTTCTCTCTTCCCGACATACGCAGTCGAAAGAGTTCAAATTGGCCTGTTCTGTATAGGAGGAAAGCCAGGATGAGTGATAAAGAAAAGCCGGGTGAATGGTAATCTCTGTTGGGGATTTTTACATCAGCAACATCTGAAGTTAGGTGAGATGAAGGCTGCACAAGAGATTGTATATTGTTCCAGGCAAAAAAAAGCTTCCTTTCACTTTTTTTATTAGCAAGAGCAATTTGTATAAAACGCATTTTGCTCTCCATTATAGCTGGATTGTGTGCAGGGACCCTGGATTTCAGTGGCAGTGCCCTCCTGCAGCCCTCAGTCTGATGTTGCTAACAATAAGCGTCTTCTTTCGTGCATGACATCTCCCAGGGAAGCATAGAGAGGTGTCATATCAGACTTCTGGGCCTCATTTTTATATAATTAACTGGTTTGCCACCTGAAATGTTGTAATTAAGCTTTCATGTGTAAAGCAGGAGCATATGCCACTGTCAAATGAATGTGAATGAGACAAGTCAGGCATTTCATGTTAATTTAACTTTACTGTGATTAACTTTCTTCCGCTTGTTAGCGGTGACCATACGCACAAACTACTGGTGGTGGCTATTGCTTGCAAACAAACTTGACAGGTTTCTTGGTAAGGTCATGTACTGCACCGTGCACTAGCAACTTGACGTATGTTAAAGGTCGGAGTTAGTTCTGTCCAACATGACTAATCTCAGTGATACAGAGCAAATTTCACTCAGAGATTTCTTACTCCCAGACAGTAACGTACGTCCGAGTTAGTGTTGGATGGACATAAGATATGCACTAACGTACGTTGGTTTTACAGGAAGGCTAGAACTGTGTCAGAGTGTGGATCTCAAGTTCACAAAGTATCTGACCATAATAGTGTTCTACGAGGGGTCATGGCATGGGCTGAGGCATTGGCCCATGATCACCCATACTATATAATTGTTAAACTGTCCCCGACACAAGTTTGACCCATGCCAACATGCCCATGCACAGTTTGTGGGGTGACGCAACAGGCAACATGCAAACCACGTGTTCTGGGACATGGCCTTCAAAACTGCTTGCCTATTGCTTTGTCCCACAGTTGGTTCAGCCACTGACTGGAATGCTGCTTTGTAGACCATGAGTCTTCTGTTGAGTGGACTTAATGGCTGTGGCTCATTTAGAGAAAATGAGAACTGTACGCAAGACCCATCCTGACTTTCGCTTGACATCCTTTCTTTTCTTTCCTTGAGAAACAAGTGTGATGGCAACACATAACTGTTATGTGAAATCTGATTGCAGGATAATTTTTGCTAGTTAAAATTTCAGGCAGGAATTCAACTTGCCTATTCAGCATCATATTTATTGGGCTGGCAACTAGAAAATGATAATTATACTTACAAACTGCACAGATTGGAGCTGGAAGCAATGAGACAATAAAGCCCCACAATACCAGCTGTATAGCTGCCTCCAGGCTAGAGCCGCACTTTGAGTCATCCCATTTAGGAGCTGTCTCCAGCAGTCACTGAAGTCAACAGAAGCCTTTGATTTCTTCTCAGTGGGTGCTGGATCAGATTGCTGTAGTCTCCTTTTAAAGTCTAAGAACAAGGCGGGAAAAGGCAAGTTTAGTGAGCTAAATTGTATGGATAAAATAATATCACTTTAAGAAGAACCATTGCTTTTGGAGGAACATTAAATCTGCAGGGCGGCAAGAGTTCAGGGCACTGCAATTACTACATAATAGTAAAATTTCATCAACGAGCAAGGACAGAGCTGATTTCTGGGGTAATGCTTGATGTGCAGCATGGAGATTTGTGAATAAAAAATCCATTTTTGGAAAGCGGACATCGTTTAGAAATAAAAACATAACAAATAACAGTGCAGTTTGCATGCAAGGTGCTTGAAGTTAAAAAGGTATTATACACTCATCTAAAACTTTACGGTGGCATGAGATATATCTGCTGTAAATATGGAGAATTTTTATTTTGTACTGGTGACGTGTGCAACACGCCAATCATTTGGCAAAAAGTTGCCCAAAAGTTCAGTTGGACGAACTGGTTAGTTAGAGCATTACCCATTCCTTCCTCAAGGCCAGTCACACAGGGGTCAGGTTGTTCTGCCAGGAAAATGTCCTAAGAGGAATATTTTATTTTACCTTTGTCAGCACATTGGAGAGGATTTTACTCAAGTCACCTTTGTATATTTTATTCATTAGGGCATGGTCCTGAAAGGCTACAGTAACCCTCTGCTCGGAATGATTTTTTGCAGTCGGAGGACGATGAGTACTTGCGAGGACATGCAGGGGACCTCATAGGATTAGGTCCTTATTTTGGCCATCTGTGTTCATATATTGGACTTCTGTTCTGAGCTGAAAAATGGGACAGGTTAATTCTTTGAGACAAGGTGCTGAAACTGTGCTAATCAAAGCATCCTCGTAAAAGGTGCGGGATGAACACTGAATCATGGTTTTATTTAATTAAAAGCAATTCTAATTTTATTTTAATACAGATTTGTATATTTAGTATTACAGATATTGGAGAGGGAAAGGGAAGCGACGATCCCACACAGCCTTTCTCAGGAAGGGCTTAATTTGTTCTTGCTTGCTGATTTTGATGCTCTACCTAGGTGCTATTGAATTAAAACTGTTTATTAGTTTGTGGAAAGATTTACTGTAGTGCAGTCCTTCTGAGAAAAATAAAAACTTCTCATCCCTCTTCGGGGATTTGGTAATCAAGGAATAGAAAATTGTATTCTGGAGCTGAAGTTACTGAGAGCTCATTCTGTTTCTCGTGGACCAGTGCGCCCCACGTTCCCTGCAGAGGGGACAGGGAGAAAGCTGGCTCTTCTCCCTTGTCACCCTGAGGCTTCAGCAGTTAATTTGCAGCGTGGGTTTGCAGGGTGGAACCTGTTACACCTCAGGTGAAAAAAAATTCTGTTTCTACTTTAGTTACTCTTCCCTCTGATTCTCCACAATGTCAGTGGATTCAAGGATAGATATGAAGACAGGACTCCAGTTGTTATCTTACCGTGATGCTGCAGCACGAAATGGCGAGGTGCCACCCACTATGCGGCGGGATCATATTTTTTTCTGTCTAAGCATTTTTAATGCAGTGCCCAGGCACCTTGGAGATAAATGCGTCATAATCAGTTCCACTTTTAAAGGGGTGGAAAGCTCTTATCCCATTTTTCATTTCAAACCACTTTTTGAGGTTCCTCTGCCTCAGTGGTTGTCTTTCAGGAGCAATGTTGATGGGTTGTGCTCCGAGATTCATTACTGAAGAAGTTGTGTGCAAAATTGATGGGTCTTGCATTATACTATCAAGGTGACTTGTTTGACTGGACTGCTTTGCTTTACTATCCATTAGCAGAAAGTACCCTTCATTAGTAAAAAATCCAATCAACAGACTGCATAATTGCCATTTCTGTCTTACTTAATGGAAAGAATCTTGTTGCACTGCATGTTTTCAACTACGTGCAACAACTTTCACATTAAAATGCAACAAATTAAGCAGAGCTTTTACAAAAGCCATTTTTTTTTACTAACAGTTATAGACGGCAAAGTTCATATGGCTTGCTTTGGACTGAAAATTTCAATTAGAGGTTGAACTATATATAACAAAGAAGCCTAAATAATTGAGAATTAAAGCTCCTTCTGAATGTGTAGCTTGGATGGAGTCATCAGACTTGGGGGGTTGATGTAATAGCTGTCTTTAGGAGACATCAGGAGTATGCATACCTTCTGCTGCCATTTTGACACCTGAACATTTTAAAAGACAGTCGTCTTCATTATACTTAATGTGTGGCTGTAGAACTGTGGGTTTTTTTATTGTGATCCCGTGATTTGAGCCCACATTTGCTGGCCGTGGCCCTTGTGGCTTTCTCCACAGTCTGAAACACGAGGAGGGCAGACTGCCGTCGGCGCTACCTTCTCTGTGTCAGCCGCTGTAGCTGCCAAGAGCGGTAGTGTCCAGCATGGCAGTAGAGAGGTACGACCGTTGCGTGGACTCCTCTCTCTCCTCGTGCTCTTCCTTTAGCTACCAAAATGAATGGGAGCAGGGCTGATGCTTGGATTTAAGATGAAAATATTCTTAGGTTTTATGTGGGCTCATATTTATCTCTGTCAGACTTTTCCTTCCCTTTTTTCATCCGAGGGCTTTGAGAACTAACAGCCGAACAGCATTGCTATGCTGAGGATATTCTGATATATGTCTTCGAATAGACAAGACACCTGTGGCCAAACCAACTCTGGATCACCCACCGTCATTTCCTTCATGACCTTTAAAGATGTCAGATGAGACTGTTTTTTTTTTTCCCCCAGTTGCTTCATTCTGCACTAGATGCAATTTCAGGTCCCAGAAGTGAAATCAGGCAGCACATTAATCAACTCTGCTTCCCAGTCTCTGCACTTCTGTCTTTCCATAGTTTATTTTTCTGGCTAATATAACACAGATTTAAAAATAGGGTTATATTACACTCTCAAAATACATACAGTTCTGGTACCAGCAGTGGAATAAGCTCATTTAGATGAAAGGAACTATTTTCTTTTGGTGGAGTGAAATACCTTATCTGTCCCTGTTTGGATTACATTCAAGTGTTATGCCTCCTACAGTATGTAGGACTGATGTTGCATGGAAGTCATCTGCTCAGTGTATTTTTGGTACGTTGCCGGAAAATACTTCCCTTAATAATTCTTCAGTGTATGCTGTTGCATGGATCACAAAAAGAAAAAGCTGCATTACTGAAATAAAAGTACAGAGGGGCTTAAAATGTACTCAGCTAACGTATGAAACTTAATGGCTATCTATCTCTGCAACTGGGAGAGAGAGAAAAATTGTACCTGGATCACCTCTTGTTTATTCTTCACTGGTGTCAGAGTGACCAGAATGCTTTATCAGCATGCTTTTCCAGTGAGATGTATAGCCCCGATCCGAATACTATACTTCGGGTAAAACACACAATAGTGCAATGTAGAAAGTGTATTTGGAAAGGAAGAAAATGTGCTTGCCTCATGTGGCAAAACAATTTAAAACAAATTGATTGATCGGTGGCATAGTTAATTTAATAGCAGATGTTAATTTTAGAATTTCTTACATATAGGAATGTTGGCATAAAATTAGACTGGAAACTGATAAAATCTGCAATTCATCTAATTCTTCTTATTTCATAAACTAGAAAAACAGTTTCTCAAACTTTTAAGTGAAGTTATTTTTCTGCTGCAGTTCAGTTGTGTAAAACACACGTCACATTAAAAAAAACCCAGAAAATGGTACAGTAACACTTTATTTTGTTCTGGGAAAAACAACATTGTCATGTAATTGCTTTTTTCTGAGCTCTTTCACTTGACCCTGGTTGCTTATTATAATGTTTTAGGTGCCATAGCGTAGGGTTTATTGACCCCTGCTTGTTGCCCATTTGTTTTATAGTTACCGAGTATTGTAAGGCTTGGAAAGATTAGTGTAAAAATTATAATTTGGTTCTGTTCATTAGAAATGGATGTGGAAAAAGCGTTAGCAGTAAACGTCTTCTTTTTCAGCTTTTATTATAAAAGCCTGAAGAGTTGCAGTACCTCAAGCTGCCCAGCATTAACTCGTTCAGTTCCAGAAAGCGTGACTTTGGATGGGCCAGGCTGAGGATTGGTCATACGAGGTAAAACAAGGAAAATTGCGTGTTGGAGGAAAGCTGTTTATAACAAATGCATCTGAGATTTTTTTTTTTTTTCTCAACATGTGGTCTTTTCAGTCTCCTAAGCAGTAGCGTTGCCATAATTAACGGGGAACCGAAAGTAACTACAATTTTGTATTGTATGGTCCAAACGCTGGTCCATGCTCCTTTAATGAAGTGCCTGATTCAGAGCAGTATCGCGTCTCATGGCAGCCACCACCTCCTGGTGCTGTTGTACTATTTTGTAATAAAGTTGCTACCATCATTTTTCCTCCTGGGTTCGCACAGACTAGTACATTACCTACGGTCCGTAAGTCAGGTGCCAAGCTTTGTTGCATGCAGCTTGAAGAGACTGGTCGCAAACATTCGTCTCTTGATAAGGTCAAAACGTTAGCGTATTACACATGAATTTAGACCACCGCCATGAATAATACGGCGTGTATAGAAAGTAAAAATTGGTGTGGTAATCAAAATTCTTTTACTGAGTGAAATGAAAAGTCATCCTAAATGAATGTGAAGAATCAAAAAGATGTGTTAGACCTTTACAGTTTTACTGGTAAGAAAAGCCATGGGCGTTCGCGCCTTCTGTCTGCTGCACAGGTAGAGAAGAGCAGTGGAATGTACCTCGCAAGATTACTTCAAATGCTTCTATCTGAACAGTCATGTTTGAAGAAATCAGGAAGCTCTTTTTATAAGGATTTAATTTTCAGGTAACAATAAAGATAGTAATTTTCTCTTTCAGAAAGAGAGGGTTTTGCACGGTATGTGAAACCTTCTTCAATATCTAGCACAAGTGGTATACACCTCAATCCCTCAGTTCAAGGAATAGACTTGATAGTTACTAAAAAATGGCTTACTAAAAATAACTAGCACACACCATTAATGGTCTACCCTAAGTATTTTTAGACTGCATTAACTTTAAATTTTAAATTGAATAAATGAATTAATTCTAAATTTAATTAAAGCAATTCACTTCATATAATTTAGAAGCTGAGTTTTATACTTTAATGAAAACATAAAAGCATAGAAATAGAATACAGACATAATACTTTCAAAGTTATTTTTACCTGAACTCATTAGGCAATGCAAGCATTTTTTCCTATCAAAAATGTCCTGTGTGTTTGTTTGCTTCTAAGGGAAGTTAAAGAAAGATGAAATGTAGAAAGAAAACTTACTGTGTACTTCAACTGGACTGTGTACTTGAACTCTGAATACATCAAATTATGATGGTACAAAGAAATACTGAAGGGGAAAAAATTACATACCGTATTTACATGGATTCTAAGAAGTCGTATAGCTTTTGTTATTCTCCTAGTTATACAAAAGAAACTGTGAATTAACTTGATGGCTGCTTGAAAGGATTAATTCAGAAACACAGTATCTTAAAAGGACTAAAAGCCCTGAAATACATTTCTAAAAGCTTCTCAAACTGTAAGAAAAGGTAGCTTAAGATCTATAATTTTAAATGTAAATATTTATTTTAAAATCAGAAGATGCTAGGCTGCTAGTAGCATTTTGTTCCTTGAAAATTTCAGTAGATAGATAGTTTTATAACTTTTCTTTGCTTGATAAACTACACAGTAGTGTCCTGAACTTTCAGTTTTCTGTTTTGGACTATTACACACTAATTCAAATGAACAAGTTTACTGTGTTCAGGAAAATGAATTTGTACTTCCACCTTCACTTGGTAGGTCATCCTGCTAGTATTCCAGAGACAGTTCTCTACTCCTAGCCCTTTTATTTTAGCACGTTCTCAGCAACTGAAGACATCCAGTGAATGGTTAATTTCTTTTTCCTTCAACATACGTTTTCTTTGTGTTTGAAACACCATTTTATTTAGTCAAGCATATTGTACTTTGCAGATAGTAATTTTTACTGCACCCTGTAAACAGGGGTATAAGTATTAAGGGTGGAGGTGCAGAAGACCTTAGTGGAACAACTAGTAGTAGTTGTATTTCTAGTTATCCACTAAAGATGCATTGAGCCCCGATTCTGTGGTTACTCTATGCAATTTCAAGTTACCAAAGGCAGCCTTGTATGACAGCTTTGCCCGTTGTTTGCAAGGAGAGCTGAAGAAAGGACTGTCTGATAGGCTTTCTCTGTATCTTTCCCTGAATTCTGTTTATACCTCTTATTTTTTTCAGCTAAGGCGGGACATGTAATTAGAGCGTATAATGACAGTTACAACAGCCCCAGAAACCTGAGATTGATTCCCGTGACGGCTGAAAAACCCTCCATGCAGTATGTATAAACAGGCCCAGTTTCCGAGTTCTAATTAACTTTATTAATGTTTAGTGCAGGAAGTACGAAGGCAACTTAAACAAGGATATAAAAAGCAGTGGAGCATTGAAACACTGGTTTCGTGTAACTGACTCTTATTGAAAGACATATTTTTCAGCATTTTGTAAAGAAAAATAGAGTAACTTAGAAGAAAGATATTAGATACCTAATACACTCTTACAGTAAGGAAGCTTTAAATAATGGAGCAAAGATACTAATAGTAGCTTCCTACTTGGTAACATAGGTAGCGATTCTTTATGATGTGCAATTAATGAATACGATAGCGAACATGTAACAATGTACAATGACAGCGCGATAAAAGAGATGCAATTATGTGCAAGATTCCTATTGTGCCAGCAAATAAGACTTTATGGGCTACTGGAAAATGAGTTTGTGAAAAACCAATTGTAAAAACCTTTTCCATTACATGTTCCTTTTATAGAAACATATTAACTCACATGTGAAAAGATAAAAAATTGCACTGGTAAATAACTGTGAAGACATCTTCCCCCACTATGAACACAATTGCAAACTGCAATCACAGAAATTGTATATATTATTTTGATATAATAATCATAACTAAGCTTAACAGCAGTGATACATTAATCACACATAAAGTATATTATTGGCATAGATTTTTTGTTTACTGTCCATGGATTTCCACTTTGTAAATACATAGATAATTCAGCAAGCTTTGGTGCTCTTTGATGAACTCAAACTGGAACATGGCTGATTTGTATGATACATATTTCCTATTACTATAATTGCAAAGGATGCTATAATAGTACTTTTTAGGTGCTAAAACCTCTTAAGTATAGCAATTGCAGTAGAAAATATAAGCATACCTTTTCTGTTATTTACTGACCCTTATTCCCAGGCATGATGATTCAACAATATTTAAAAGATATTCCTATTTTGAGAAGCTCTCAAAACACGTGGTGTGCAGTTTGTCTACTAAAAGGATTGTGCCTTGGAATAATTTAGTATCTGTTTCTTCTGACATTTTTTGTATGGTCAGTAGGTAAAAGCACATAATAAAAATCATCTTGCAGTTATGCAAGACTATAGTATCATTTCGTACAGTCTTACAAACAAACAGTTTAGAAGTATTCATCCATAGAGAAGTTGGGAACTCAGAAGTATGTAATGTCAATAATAGAAAATTAGTGTATCTTTAAAGATGTAGGCTATTATAGCTTGGTTTTAAGCTTTGATTTAATCCTTTATGTGATTATATTCTATAGTGCTCGCAGTCTTGCCAGGAGAGCTTCTACTTCTGGAATGGCTTCTCCCTTAGAAGGAGACCGGATACGATCTGTTTTCTTTTCTTTGTTGCCTTCTCCGTGACAGGCTTCCTTTCTCCCAACAGCCTTGTTCCACGCTGTAGAAGAACTTGTTTCCACATCATAAGTAACCTCTTTGGTGACTGGGCTTCTTGTCAAGTTTAAACTGATACTGTGGTGCAAACATGACTTCTCTAGTTGTCCTTTCTGGTTCTCTGCAGAAGGTAAGATAAATAAACCTCATTTCACTATTAAAATACTCAGTTTCAATATTTTGTAATATAAAAAGACCTCTTGATCAGACAAAATTTTACATGCAGATGATGTACTAGAAGGAGTAATGATTGCCAAGGAGGCAAGACAAAAAATATTATCACTTCAAAAGCAGTGAGCTTGGTCCCTTGTAAGTGATACAGACTTTACATGACTTCGTTAGATTAGCATCCATATTTCCTACAAAATCACAGATAGAGCCTGACAGGATCCTCCTTTCTTACTGGAGTCAAAGAAAAAACAGAGTACCTAGCACTTCTCAGTGTCTTCCAAAGTTTTATCTGGTTAATTACATTTTCTATGTATTTTTTTAATTGTTCAAATTTTGAAATGTATTTTAAAAAATCTATTTCAATTTAATTTTCCATTGTAATAATTTTTCTTTCCTTTGTGATCTTTTAGGCAGCTAAGTAATTTTCAGAATTTGCATAACTTGCTACTTTTTGCTGAACATCACTGGCATTGACTGTCACAAGTTCCACTCAGTTAATATCCAGGAGCTTTGCTGGATTGACATGTATTAATAGACAGATTTCTTTTTCGTTCTCCCCCCCCAGTCAAGTGACTGTTCTCAAAACCAGCGTATGAGTGGTCCCTCTCATAGATCTCAAACTTTTTAAAAACAGGTGTACTCAATATTCATGTAACCTTGAGCAAGGCTTGAAAACGGCTTCAACAAACTTGACATGACATTTAAAGTTTTTTGGTTATTCGCTGAAAGATGTTCCATCATCCCAATAGTAATGACTTTGGAGCACAGGCAGTCACTCATGACAGCGTGTTTTATGTGAGTGCTGAAAATTCCTACCGAAAACAGCTTGTACATTAAAAGGCAGCTGCTGAAGATATTTACTGCACTGTCATTCCCTGACCAGGGGCTCCTGGTGATGGATGAGGATTTTACACACTTTCTTGGACAATCTCAGCAAATTTTGTAAGTATGATCACCTTTTGGCAAGTGGAGGAAAATAAATACCTTCTTTCTATCATCTTCTAAATCAGATAAACAATTCTTAATTAAAATTTGATAATAGCTGAATTTTGCACTTAGCTGAAAAATGTAATTTCTATTTTATACTATGGAAAATAATTTGACCCTGAAGATGCAGCAGCACACATTTCAGTTTTCCTGAATCACAGGAGGCCAAAGATTGGGTATGAACACATCTTTATAATTACGTATAAATAAACCCATCATGTATAATTAAAATATCCCTGTTACGTACACTCTTAAATATCCCATTCTATTTAAATGTTTATATTTATTGATTCTGATACTCTGATTGATATTTACACATACTTGCAGGCTGATAAAAGCATGCTACCTGTATCAATATACAAAATACTAGCTGCACCATAGCCCTTTTTGTTTACATTCAGTCTAGGGGCAGTGGGAAAAATACTTGGTGTTTTGAAAAGCAATATGTTTTTTTAAAGTAGAAAAAAACCATACCGTCATATAATTGGAGATTAAGTATAGGTGTTGGCTGTTTAAAAAGGCAACAATAAATTAGGCACTGAAAGTAAGCTTCTCAAGCATACCAACACCCAAATTCTAACTACTTTGCAGTTGAGCTAAGTCTTCACTCCAAGATACTCAAGCATGAGGATCAGTTAGGTATGATGATGTAGACTGAATAACGGAAGTGGTGAACACTTATGAACTGAGCCCTCAAAGTAAAATCCAGCAATATTTTCCCCAGTTTCTCATAGTGTGCGAGGGGCAGAGGAAGGTGCCTTAGAGTGAGATTTAGAACAGCAAATAGTCTAAGCAGGGAACTGCTGCAAGTTAGCTATTAAGAAGCAGTAGATGTTGGGATCTATCTGAACTCTTATCCCGCTTTGAAACTCGGTAACTGATTTAGCCTTGCAGAAAGGTGTGTCCCGTAACTTGCTGCCTACAATCTGGAATTGTCGCGTGGGGATAGTGACTGAGTAAAGCTGAGTACAGCTGCGTCTTTTTTTCCCCCTTAAACCAGCAGCAATCATTTTGATATTTGTGACTTTCTAGGCATAGACTAATGAGTGGAGCATTCAACTTGAAGGACCAGAGTCTTTCCCTTCAGTCTGAGGGGTCCTGCCACAATGGGAAATGGGATTAGGAAAATGCCTTAATCACTGGCCAGTTTATGTGAGTAGTCCTTGTTTCATCTGTTGTAACCCCTGTGCAGTGAAGACGCCATGTTTCACTGGAAAAATCGCAACGTGTCATGTTCTTAATACATGACACTTTATGCTAGTGATTAGCAGCACTTCCTAAATAATGAGAACGCTTTGGTCTCAGCCATGCTACAAAAAATACAGAGCAGCTAGTGTCAATTAAAAAAAAACAGATTTGGACACACATATTTTATCTAAATCCAGTTTTATAATCTCAGAGTTGTTATTTCAGCTGCTTCCTAAATCAGGTGGCATCTTTACTGTGTATGTTCTTTCAATCAAGGAGGAACTTCTGCATATAGCATTGCTATGCTTAAGTGCATGTCCAGTATTAGCAGATGTGTAGGTAGGCAGTTCCCTGCTTAGCAAACTGGCTGTTGTGAAACTCATTCCGAAACACTGAACTTTGCTAGGCCTGGCTCAGAAAGCATACATATTTTCTTACAGTCCTAGATTTCACTTTGGTAAATATGCACCTAAAGAAATTAACTGCTGCAATACTTGAGGTATATATGCTGCTGGGGTCATTCTTCTCATCAGAGTGAAAGATCACTTCCATTTAAGTCAAAGTTTAAAATTAGTTAGGTACTAGCAAGGTAAAAAGTCTCACTAATTCCTCAGAAATATTAATGTCTACCCTACCAATTTTTTATTTTAATCAAGCAGGAATTAATTTGTGTTAACCCCAAACTCTTAAACACCCTGTACTGCTTTGCACACTGATTCAAAGCTGGCATGCATTGGTGACCTGGTACCCCATCCATTCCACAGTCATGACTTTGGATTGTTACCGCACCTCTCTCGAATCCTATGCCATAGTGGTAAAACTGAAGAAGTGTATTTTCCACCTATAACTGTTGAGGTGGGCGGTTTGAAAAAGCCAATGCACCTTGCATATGAATTTAAAACTACAACAGCTGCAAGCTGCTGCAGGTCAGCATGTAACTTTAATCAGGACAGTAGAAGAGCTGGACTTCCTTAGTTTATTGTGATAAAGGCCATAAAGGATATAGTAATTTACTTTCAAGAAAAGCCCCAAGTCGAGATTGACTGACAAAGTGAGCACAAGAATAAACAGCCACTAATATATTTCTATTAGAAGTTAAAACCTTTTAAACCATCAGAGTAATGAAGTTTTGGAATGCACATATATAGAAGGGAGAGCAAAAAACCATAACCAGTTATAAGGAGGAATTTGATCTCTTTCTGAAGACAATATTTGATATGGCTGCTTGCAACAGCAAGGAGATGGCTTAGTGACATTGGGCCACCATTTCAATCCTACATTTCTAGAACAAGGGTACCCACAGAAAATCCATAAACCACACAGATATGAACAGCTTTTTGTAAACTACTTTGAACCATTACATCATGGACATACATGAATTCGGTTTGTGCTTTTGGCAGTAAAGTATATTTGAAACAAATTGCAGAATAAAATAAATACATTTACACACACATCTTGGTTCAGATACACTTTTAGAGTATTGAATATAATAAGATTATAGAAGGTTTAAAGAAAACTACTCATGGAAAGGCACTTCTACATGAAGTCTTGTTAAGAAGAAAGCTTACATTTCTGGCGATGCACTATTTGTCCACCTACTGTAGCAAGGTGTACCTTCCGGCAGTAGCAAGACAAAAAGAAATCAGACATTAAAAATTACTGCATAAAGACAGAACTTATTAATTTGCTGTATATATTGGAAGTAGTTGAGACAAGTTTCTAATGTTTGGTCACTTTTAGTAATCAAAAACTGTCATTCACCTGTACCATAACAATCATTATGCAGATGAAAAAAAGCAGAAACTTTGAATTCACGTTTATGTTTTCTAAACGCTAGGGAGAGAAGACATTTACCCATAATAGCTTTGACTTTACTGCTACGGAATGCTTCCGGGCACGGGCTAGGCAGAGATCGCATTGTACACTACTGAAGTCTCAGTGTCCGGATTCCATGACGTTTAAATCTTTTTCTTTCCCTTGTTCAATATCTAACTCTTGTGGGTCCTTCAGACCTATTAAAATTCAGTTTTTGCAGATATGAATTTCCTGAACATTGCTGTTAACCAAAAACATTTCAAAATCGCATTCACATAACCTAGAGCCAAATAGCTACTATCATCTAGATACAAGTCTTTTAAAAATACTTTGATTAACAGCAATGCTTAGGAAATGCAGTTGACGGAAAATTGTGCTTAATAGCTCTCCATAGTTTAAACGGTGTCCTAGCATAGAATAACTTCTAATGGTATGCTTATAATCTATTAAAGGCTATATACTTTATATTCAGAAAAAGGAAATTGTGCACTAGCATGTGAACAAAAAAATCAGTAGTATGAGACCTGCCTGCTGTGAACTTGGGGAAGCAAAATATGATCAGTTGGAGATTCTTAAATCCTGCATAATACTGTTATATATTACCTTTAACAGAGAACAAAAATGATTGCAAGAGACTCACTAAAGTAGAGATACGGATTTTTTTAAAACGACTAATAAATATTTAAAATAAAAAAGGACTTTGAAAAGCTTTATTTCATTGCATAGTTTCTCAATAAAAATCTTGATACTAAGGACATATTTAGTTTTTATGTAAATACTTGTACACCGATTGAAAAATAAAGTTGCAAATATAATAAGGAGAACTGCATTACATGGCATTATATGCTTGTATTACAGTCATACATCTCAATGTGGGGCACGACAAAATCGTAACATAAGAAAGAACAATTGCAGTTACAACCTCATTACATCTTTTACCAAGTTAACAGCGAAAAATGCTCAAAAACCCAGTGGAATATTTCTGGTCTCTCCGGCTTGTGCACCACATGCTACATCATATTCCTGAAGCTATGTCTATGCCAAGATTTTCTAAAGCCCACACATAACAACCTTACCATCAATGCAAATTATTTTTACCTTGCAAGTCATGACTTGCCTGTGCTAGAACATATTCTGAGGGCACACCCCCACGCCAAATGGCTTTGGCTTGGAAAAAGTGACAGCCCTAGCCATAATCCTTATCACTGGCTCCCCAGCACGGTGCCATAGTTTGTCTCTGGTTACCTGTCCCTGATACGTGGAACTGAAAGTCAGGGAAAAGCTACGACACCATGTTGGTGCTGCACTCACGTGTTTTCCCAGCAAAACAGCAGGGGAAAAGAGCATGTGTTTTTGACAGCAGTGCGATGTGCTGATTCTGGATGCAGCTGTACAGCATTCCCACAAGCTGGAATGCATGCAGCAGTCCAGCCTCCATCTGGAAGTCCTGTCCATCTTCCACAAATTACACTGACCCCATCATCACGCATGTCCCAGTGCAACCTTACCAAGTGTATTCAGACAATGGTCGCACAACATGGGCCTTGTGAGGATATCAGTGCATAACCCCATATCCTCCATCTAAATAAACAGAAGCCCTTGAGAAGATAATCTGGAGATGTTCCTAAAGGGTTCCCTTGCCGATACCGAAGTATAAAGCATCCCTGGTGCTTTGCTGAAGGTATGAGGAAAACAGCAAAACAGTTTCTAAGTGTGAACTACTTTTTCTGATATAAACTGGGCAATACTGGCTTACGTTTCAGATGGTTGAGATTTATTTAGATAGACTCTTATTTTGAAAGGCTGAATATGCCCACTGCTGGCAGACATTTTGAGGACCTCTGTTTTTAAGTTCAGGACAAGGTGGGGGTTCTGAATTCCTGCTTCAGTTCTAAAGTAGATAGCTGTATTGGGTGTAGGTAGCAAAGTTTTGGTAGCGGGGGGGCTTCAGGGGTGGCCTCTGTGAGGAGAAGCCAGGGGTTGCCCCGTGCTGGACACAGCCAGTTCCAGATGGCTCCAAAGGACCGACCGCAGGGCACAGCTGAACCTGTCACCCCTTTGTGCAGTTAGTTGCCTCACTGACGGGACCGAGTGTAACCTGTGGTGACAAGAAGGGGGTAAGAGAGGGGTCTGGAGCGAAGCCGAGCCTTAGAAAGCAGGAGGAGTGTATTTTCCCTAGGTGTTTTGATTATTTTTTTGTTTTTGTTTCCCAATACCCAAATCAGTAGTGTTATATATATATTTATTTAAAAATTGGCAATAAATTAATTTTCCCCAAGTCGAGACTGTTTTGCCCATGACAGTAACTGGTAAGTGATCTCCCTGTCTTTATCTTGACCCATGAGCTTTCCTGCTCCTGTTCTTCCTATTCTCCTCCCCATCCCACCCCACCAAAGGGGGGACTGAATGGGCGGCTGGGTGGCAGTTTGGCTGCCATCCGAGACCAACCTACCACAATAGCCTAGAGATAAGATGACTCCATCTGTCTTTTAACATTCCCTCTTTCAAATTTTCCAATTAAAAAAACCCACCAATTCTAAAAATTGTAATTTTGAACTTCCAGATTCCAAACTCTTGGCTTTTTACTATCAGAAATGCCAACAAGAAAAATTACTAATTCTTATTTTCCTCTCAAGTATGAAATGAGGGTCTTGTTTCCTGCACTGACCCCCCATTCCTATTAGAGCCTAAGATACCGGACAGTTGCGAGCCCTGAATTTTTTCAGGCACCCATCTTTCCTTAATGTCATTTATACAGCCCGAAGTTGGCCTTCTGAAATCCATTCCCAGACCTTGGCATTGGCATTAGAACATAACAAGACCTAATTACCTTTCTTAAAAGCCTGCCTTACCACCCAGAAGCAGAATTTGGCCATAATATGAAAGACCGCTATAGCTAGAAGGTCCATGTCTATTACATAACATCACTCATAAAAAATGGGATAGCTCCTTGCTGGATAGTATAATGGAAAATACTTTAAATACTTTTTATTGCCGCTTTTTATTAGTTTCATAGTTTTTCAACAATTTCTGTGACTGACAAGGGTAGGATTGGAGAATGTCCCTGAAATGTTAAAGGAGTGCTGTGTGTTGTTATGACTTATTTCAGTTATACCCTGCAGCCCCAGCCCTAACACCTAAAGGAGCGGTAGCTGCAGTCGAATGATCTTTGCTTGATAAGTAATTTCTCACACCTTAGTATTTCATGCTAAACACTCACAACTTGACTAATCTAAAGCAGACAATAATTAACGAGGCATGGAAAAGTGTTACTGATTTTTGGAACACTTGAAAAAATATTTTTTATGCACATTTCATTTAATAGTTGTTGCTGTTCTTGAGTGTTGTTGTTAGAAAGGTGTGAAACACAAGGAATGAACGCTAATCAGTAAGTTCAATTTAGATGAGACAAAGTTCCCAGAAACAGTGAATATAGGGTTTTTTTGTTCATTTCAAAGGCAAGAATGGAGTATGTCAGCACTAAGTGAGGCTAGCATGGAGGATTTATAGAAACTAAATTTCAAAGAAAATCAATTACAAACTGTGAGCAAACTAATTTGTGATGAGAGGAACTATGCTGGACCAGCTCCCTTTTACTCGGCCCTACAGCAAAGCCTTCAAAAATTCTTTTAATCCCTTACCTACCTACACCTTCTCAAAGACTACTCTAAGTTCCTGTTGATCACTCCATTCAATCTTTTTCCTATCTTTTCCAAATGTACTTTACATTTGCATTGAGTTGGGACCAATTTCTCTGTTTAAACTAATATATTCTCACCTCTAATATGCCAATGACTTTTGTTACAAGAAATGCAACTCTTAAGTTACTGGGATTTAAATGAAAGTCTTGAGTGCCTGTCAAGATGAAAAGAGAACAAAAGTGTGGATCAGACTACTGACAGATATCACCCAAGATTTTTATGTAAGTGAGAGAAGAAACCTCTGAAGGTGTCTGACGGCTAATTCAGACTTAGGCATGTGGCATCCTCCCTATTTTACTCTGAATTACAGTGGATCTTCTGTGTCTTCTTACGCATCTTTCCCCAAATGAAGGCACATTGGGAGTTTCTAGGAAACTGCAAAATGGAAACTTCCAAAATAGAAACCTACTTTGTGGTCATTATTGATTTTTAGAGCACATGGTTTGAATCATTCTTAAAAAACTAAATGCGTAAGCCTCTTAAATTCAAAATGGATAAATAATTTGGCATAACTTCAGTATTAATAAATAATAAATTAATCTTCTTGTTTATGTTGGGAAGAAGGGGGTAAAAAGATAAATATTGATCTACATGGATACCCAGTGGCAGCGGGTCTTCAGGCAGTGGCCAGAAATGTTATGCGGCCTAGGTGTTTATGGGATTTCTCCCAAGGTACAAATAGTATAAACATCAACTTCTTCTCTTCTTTAAGTTGGGAAATGATCAGGAAATTACAGTGATAAAACTGGAAGTTAACATGTTTAGACTATTTTAAATTCCTGAAATGTGGTTTGTTACTTGTTTTTCTACTTTATTCACAAGTATACTGTAGCTTGCCATTTCAAATCCTCTTCAGAGTTAACAGAGAGTCAAAAATGATGACTGTATAAGTTAGTGATCTGTGACAAGATACATAGAGGTCTACAGTCTAAAGCTGTCCTCTGTTCAGCTGACGATAATTTATGTAGATCCCACATACTAAACTGCCACTGATGCCTTTGAGCAGTAGACATATTTAGTCTCCAAACCTGTCTGCATAGCATCTACCTATAGATGAATAGTGCTTTCAAGGTACACTTTGATAAAGATATTCAGGAATATGCATAAAGACTGCTGCCATCAAAGGAAAGTCACTGGCAGCTGCAATGGGTAATGATAAGTAATATGCTGATGAAAATAACCAAAATGGAAAAGAAACACACAATTTGTGTCTTCTTTTATGAATTGTTGCAGAAAAAAACACGGTAGGAAGCCTCCTACCTCTGGAAAACAAAAGCCCCAACAAATCCAAACAACAAAGCAAGTCTTAGAGACTCACCTGATATTTATGAGATTCCACTCACTGCAGTTTTAAATAATGTTGTTGTTTCTGCTAAAAGTATTTACTATTTAGCACAAACATATAAAAAACCCTATATAACTATGTCTAGTAATTGCCTTAAGAGTTTAACACTAAATTATTTCTTATCCACTATTCTTGTTATTAAATGTTTACAAGCTATTCCCTAACTATTCTAATAACTGCTACAAAACCATACCATTTGTAATTCCTATTTTTAGCCCAAACTTCCATTCCCAGGTTTATATCAGCAATCAGAGTATTGGTAGGTTGCATTGCCTGAAGGTAGAACACAAATATTTTGTAATGTCAGATCAAACCAATGGGAAAAATTGTCTTTCCCTCATCACCTGTTGCGCTTCTCTCCTAAGGAGTCAATCTATCTGCTTGTAAGGGAAAGGGGCATCTACAGAGTCCTGCAAATGTTTTTGGGAGCAGCATAAAGATGAAAGGCTAGAGCTGAAAGTAAATTAGGTGGGTGTTAGTTTTAACAGTTGAGTAGAAACATCATTTTCTCACATTCTTGTAACAGGTACCAGACCAATGTCCTGGGGCAGTTCTTGCCCACACAGGTCACAGTCACAGTGGGCTGTCATTCACTACTATCCAAAAGATTGCAAGAACAGCGTACGGCTCTCAGGTTCCTCTCATTTTAGAAAGTTTTTAAAACAAGTCTCTGGAGGGGAGTAGGGCAACAGAGCGTGCTGCATGCTGTTGTTGCTATGGCAGGTGAGAGTGTAGTGATTTACTAACCTGGAAAAGTATTTATGAGAACTCCAAGTCCTAAGTAGATCGAAAAAAGATTTATACAACATTGACGTCAGCTTTAAAGATATCTGTGCTTCTTTATAGCATGGGTGCTTCTGAACAGGACAGAAGCAGACCTGATTATGAAGTTTAACCTGTGTAAACTAACATCCAAGATTGTCTTCATGAATACACTGGAGATGGGATGAAGCCGAATCATCTTAGTTCATGTAACTTTAATTGTTCAAGCATTATTATTATGGTCCTTTCTTTCCTCTGACAAAGCTCTGCAGAAAACAGTCAAAAGCATGTGATCAAGGAGACTGAAACTGTGTAGCAGGAAATAGTACATTTTCAAGAAGACCCTCACACAAAACTAAATATTGTGAAATAAAGGCAGAGGAAAAGTGATTCGTCTTCCCCTTGCTCTGCAAGGTTGCATATATATTCCTTTGACAATTCTTCTCTCTCTCTTTATATGAAGCTCTAATTAGTGCTATGTGCTTTCACTTAATTATTTCTCTCTTTGGGATGGACTGTAATTGGGCCTTGCTCATGTGTGGAGAGATGGGTTATAAAAAATGTTTCTACTCCGCACATGATCCAGCCATACGTGTACTTGACACCAACAACTGTACTTTGCAAGTGTGACAAATGGCTTTGAAAAGGGATGAGGATTTCAACAGAATCTAAAAGAGGAATTATTTTTTAGAGATGGCTTTTACTGACTCTTCCAAATATCACTGAATTATCATATGAGACAAATTTGGGACACATTGTCATGGGTAATTAATCCAGTCATTATGAATTCAAAATGCTGTGTTTAACATCATTAATGGTACGCATTTTTCACGTGATGAACATATTTACTGCCCTATATTCTAACAATTAGACTCTTAGCAGCCACTTTGGTATGTAAAAAACATCAGAAGCCAACTGTAGCATTTCCAGTTTCCTCTTTTCCTAATCAATTGCACGCAATTACTGTTTAGCAATAACCAGCTAACAAGTTAATCTTGCTACGTAAGAGCAGATTTTTTTTATTTTCAAGGAAATCTAAGACATAACACATCTTTGCGCTTACAGAAGAAACCTCTCTCTCACTTACAGAGGAACTTAGAGAGAAAATTTTATGTAGAAAATGAAAAAAATGAGAGACTGAAAAACCAAATCCTTTACCCTCACTGAGAAATCAAGGCAGAAGGCAGTATGACCTCCCAAGCCACTGAAACAAAGGATTCTTACACATAGACTTGGTTTTCCTTTGTCTGTTCTTACAAAGCAGCCTTGCAAATGTGTTTAGCTCAAAAGTTGATATTAAAAACAAATGGTTAGAGATCACCATGATATATTAATTATGCAAAAGAAGCCAAACCAAATTTAATCGGAAACAGCAGACTCCAAACAGTAAAAATCTTCTCTTTCTTTTTGACAGAGACGGTTAAGAAAACATTTATGGTAATGCCAGAGCATCTGCTGATTACAGTCAAAGCTGCAGGACGCCAACATTAAATCACTGAACCATCTTGACAGCTTCTGGGTGCTCGAGTTTCATTCTAATAATAATTTGCTGTGAAATTTACCCAAATCTGAAAATTAGCTAGAAAATGTTTACAAAGAATATAGGTAAGAGTAAATAAAGCAGATGCAAAATTGATTTGCATCTGAAAAAACATATCTAAAATAGATGTTCGGCACTCAGACATTTCAGAGCTGCATGTAAATTGGTAAATCTCTAAAAAAGGGTAGGCACTTTAAGAACAGAATATAATTTTATCATCCATTTCCTATTGATTGTGACCTATCACTTTTTTTTTTTGTTTAGAATTGTTAGCATGCCTGTTTGTTTCACATAAACACAGATTAGCCATTTGAAGAAGGCCTGCACCATCTAAAATCAATTTTTAATTCCTGACACCTGAGGATTCAACACAGAACAATATACTTCATTGTAAAGCTTTAATTGATGCATCTATGTGCTACAGAGGGTGATTACTTGAATAATAAGTATAAGAGACGTGTGATCTGGTTGCTAAGCAAATGTGAGTAAGAGAAAAAGCCCAAGAAACGACATAACAATGAATCAAGGTGTGATGACAGGATAATTATTCTATGAACTGTCATGTTGAAGGACTCGCAGAACATTGACCTGCAACAAGATCACACATCAGAAAATTGCCTGAGGGGTAATTAAAATAATAATACACAAGTCCAGTCAGTCACAAAGAGAAAAATATATGCTTATTTCTCTGTAGCATGCACAGTCAAATACATTCTCATGTTAAATGTAAATGCTTAAATAGTGCAAGAATTCAGAGGACAACAGATTACAGCAAAGACCACTGAAGTTTATCTGAATTAGCATTAATGCTTTTCTTTCTTCAGTTACTCTGGGCATTCAACTAAATACTATTCATACTATGACACATTAAAGCATAAAACCTGTGAACTGACTTTCTGAAGGAAGTTGGAAAAAAAATTTAATCGTTTCAAAAGACGTTTAAGGTTGTAACGCAATACGTTAAAAAAGAATTACTGTTGTGGTGGGTTGACCCTGGCCAACAGCCAAACATCCATCCGGCCTCTTGCTCACTCCCCTTTTCCATGGGGTGAGGAGAAAATAGAAGGAAGGCGAGAAGACTCACGGATAGAGATAATGAGAGTTTAATACACATAGCAAAAGCTGTGTGTGCTAGCAAAGCAAAATAAGGAGTTCATTCACTATTTTCCATTGGCAGGCAGATGTCCAGCCACCTCCTGGAAAGCAGGGCCTCAGTTGCTTGGGAAGACAAACGCCATAACCATGAACGTTCCCCCTTCCTCCTCCTCTCCCTGAGTTTTTATTGCTGAGCATGACATCATATGGTATGGAGTATCAGTTTGGGTCAGCTGTACCAGTTTTGTCCCCTCCAAACCTCTTGTCCACCCCCAGCCTCCTTGCTGTGTGTGTTCTGGGGATGGAGGGAGAGAAAGCCTCGACACTGTGCAAGCCCTGCTCGGCACTAGCCAAAACACTGGTGTGGCATCACCACTGGTTTAGTCACTAACACAAAGCACAGCAGCACATGGGCTGCCGTGAAGAAAGTTACTCCTCCCCAGGCACACCCAGTAAAACTGCAGATATTGTAACAACTCTGTACTCACTCAGATGCCATTGTATATCTAAATTTGAAGAAAGCTGTTCACATGACAGTTTTAAGACTTTCAAGGCAGACATTAACACAATTCCTTTTCTTCTCTTTAGGCTTTTGTTCTGTTGTTTACTGCACCAGTTTATATTGGCATACACCCCTCTGCAAGCCTAGACTTTAGCTCCAAGCACATACCCCATGATCACGTCCGAGCAATGTATTCTGCATTTCCTTCCCACATGTAAATGTGCAGACACACTTGAACTGCCTTTAAACCAGCCATCGTCAGTCTTGTTCATGGCGGAAACATTCTTTGAACTGTCTGTGCTCTTCAACCTGCTTTTTGGGTGAGCTTTGCCAATTGCGTGGAATCACTGATGGTTACTACTTTGCAACTATACTGATTATAGATGCCTACTCAGTGTAGACAGAACAAACCACAAAACAGCCTATTTCCAGAACCAAGCTAGTCTGTGATGGAAACCACTTGGTTGCTCAGAAGAGGAATAAATTCAGAAACCTCCTCGCTTTTTCGTCTCCCTGTTATTCCCTATGTAACTGAAGATACTGGAAGACAGCCAATTAGGAGAAGTTCTGTGGATACTCTTCAAAAATTTAAGACCACTGAGAATACCTGAAAAGATTTTTTGGAACACAAGGTAAGCATACAGTTTACGTGTACATACATTCATACAGACCAGGTCCATAGGTTACTCTCAACGTTGTATATAGGCATGATCATTGCACAATTCAAAAAAAGAAAATTCTGTTTCTCCCGCCATATTCTAAAGAGATGCTGAAAACCACCTTTTAGGAAACACACTACATATAATAATTATCATGATGACACTTCTTTCTAGAACGAATATGTTCTGTAAACACATTGCTAGCTCATCAGTGAAGTTACTCACCCATACTAAATATGCTAGAGTTATATTCTCAAATCTTTTCTAGCATCTTCATTAATGCTCATTTCAAAAGAGTAATGCTGTACCCAAATAGCATTAAATGCTATAGAAGGAAAACAAATGCTATTGAAAAATCTCCCAATGTTCAGCAGCTCACTATGGTCTAAGTAAAATTCATTAAAATGCAAATCTCAAGCATGCTAGTATTAATTTCAAAGTAACATCCTATAGAAGAAATATAATTTTCAGTTTTGTGTAATAAAATAATACCACTTACAAATCTAGATTCTCAACATTAGCCAGCAGTGTTAAGAATAACAATTCAGCAGACTCCAAAGACATTTGTAAACATTTTAGAGCAAAAATAGTAGGCTAGATATTGATATATTTTTACTCCAGAAACATCTTAACTGAGGAAACTATGGGGAAGGGAGAATATCCTCTAAGAATTCAGCTATTGCAGTCGAGAATTTATCTGACATCTTCTCTTAAAAATGTTTGCTTTTTCTGAGCTTACTAACCACACAGATTTTTTTCCATAAGTTAAGCTTATAATCAGGACAGTTTCAATAAGCTGAAGTGGATGTATAAATTTAACTCTTTTGTTATCTAAGACTATACAGCTTAAACCAAAAGTTTGATTACATTTGATTACATTTGTGTAGGTGCATTTCCCTTTTCTTTAAATTAACAAACTTTTTTTTTTTTGTGTGGTAATGAATACTCTAAAATATTCTCAGTTAAATTTCAAACCGGAAACCACAAATCTAACTGGGCTTATTACAACTATGAAATACATATAATTCGTTGACTACAGATACATACGTATTGCAGCTACAGAAACAAAACCAGCTCTTTTCTTCAGTGTTGCATAAAATTATTTGAAACAAGAGCATGCTTAGTCCTGTGTGTCCTTGTGCTTGACCAAAGGCTGCTGATCCCAATGTGAGATTCGCTGGACCGAATGAATTTGTGCTGGTTGCCTTAGGCTCCCTTCACAGTCAATGAGGAGAAACAAGCACTTCTAAACTGCGCTTCATTTCACTCTAATGTAGATACTTTAAACAGGTGAAGAGAGCTTACGGTAACTAACTCAGATGTGAATGCCTGCACTCCAGACGTCTAAAGGTAACTTCTGTATCTGGAAGCTTCTGACTTTTGACTGCAGCAAAGTCTGCATAAAAGGTGGACTTCCTAGTCTGGACGGTGACAGCAGATTGTAGAGATCATATGTTCTCTATGAGGGAGGACAGGGTGCAGATTCGGTGATTTTAAGGCCTGATAGAACATTATGGGTATCGATCTCACCACCTATTTAACACAAGCTATAGAATTTCACAAAGCTTTTTCTGGCTGCATAAAGAATAGAATCGAAATAAATTATATTCTGGTTGCTACAGTTACCAGTTTGGATATAAAGAGGGGAACTCTGTTTTCTATATAACATACTGACAAGGACTGTAGATGTGAAAGTTGCCATTATTACATATGCTGCTCAGCCATTAGCTATCAACATTTTTTCCTTTTTAAAAATCCTTCATGATCACCAACCTTTTTCTTAAGTAGACATAGATCTTACAGTTGTTTAGGTTACTATGTCTTACAGATTTGTGATACCCATACTTTTGTGTAGCTGTGCGAGTTTCTGACAAGCTTGAAACATATTCTAGATTTAAAACCAGCCTATAAAATAAATGATTCCTACTTCCATACTGGTATATGGAATCCTACCCTTCAGATGAAAATCATCACTGCTTTAAACTGAAGTTGGCTTAGATTTAGTCCTGGCCATGCAAAACTTATAAACTCCAGTAGTGCACATTCAAACTTAAGAATCTCACATCCACGGAGGACTGAATGTTTAAGTTCAGTCTTTAGGGATGAAGATATAAATGTGATGCTTTGTATGGCAAGGCAACTCTGTGATTTTTAGATATTACTCAGTCCTGTGTGTTTGAATTTCTGTTAAGTAAGATAGCTAGCTTAGTAGATGAAAGAATTAAAGGAAAAGTGATTTGAGTTCTATGAAAATATTTTATGAACTCTCTCTCAAAAAAAATCCCGTAACAGTGCTTATGTAGAGTATGCAGCAAGTTAAAAAAAAAGGATAAAAATAGTATGCAGTGATAAAAACTATAACAGCACCTGTTTTCAACACTACTTTAATTCATATAGTCTCGCTGCCATTCAAAATAAGCAGTAAACAAAGTATTTTCATTGGATGTCATCATCATATTTTATGCATATATTAAAGATTATTTGCCTCTCACTTGTAAACATACTAAATATGATGTTTAATTGGATTTATTCCATAAAACATAAAGCTAAAGAATTAGTAAAGAAAAGCATTAAGGTTTCAACATGGGAAAGGAAATAATAATAATAATAATAATAATAATAATAATAATAATAAAACACCAACACACAAAGGTATTTTTGGTATGAAACAAACACATGCAGTTACTTAGGACTCAATCTTTTGAAAAGACTATTTTGATTAGTCTTTTCATTATGTTTAATAGACTTTAGCACTATATGCCATCTTTCATTCAGAAACAAATCCAAATGACCTATTCCCATCAGAATTAAAATAGAAATGCTATTTCCCTCATCAGATTATGCACACCTCCATATTCTTTCATGGATGTAGGAATGACTGTGATACATTTCAGCTGGATCTTTGTGTATTTCAAATGTAGGAGACACCTTTTTTTATAGGCAAGTACATAAGCTATTTGTAGGTGGGCTGAGATTGTTTTGTACTGTACTAACTACACAAACTACCTAATTTTTGAGGGTAACACAGAGTGTGGGATGTTGTCTACAGATCCTATGCACCCATTAGTGCTGTATTTCACTAAAATAAAATCCTTGTAGAGTATGGTAGCCCTGGTGCAGAATCATTGTGCCTGACTCTGCAGGACGATAATGGCAAAGAGATTGCACTGTCGAGGGACTAGTCAAGGGAAAAAGGCAATCTTCAGAGCACAATTAAAAGCACATACTTTAGATATCTATTGCCTTCTTTCAATTAGAGAAAGAGCCTAGCTTAGATTAGTTTTAAATAGATAGTGAGGGCAAGCAAATCAGATCCCATGTAATTAAGTGGAATATACCTACATCAGATCCTGAACTTTATTTAGCCGCTTTACACGTGTCTAAACCTGCCTGAGAACTGCCAGCTTTGAATGGCAATTTCTGACTGATATTCTTTAAAAAATTTTTTTTTCAAACAGAAGTGGTGTAAGTTGGATAGAGAAGTGGGCTGAAGTAGCTAAATGGAGTGTATGACAGACAGACACCATTGAGAGTAGCGTTGTAGATGATAGCTGGCTGGCTGTAGAGGATATACTGACACGGCCTCCCAGCCAGAAAGACTGGTAAATCTTGGACTGGGAGTCCTCACCTGCCATGGGAAGATATTTCTGCTATTCAGAGAATAGCGATTCTTGACTGCTTTAAGGGCGACATGAACGTCATTAGGAGGAGACTGTACTTCTTGTGTTAGTTCAGTAACAACAGCCTAGTTTCAACTGCAATTCTTTTTGTGAGGATTTCATTCTAAATCAGGTCATAATGAGAGGATAGGTTGCCTTCTAACCCTGGGACCTTCACCAGTTCTAGTTTCAACCAACTGTTTTCATTTGTAGTTTCACTTGGTTTTAAATGGTGTTTACGATTTCTTTAAAAAAAATATATTAGTAAGATAGCTAATGGTAATAAAATTACTGTGAGATACAGTTAATTATATATATTTATATAAAACATTGACTATATATGAATCTGCATTAGATGCTAAAGCATCTTGGAAAGAATTAAACACTTATGATGGATGAGAGAGTTTTGGAAGACCATTTTTAGCTGCACCTGATAGCATATCGGGAAAGGAAGGGTAGGGAAAGGGAAGACATTGAATTTATGATTATAAAAATCTAGGGCTCAGAACAGCACTTAAATTTTGTGCAGGCTTATTTGACTTGGAGACGTGAAATCCACTAAATAGGAGCATTTAACAATCAGAAGTTACAATACAGTAGGAAGCTGGGTCCAATTTACAAAAACACTCAATCACCTCCGTTTTCTACGTTTGAAAAAACATTG
The DNA here is from genome assembly GCF_965638725.1 of Aptenodytes patagonicus. Taxonomy (NCBI): domain Eukaryota; kingdom Metazoa; phylum Chordata; class Aves; order Sphenisciformes; family Spheniscidae; genus Aptenodytes; species Aptenodytes patagonicus. The sequence goes on along the minus strand of NC_134949.1, from coordinate 189,201,515 downwards.
TAGAAAAAAATAGAAATGAAGAAATGATATGACTACGAAAAAATCTCTTAGATGTTGTATATTTTTTGATTGATGCTTCATATTGCTTCTCTTTAAGTCTAATTAATGTCCTTTATTATTACCAAAGCATGAGGGTTTTTTTTATTGGGTTGAAATAATATAAATCTAGATATAGCATCAGTTAAGTATTTTACTCTCAAAAATACATTAATCACATCTTCTTGCTATATTTATTAAAATATAAATAAAATATTAAAAAAAATAGCAATTACAGGGTAAAGCAGAATGTTCATTAAGTGAATTCACCATTCCTGGAACTGCTTTTGTTTAAATGTAAATATTTGAAGGTTAGAAGCTACAATTATACATGGGTTATCAAAGAAAATATACGAACTCTGTGGAGAAAACCATTACCTTTCTCGGACAAAATTTAAAGTCTTTTTTAGTGAAGTCTTCACATAAAACATTTCATTGAATAATTGCCATAATATTTCAAAAAATAACAATGAAATGCAACAGCTGATTGAAGATATTGTCACATTTCATCCTCACAATTTGAAGGAAATCGTATTTTTATCTTTGTAACTACTTTACTTTACTAACAGGTTTTAATCCCATAAATAGGAAACATTACGTTTGTCCTCATTCGAAAATTTGGTCTTCAACGTTTAATATCCTGTGTTTGATAATTCAGAACTCAAATATACGGTATTGTCCTTTTTACTACAGAGAAACACTGGTTTATAGTAGGATGCATACCGTTGCAAGTAAGACTGTGGTAGCTGTATCACAATTCATTGGTAGCCAGAGTTTTCTAACAAAAGCAATTGACTAGTAGGAGAGAATATGTCCTTATTTAAGACTATAAGGAATACTCTAATAGACAGAAGCAATTAAAAAGATATGCACTAGTACACCTTTTAGAAACAGGCATTGGGAAATGGCTGGTGTCCACTGTTAGTTAAAGACATTAGACATCTTCTTGTGGAAAATAACCCTCTGGAGAGATGAAAAAAATGCCAACACATACCCCGCTCTGAATGATATTGCACGTGAAGAATCTTCAATTCTTTGAAGATCAACTTTCATCACTGGCCATAAATCAATTTATTGTAATTATCGCTGCGCTACCTGATGACTTCCTATTCGGAAAAAAACCCCAGTATTCTTTTCATTCTCACTGCATTTATTGCTTTTAAGCAATGGTAAGAAAAAAATACTTTTGTTTCCAAAGTAAACAAAACCATGCATAACTGCTTTCTTTCTTTCCCCCCAAAACAACAGAAATGTTGTTTAAATAACTGGTCATTTAAAAATACTTGATTTTTTTTTTTATATCTATCTATAAGTTGATTTCAGTTAAAAGAAATACCAGACACTTATTAATAGTGCATTACTATAATATAGAATTAGGGGCAGTTTTAAAAACCTGCTGCTTGATGCAGTTACTGTTTCACAACGGGAGGAATAATTTCTTGTAGAGTGACATGTTCCCTTATGTCACAACTATTCTTCCTTTACAAAAGCTGTTACTTTGATGGGGAGGACAAATGCCTGCCATATATTACTATGCAGTCCATTACAATGGGTTCATTCATATTTATAATACAATCTGTGATGTTGATGCAATCACTTTAGACTTCACTCTTATTTCAAACAAATCCATAACTGAGAAAAATGCAGGCTGTTGACAGGAGTTAATGTGGGTTTTACTCTGTTTACAATTGCTTTCTAATCTACTAAATGGCTGTGAAAATTGATGCACTGTTAGAAGTGCTTTTATTCACTATTACAGATAAAGGGCTGTTATACTGCAGTAATCTCTGTAATGCTAAATTGAATTTTCAACAGCGGTTTTTTTTGTTTTTCCAATTTGAATGTGACAAGGTAGGCTAGTCAATCTATGGTAAGCTTAATTCCATCAATGCAAAGCATGTTTCCATCTTTATTAATTGAGATGCCTATAATTGCTAGGAAAAAAAAAAGTTAGAGATAAAACTTGTAACTATCACAATATGTACTTTAGGGAAAATCTCTTAGTGGCCAAAGCATGGGCCAGAGTCGCTAAATTTTGTGAGCAAATTTGTGATCTGTTGAAGCTATGCAAATGAATCCTCAGCAGGTAAAACACTGTAGTACAGCTTGCAGAACTGCTCAGCTTGCCATGAAGGTAAACAGATTCTGCTTAAACATCACAAAATAAAATTTAGGATTAGATGATTTGCCAATAAATAACTTTCCAGTGGGATTTTAGGAGACATGTAAAGATAGTGTTTTAGTTACATGACCAATAAAATCACAGTCATAAAGAAGTCCAAAGAACGTATACTTTAGTTTACCACTCTGAAAAGGAAGTCAATCGGAAAAAAATAATAAAGCCTTTTAAGCTTCAGATTTCCCTGATAAAGAAGGTGCAAAGAAATACCAAGGCTGCTGCTGATATCAAACAGAAGTACAGAAGACTTTGGTACTGTAGAATAGGGGCCCTAAAAAAATTCTTGACACACTTCTCTGAAATGTCTGGTGTCTCATTAAAACCTGAACCTGAGGAATGCAAGACAAAATATCTTTTTATGTTAATCAAGGAGCTGCTAATTTTCCATATGCATATGAAAATACTACTAAAAATTAATGAACAGAACTTTTACATGGCTTCCAATGGAAAGAAATCCTTTCTATTCAAGACATTTGCATGTCTAGTAACTTTAAAAATTGCTTATCCGTTTTAATTCTACAAGATTTAATAAAGAGGCATAGTTCTCTCCGATAATAGAATAATTTAGGTTGGAGACGACCTCTCTCGAGGTCACCTGGTTCAAACCCAGCTTCAAAGTGAGATACAGTTGTTAAGTTGGATCATAAAATTTTTCAAAAAAATAGGCTGTTAGATATAAAGATTCAAACTTCATCATTCTACCTTGGTGACATTTAATCACAGCAGCTGAATTCAGTAGTCAAACATAACACAAAAAATGCCCACGCATTTCATGCAGGACAGTATGATTAGTCTATGCAGAGTAGTAAGTAAAATTAACTTAAACAGTCTATCAACTAAGGGACACAAATGTGTAGTAACCAAACTTCATGAACAATAAAGCTCACAGAGCAATTTAGTTCTCTTGTGTTTTTTTTCCTATATGACATTTCTTTTCTTGAATGCTCACTTTTTCTCCTGTCCATTTTCAAAAGAAAAAAGGCTTAAGAGCTAAGTTCTGTAATTCTTAGTGACTCAGATGAAGAAGAACTATTAAAGTTAAGCGCTACTGAATAAGTCTTACGGATTCTGCAACTTAAAGAATAAATGAAAGCTTGGTATGTAAAGACTGAATGATTTTAGAAGATGACAGAATCATGAGAAGGTACTTCTGGAGTTGCTTTAAAATGTACTGGGAACGGTCATCACTTATAAGGTATCACTGATTGTTTAAAATATCATATTGATTGCTGTTGCAAATGGAATTTCTTCCCCTACCAAATTAAGTAAAATATTACACAAAGGGGTTCCATAGAAAAGTGATTATTTTGCTTGAGCAGGGTGAAGAAAAAGGAAATTCTGCTGCACACCTGTCATTCTCCAATATTATTTTCTTATATTAGATCAGCTAATACAACCTCTTAGGAACAAAAACGTTTGTTCAGATAATTAGTGGGCATCTTCTAAATGCCGTTAAGTATCATTTCATCCCAACTTGTAGTTACTTCTGAAACACAATCAAAGAAGCCATCTAGTTTAGCAGCCCTGCTTACTTCAAATACTGTCATTCTTCACAGCAATACCACAAAAGCTGTTTACGTTCGAGTCTACCATTTCAGTAGAGGTTCTGCTCTGCAACACTGCATTATACAATGTTGCTTTCAAATTTTCAAACATCTAAAACATTCCTTTAAAACTATATTAGAACAAAAAAACTTATTTTAAAAGGTAGTTTTATAATTTGTGAAAATTGCAGAAAATCAGTAATCATATTATTTGGGACATTAACTCAGATTAAACTTAGCCCTCCTTAGCCTAGAGAGAGTGATATCTCCTTCGTTTAGTCACAAAGCTAAGAAATACCCCTTTGGTGTATTATATTTACCACATAGCGCTTCAAAATATGGCTGAATGAGCTATTCCTAAATATGGCTGAAAGGCTTCATGATGTGCAACTCAGTCCAAGCTAATGTGTATATTGCGTCCTCCAGATATTTCAAGAATCACAGAGGTTTTTTTCTTCCCGCAATTAAAATTGAAACTAGATTTCTAACTTAGAATTGTTCTGCTTATAAAAACATTTGAAAGAACTCAACAATTACAATTACAGACATGCTAAGATCTAATCTAGTAGATCACAGGTTTAAAATAAGCACAGTGGCCATGAAAGTCCCAGTTACAAAGGCATACTAGCATTTTGGAAGGCTGACTCATGGCAGAAAAGCAGAAATTAAGTAGTAAGAACATCCTGCACAACCTAAGGGAAAAGAGATGATGGGGAATGAACAGCTATATGCCTGTAAAGACGACATGCATAATGAAAGTGGTAACAACTGAAGATGGAGTTGTTACTGGTATGGAAAACTACACAGGGTGTCAGGATTAGCTGGTCATTTAATGCGTCACAACTTGCAGCATGATTCTGGAAGGCTGGATTTCTTATTTGAGTACAAAAGTGAGAATGACTTAATAGAAAATGTTGCTTCTGTGAAAGCATAAGCATCGCCACTCTAGCAGGCTGATGTGCATGTGACAGACCATACATACTTCTGTAGAACTAGACCTACAAAAGCTCTACCTTACCATGCACTAGAAAGAGACTCCTTACTACTAAACTGTCTTAAGCCATAATAAACCTGGCTGACTTGCAATTTATGGGACATTATGGGAAATTGAAATGACCTACTTTGAATAATGCATGTAACACAAAGAATTTACTCATCTGGAGCAGAATTTGAACATATGTAACAAAAATAGCCATGGACAATTAGAGAGAAGCTTGACAGAGTATTTCATAGATATACCTACTTGTATATCACAGAAACACAAGATTATAAATTAACTGTAGTTGCTGGGAGGTTTTGAATTTTCAGTTAACCTGTCAACAAGAAAAGGGCCTTTTCTTGAACAGCAGTTTCATAAAACTGTAAGATCCTGCTTTGTCTAGGAGAAAAAGAGGTGGAAGTACGGCAGTCAGGCCATTTGATCCTTCTTTTATTCTTCCTCCTGTATAAGCAAACTATAGTTTTGCTGTCTACCCATACTGGAATCAATCTGAAATATTAATGAGATTTTTCTTTAGACATTCATATGAATGCACCATAGTTGAGAAACAAGTTTGTCGTCCAAATGGCACTAACATAAAATAGCTTCATGTCTGTTGCCATAATTATTCACTGCAAATAAGTTCCCAAAGTACTCTGTAATAGGCAGTAGATATGAAGATTTACTTTCACAGAAATTAACACTTAAATTTTACCTGTCCCCTAGATATGTTACAGATTAGAATCATCTACAGAATATGAAACTGGAAGTGGGTGTAAACAATTATCTCCCATCCCTCTTAAGAGTCTGTACAGGTGCATTCACTGAGGAAAGGCTTACTAATTAGGGACAGGGAATGATAAAGAATAATTGGGACAGTTAAACAATTGTAGGTGTATACATCTTTAAGGAATTTTAAAATAAAGCTAAACTGAGAAGGCATCTTCTGAATCCCAAACTTGGGAAGCATCTGCAGATGGCACCATGTCTACTTCGTACCACTAAGCAGAGGAATGACATTCTTATATAGCGATGTTCCCATATAGGAAACACCATACAGCAGATGAGAAATCTCAGTAAAGGTTCCATAAAGCTTTTCTTTAAGACTTTAACATTGACTTTGGTCCATCTATACAAGCAGTATCACAGTACGAAGAGTTATTTTTTGCAAGGCCTGATCAGATTTTAGAGAATGACAAAACATTTGGATGGTGACAGCCCAACTCCGATGCTACATCTTTGCTCTGCTGCATGAATAACTGCCACTTGAAATTGCAGCCACCGGCCAAAATTCTACCATCTATCCCTATCCTAGCACCTGTAATTCACTACGGAAACTCAATTCTCTCCCTTCTTTTAAAGTATTATTTTTACTTGGCTACATATTTCCTGTATTTTTATTCTAACATGAAAATGTTAGTAAGAACATAAAATACACTAATAGCAAACTGATTATCTCATGCAACCAATCAGACTGGAACCTAATCTAAATTTTGCTGCAATCCAGTGTAAGTGGAAATCCTGTAAGTACCTGGTTTTCATACCACTCAAGTTGCCTTTAGTATGTTTTGTAGCCAAAGCCTGCAACTGTTACCTTACTAGTTTTTGTGAAAATCTGAGCTTTGGTAGCACAGCTTTGATAGCTAAATCTGTTTCACCTTTTAATAAATTACATTTCCTGAAATGCTATTCAATTAAAACAGAAAGGAAATGATGATGTATGGGCAAATATAATTAAAAACACAGTAAGATTTCAGTGTGTAATATTTTTAATGTTTAAAATTAGTGACATCTACAGTTTTGTCACTAGTGTTGGGTAAAATTACTTTGTACAAAATACTGTTTCAAAAAGAAATAAAACAAATTGCTTTGTAAGCACTTGTATCTCTCTGAATTCCTTCTTTAGTAGGAAGGGGGCTTCTCAAAAGAATATTTTATACCAGCCAACTCAGTTTCTTAAAGTATTTTTTTTTCTTTTGGTTTCACTATTTCCAAAATAAAGTATCAGATGAAGCCTGTCTTCAAAAGTATAAAGCTTATAATTTAGCTTCTGTGACAGTCGTCTTTTCCCCTATATATCTTGCTTGTACAAGAGAAAAATAAATTAAATGCAGCTTTTATAATTTCTATTTCTTGTAATTGTGTCTTAAAGAGACAAAAACGGAAAGAAAAATCAATCACAAATGTCAGCACTGTTTTTTTAGATAGACATTGGTAATATTACAGAAGCCGTAATAGAAGCATGTAATATAAGTCCAGATTGCCTGATTTACATTACTGACTCCCTGATCTAGCTTAGTTGAACACTGAATTTAAATAGAGGTGCTTGAAGTCAGGAGGGACTTATGTATGTGCTTATATGCTGTGCTGAATCAACATCCCATTGCAGCAAATCACAAGTACAGTATGTTTAACAAGCGTAACATGGCAAGCATACTTATCTATCCATAACAAAGCCAAAAATGACATCCCCTCTATGCATTTTTGTGAGTTAGCAAAAATCAGCAGGCAACAGTAACCTTACTTACTACCTACTTTTCCTTGGAAAGAATTATTTAGCATAATAAACCGAAACCAGAGTGTATATTTTGAAGTTGAAAGGAAAAGGTCCAAACTGGCATGCTTTAGCTGTTTGTTAACTGTTTTTCTCCTAATGAATTGCCCTGTTGCTCTGCATCACTCTGATTGCAGTATAACAGCTTTCATTAGTCATTATAAATACGGCTTTGTGCCACGTTATTTACATTCTTACTGCAAATAGCTAGAACGTCACGTTATAATAATTCAGAGTATTTCTGCACTTGCTGAAAAATAATCTGGTAACGCCTAATACATGATTTACCTTAAAGAACCTTAAACCCAAATCTTTAAGTTGTTGGGTTTGTGGGTTTTTTTGATACAACTTTGCCACCAGCATAATTCCACCATGGCCAAAATTCTTGCCAATAACAAGGCTAAGGGAATCAGGATTTTACTGTAATTAGACTTTGCAAACTGGGCTTCTCTTCTGGTAGAACTGTCACAAGGGGAAACTGATACTCAAAGCTTAAAATATGATTATTGCTTGAAAATGAACTAGCACTGTAAATATGCATAAAAATGAGCTTAGGAAAAATCTGAATCACAAATATGAACAATAATAAATATTAATCAGTAATAGGATGGTTTTCATAATATACAACTATTTTCTAGATATTTTCAGTAACATTTCATTAAAAGACTTACTTTTCTTCTTAACACTTTAGCAAGTCAAAAAAGAGGACAACAATTCTTATCTAAAATACTGTTTGATGGCAGAGATTCTTTGTAAAATTGTTTTTTATTAACTACATTATTTTACCCAGGTCAATCTAAAGTCAATGAATTTCAGACATAACTGACCTGCTCTGAATTCTGGTGCGTGATTTAGGTACAAAAGTCAGTATGTTTATCATCCAAAAGTGAAAAGTTTCACATTTTTTTTAATTTCCTTCAAAAAAAAAAAAACAAAAAAAACAAACCAAAACCTGTTTTCCTAAAGTTGAAAAATAAAAGTAACAAAACCCATATCTACATTCAACAGTAACTATTACAGAGAATATTTTTCACTACTAGTATTCTTCAAACCCATGACTTTGGTACTACTGAAAAATGAATGCCTGGAACTAACAAATATATATATATACATACATATAAAAATAATTATGTCTATACACATTTTATACACACACAGATATTATGTGTGCATATACATTACATTCAGCTTTTTTGACTCAACAGGCTTTAGTATAACTATAATGCCAACACAAGTTTTATTAATAATCTACGCCAATACTTTGAAACAGTGACTTCGCGAAATCCCAGCTGGCAATCTAAACTCATTTACAAAAAGGCATTTCACCTTTTAACTAACTTATTTTGCCAAAGAAAGATTTATCAAGTGCATTATAAGGATTCCAAAATAGTATTTACCTAATCTAATGGGAGAAGTACACTGACATGAAAAGACATCTATAAATGAGGCTTAGTCAACAAAAAGGAAAAATAAAAGATAATAGAATCCTTTGAAAGAAGAACAATGGTATTTTTTAAATTCATTTTTAACCTTCCTAAAATAAGGAATTAAACTTCTTTTGTTCAAATATTAAGATCTTTTCAATGAACAGATAAACAAATTCTCTTGTATTTAGCATGTTCCTCTCTGTCTAGCTAAGTTTATACTAATCTCCCCAAATTCAGGCTGTATTCAACATCTCCTGACCCATGCTGCTGCTGAAGATAAACCTTGTACTGTGGTTTTCCAGGCTATAAACTTTCAGCAAATAGAAAACAATTTTAATTTGATGGATATGTTATTAGGTATATTTAGTTTGTCATCCGGCTGCTTTTCTTCCAATTACATGTAGGCAACACAATCCTCAAAGAGGCTTCTTTCCCCTCATAACTGGTTATGAACCATACATCACAAATGTGGCACCTACAATACATGTACGTAACCTCTCTGGCAACATAACTACTTAATTCCATGGCAGAACTCGTTCTCAGCACTATTTTTATATTCTTTTAAATATCTGAAATGTTTTTCTAACATTAAACTTCTAGACACAATCTACAGACTTTCTCTTGAATGCTAGAATCATTTTCCACCCAGTGAAGATGAACGCAGTGTTAATGCTGGTCAGCTGCTGTGGCTGCGAAGCTAGTTAACTGCTCATTTATCAAACTCTCATATGGTAACTTTAATGGAAAATATTATGTCTTCATCTCTAATGAAAGTATCGTGTAGTTATTGCATGACAGATTCCAATACTTTGCACTAACAATGAGACCGATTTGGCATTGATATACTTATTCTCTAGAATCAGAGGATTACGTATAGCTCAGAAAAATAACTGGCAAACAACCTCCTTCCATCAACGTACTGCACATATTCTAGAATACATAGGACAATTAAGTGTAGAAAGGTAGAAAAAACATACGGATGGGGAAGTTCTTCACTATATTCAATATATATGTTGAATTTGATATGCTGAAGATAGGTTTATAATATGTCAAAATCAAGGAGAGCTTAGTGTCTTTTGGTGTGCCCATTAATCATTAACTATCAAGTGGTCTCAGACTCAAGACAGCTGAAATGTTCCGCGTTTCCCAAATGCCACTAAAAATGCATCTTTTTTCCACTTTCGCTATTTGAAATCTTTTAAAAATAATTTAAAAGTATACTATCCATCTTCAGTGCTGGTCTAGCTAAAGACCAAACAGATCGGTATGAACAGCTACCTATCTTAACCACTTCATGTGGGAGATCAGAAATTTTATCAACCAGAAATCTTACCAGAAAATGGATTTTTTTAAAGACAAAATAGTAACATCAGTGCACAGAATGAGGTATGTCTAGCAAAGAAAGGAAAAAAAAAAATATCTCTATAAGTATACAGATAAGAAGGAGGAGACCAAATAAAGACTTAGTTCATTACTCAAAAGGAAAGCTTTGAGTGGATGAAGCCAAAGCCAAAATATTTAATGACTTCTTTTACTTCAGTGTTCACTAAAGTTATATTTTGAACATAATTAATACCAGTGACAAAGCACTAATGCACAGCTAGCTCTGATATTTTCTAAGAACCACCCCCAAAAAACTGAGTCAGATAAAATCAGACCCAGGGCATTAGTTACAGTAACCTCAAAGCAAATTGCAGCTACACTTGATAACTTTTTTAGAAGAGATTTGATTCAAGAAAACTGGAAGAATGCAAAAGTCGTGACTCTAATAATAACAAAGGAGAGAAGTGTCAGAGAATCGTTCAACCCAAGTCAAAATGTCAGGCTGTTTCTAGGAGGTATGAAAAGGAGCATCATCTTTTAAGATATGTGAAATCATGCTTTAGTTCTCCCGTTCATCAACTTCAGCTCTTTGTCCAGTTTTAGACACTGAACTAAAAGAAAGAGGTTGACTCTTTCCTTTTAGATATCAAGAGACTAATAAAAATCATGAACGTCTCAAAATCTTAATCTACAAGAACAGACGGAAAAAAAAAATTGTGCTGTTTAGTCTACAGACAACAAAATACCAAGGAAAACACAGGACAATAAAGGTACTTCAAAAGGCCACCTAAGCCTCTTTCTTATTCCCAAGATCAATGCTGTCTGTCGTCTTCTACAGTGAGATACTCTATTCAGTAATATTTTTTTGAATATATACAAAGAAGCAAAAAAAAGGGAACAAATATGCAGAAAAGAAACAAATGTGCTGTCCAATGTAGATGTATTGTTCTAATTTGTTTTTAGAAAGCTCCATCAAGAACGGTATCTGTATCTTCAAACTCACTGTGTGAAAGGGAAATAGATTAAATAAACTCTTAACTATCCATAAGTTTTATGATTCTTAAGTATAGTGAAAGAAAGAAGAGCTATCCACCATGAGAAAAAGTGAATTTATTATTTCTCCTGAGTAATATAACCGTATTTTGTTTTACTCAAAATCAAGGAAAATAGAGCAAGATCATTAATAAGGTATATATGGATTTGTTGAAAAAAACCTGTGGCTCATCTGTTACACAGAACATGAAACTTTACTTAATTCTTGTTAAAGCATCAATGAGAAGATGACAATGTGCTACCAGTTAAATTATGTTTGTGAACCAGCATTTTAAAGTAAACTTCCTTCTAGCATTCATTAACAGAAATTCCACAGTGAGAATAAATAGAGCTAAGAGAGACAACTCTAAATTTAATTGCTTAAGTATCTAAAATAGTCAAGTAACTCTTACCTAAGACTCATTTTTCTGGGAAGTTGGACAGACATAAAACAAGGGCATAAGAACAGAGCTGTATTGCAGCATCCTAGTGAAAGCATGATCAAACTTTCCTTAAGCCTTATAATCAGTGCAGTCTACATTGAAGCATTTGTATTTGTCTGTTTCTTCCTACAGAGTCAAAATTGGTTTGTTTGTTTTTTTTTTTTTAACTGTAGAACAGACATACACAGTGATATTCTAAGAATTTATAAATACTCCAAATCAACTTGAGCTACACATGAACAAAATAATATATTAATTTCATTTGGAAATGATTGCTATAGTCACATTAGAAGTCTGAATGAGCTTAAAAACAAGGAAACAAATTAAAACTACGTAAGAATTTTTATCAGAACAAGCTTAAAATGTATTTATATGCAAAATGAAGTACAAAATATACTACTGTGCCAGTCACGCTCTATCAGAGCTGATGATAACTCTTCTCCCTTTTTTCCCTGCAGTTTTCTTCCTGGCTACTGAATTTCCTTCTAAGTACTATATTTAACAACCTGTTTAATTAGATTTTTAAAATGTAAAGTTCTGTAGTGATGAATAGGGAAATTATGAAGAAGTAACTCAGTGAATGAATTGGTGAGCTATGCAATAAGCAAATATTCACATAACATTTGGTAGAAGTAAAGGCTTTAATATTAGAATGGTAGTTAAACACCCAGGCGTTCAGATCTACAGATCAGGCCACATACTCACTTCCATTCCCATCTATAATACTTTAATATGTAGTTTCCCAAATAGTTATTCTTTAAACCTCTGTGACTGATCCATAGTTTAGGATTGCCCATCCTAGATTAGAATTACCAGTCTCAAACTAAAATGACAGATTATTTTCTTAACTCCCCAGAATTCCCAACAGGATGATTTGGAATAATTATTTTCCCTTTCTGGTAGGTTTTCCCTTAGCTTTTCTCCCTGAATTGGGATAAGAATCTTAATTTTAAGTTATCCATAGATCAGTGGATAAGGCCCAAGTACCAGCCTAGTAAGGAACAGCCCTTCTCTCTTTTTTACTATCCATACAGTACATTCAGACCCTTTTCTAGCAACACACAAATACACATTATATACATTAATCTCATAGCAGTATTAGGTACCACAACCTACAATACTTTTCTAAAGCTAGTTCTTTGCATTTGGAATGTATTTTCACACAGCGACAACATGCATTACATTAACATACTGAAACTGATGTGGAAGCAGATAATGAATATTATAGTCACATACTTGAAGCATTCATTCGGAGACATATCAAAATACAGAAAATTTGGCATAGCTAGGGCAGATTTTGAGATATATACATATTTATAATGCAGTAATGTATATTTTGAAGTGCTACAGGTCTTAACACATTATAAGCATACACACATACATGTGCATGCGTACAAATGATGACTGGATGACTAAAATCCATTGGATGTTCTAGTAAAATGTCTTAATATGAAACTACTGTGATAGGTGATCACCATGTTCTAATTTTTAGGTTTGCAAAGTTTCAGAACACAGAATCTTAAATAACATTCTAAGAATGGAGAGGCATTGTTTATATTCTCTTCTCTGTTCAAGAAAACAGAAAAAATATGATGAAAGGGAAAATCGGAAGGTTTTAGGAAGATAAAGAATGATGGAGATTGTTCAGTACCTCAGTAGGATTTAGTTAGGCATCAGTATCTGGTTAAATGTTTTCAAGTGCTTTAGAAAAAGGACACAGCCAACTTAGAAATCACATTTGCCCAACTGCAATTCAAAGAAATAAAATAAAGGAAATAATTTCCCTTCTATAAGAGAACATTCTGCATTATTTACCTTGCTTAGCTTACCAATTTCCTCTTTTGCCCTGTTTTTTTTGCAAAGCAATAATGGACAGAAAACCATGAAAAATATAATAATAAAGCCACAGAAAGTAGAAATGGAATACATAGATTAGGTATAAATGCATACAATTAAAATTTCAAGCTAAAATGTGTCCCCTGAAAACTCCTAACACAGAATATTAAGCTGTAAATATATAAACTACTGCAATACAGCGTGGCCTTACCCTTCAAGGTAGGAAAAGGGGGGGTGAAACTAAAAAATAAAGAAGCAGCTAAAAATAAAAATATTTTATAAGAAAGAAATAAAACTTAACCTAAAGATTCATGGACAATGTTGCAGAGGCAAACACTGAAAGCTTTCTTTGCTCCCTCCCCACCAAGGCATTAGATAACTTTTAAACACTTTAAGGTGATTCAATTTATCTCAACTTACTGCTACGTAACAACATTATATAGAAAATAACTGTAAAGTTTGTTCGTTCATAGTTTGCTACATGGGTGCAGTAACGCCCATTTTGTGAAAAGACCATACCAGCAGGGAGGAAAGTTGCCTGTTTACCATCTCCTGACTATTGCAGAGCAGGTGAATTTGAACCTTCTGGAAACGGGGTAATTTGCTTCTTGCTTGAGGAAGTAATCATGCTCAGCTTTAGGCAAGTTTCTTAATGCAGGATGGAACGGGATGAAGGAGATGCACTTTTTCAGAGGACACTGAGGGCAGGATACAAATGGGTTCTGAAGCTTTTAAGGTCATCTGGCTCACCCACCAGTTTTGATTTTTCACTACATACCATAATTACGTTATTCTTTTTTATATTCTTATATAATGGGAAGATAAATAGGGAGCCTTTGGTGTCTTTTGGTGCACTTCCTTCAAAGCTCTGCCTGAATCACAGTCCCATCATCATATTCTAATCGAAAAACAGGCAAGTTCCTAGGGCTTTTGACATGCCAGCTTCAGAGGCAAGAAGCACCTTGGGAAATCTCAGAGGTGATTTGGTCTCAAGCTATATCAAGTCAAAGAACAGTCTGATGAGATACTATGTAAATGTTAATGAAATGCTCTCCAAAATGTTAATGGTCTAATGCAGGTGACCAGAAGGAGAGTCTCTGAGTAAGTACACTAAGAAAAATCGGTAGCTACATATTAGCTTCATAACAAGTTGCCAAAGTAGTGAAATTACATTAATGAAAACAAGCTATTCATTTTATCCATCTGTAACTAAGCTCAAATGCCACACCTTATTTAGCTTACAGGACATGTAAATTTAGATTTTACCTTTTAATGGTTTCATATCTATTTAGTATAAATACTGGTTTTGGAAATGATTACTATTATATGGCTCATGTTAAACAGTTGTACCCAAAGAAGAGAGGGCTCACAATATCTAAGGAAAGATGAGGAATTTCTAGAATTTGTACCCTTAAGGTCAGAAGCTGGAGTATCAATGTTGCATTCTAGTGACTTGCTTCAAATTTTGTTAAGAGGACATAGGAGTCTAAAACAACAAGCAGAAAACAAAAATTGTGGATTAGTGGTGGAGGGAAATACCAGTTTAATAACTGAAGTGATTTTTCAGAATTTTTTGTGGGGGAAGGCAGGAGGTAAGGGTTAGAAACTGATAGCATAATGAGCATACCATGAGCACAGAGCAGCCAGTTTTAGCTCTAAGTCTCAGTAAGAGTCCTCAGTGCAGTGCCAGCTCCATAATGAGCAAGCGTTCTACTCAACTGGGGAACTTATTGTATTAAACAAATCACAGGATATAAAAATACACTGCTTGTGGAAACAAGCATAAAGAGATCAGCATTAATGATGAAGTGGAGCAGATAAAATAGTGAGACAAGGACACAGAAGCACCACTGGTTTAGATACATCATTAAGCACAATCACCTTTGACACAAGCAGTTTTGATATTTCAGTACTCCACCTATGTCAAAACCCATGAACTTCAGCATGTTGGAACGGTGTCTTAAAGGTTGTGGCTAATTAACCCAGATTGTCTTCTGCGAGTTCCAGACCTGTTTCTTGTGGGACAGACCTTCCAGGGTTTTTTTACAGCTTAAATTGACTGGATTTACAGTGTTACTCTTTAATATAAATGTGGCATAAAAGTAGAGAAACCAAATGCATCATTTTCTATGAGTGAGTTGTGTAGGGATTTCAGTCATTATTTCTAGATTTATTGCAGTCACTCAGTAATCTGAAGTAGCGTATTACACCTGTGCTCTGATGCCTTGCTGTGGTTGTGTCTAGGTAAAATGTAAGATGATAAACAGACTGTATGAAGTCCAAATAATTTAGACCCCAATTCTTCAGAAACTCTTTCTTCTCACAGAGTTTTTTGGTTATCTGTTCCTAGAGTAACACATTTAGGAGCTGGAACAGTGATCTCACTACAAGCTTTTTCAGTTGTACAAACTCAAGCTCTTCAAGATTATACCCATAATATTGCCTTTACCTACATCTTTAATCCTAGTTGTTTCAATTTTCTTGCTCTCTCCAGGTTCCTTGCAGACTTCAATACTGCTTTTGTGTCTTCTTTAAATCTTAGCTTCAAGTGTTTTATCAAAACACCCATGTAATTGAAGCAGATTTCCACTTCTTAGTCACCTAACAACCTTTTTAAACTGGATTTTTTTTAGAAGCAGTATGAAATATGATCCCTCTTTACCTCTATCAGTTGTTGTTACTCTGAAATGAGTATCCATCAGCATAAAACAAAATGAACTTTTTTTTTTTTAACATGGAGATGTTAATAAAATTGAAAGAATTTAGGGAAGCTATATATATTTAAAAGATCTAGTTATATTTGATGTTTGGGGTGCAAAAAACTTACAATGTTTTTTTTCTGTAACACAGTCTCAACAAATGACCATCTCTTTTTGAGAGAGTATTTTATCTAAAAAAGAAGATGAGCCTTGTAAGCATACAGGCATAGACTGGGAAAGATTACAAATGAGTGTAGAAAAATCACCGTTAAAAATATAGGATATGTCTTAAGAGATTCCAGTTCCCTATTATATTCAACGATGATGTTAGTATACTTTCACTTGTTGATTAATAGATGAAATTTTAAAACATTTGACCAACCACCCATCCTACTAGAATGCTATTTTCAAAACTTGTCTTGTTACTAATCGCTCCTTGCTCTTGTGTTTATGCTGTCTGCTAACTCAACATTTTTTCTCCCATATTTACCCTCCCAAACATACACAACATATATATCGTATATATTATAATTGTATATAATTATATATAATAGATATGTGTGTATTTTATACACACACACACACACATATATGTACACATACACTTTCTTCTTGCCTTTGTTCTGTTAGACTAAACAAACCAGGCTGTTTCAATCACTTCATTTTAAATAGTCTCTATTTTTCTGTGTTATCCTAGCAGCCCGGCTCTACATTTACTCTAGTTGAATTAATTATTTTTGAACACTGGTGAATGGCATCAATATTTCACTTTTTTTTTTAATTGCAAAAATATTTTCCCTGCTCTAGTCAGAGAATTGCTGACTTTTTTTACAGATACACTGCAGTGGAATTAAAAAAATAAGTCTGATCTTTCCACCTACTTACCTGTCCGAGTCCTTCCTAGCTCATGAATCCCCAGTTTATAGAAAGTATATGATGCTTTCTCATCTCTCAAGTTCTTACATACATAAAATAATTATTGAAACATAGTTCTGTTTGGGAATAAAGTCTGTATCTAATTGGTATACTCCATACTTATAAATGAGGAAGAGGGTGAATGTATCCATGACTTCCATGCAATTACACCAAAATATGTTTTGAATATTTCTTAAGATAATTTTCTGCAGTGTGTTTTCTAATTCTATAATCCTTACCCTTGTAGGGAACGGTGAAGAAGATAATCTATCTTTGTTAATTAACTCAGCTGGAACCTCAAACTTCAAAATTGTTCAGGAATCAAAAATTCACAGAGAAACAAGTAAGGTTTTCTGGACATTACACTACAGAATAATTTGGGCTTACCTCAGAATTAAGTCCCAAAAGCCTTATCCAATAGTCCTATTAGGTCTCCAACAGCCATCATTATCTTTTTTTTTTCTTTTTAAACACAAAACCCAGCCCATTACAGAGGATCAAAGTGTCATAGTGATACTCTACAGTCACAGTAGGCATAACTGGGACAGATACTATATCAGGGGAAATGTTTCAACAAAAGACTAAACTGAATGAAATCATGTAAGCTGCTGTTCAAGGCAAGGAAAAGAGAAAAAAAGTCTCTTTACCCATGCAAACCTTTTAGGTCATAAAATAGCTATTAAATTAATGCCACAATATATGATAAACCCATTTCCAGACTAACCTCAAAACTGTATGCTATCAATAAATCGCATCTCAGCCTGAAAATTCTGATTTATAAAATGTTTTGACAAACATACCCCTTTAAATCATACAACTTTGCCTCTGAGGAGTCATGTCACTTCCTTTTCATGTCAATTCTCTGCACTGCTGCATTGCCACAATCTGTGGTGGCCACTAAGAGCTCAAGTCAGACAGAGCTATCAAATCAATTATAACAGCCTGCCACTGTCTTACACCGACAACAAATGATTGATAACAAAACCTGCCTACTTTCAGTTCTCATCTGACAGCAACAAAACAGTCCCTGCTTGCTTTTACTGGCATTTGTCATAAATCAATAGCAATTTCATCACTCAGAAAGGTGCTGTCAACTCTACTCAGTCCATCTGGTTTCACTTTACCGTTATAATTTTTAACGCATAAACTATTCAGGAAGGTTAATGTATAAAATTGGTTTCTTTTAGAATTTCCTATACATTGGCACCAGAGCAACACTTACAAAATATAAAGCATCAATCATTTTTAAAGATGGGAGGAGGAACCAAGAGAATCATGCTTTGTAATCTTAACAATATATCTACACCTATCTGTGCTGGAAATTCTCTCTTTATTAGGTAATATTATCATCTGATGCAAAAAGAAATGGCTTTTTCTGACCTGTTGTTATGGCCTTACAGTAAATATACATGCAAGTTAGAACAGTGAATCATTTAAATAAAACTCAGACTTTTCAAGCATGAGGTGATAGATAAGCTGTGTATTCTTCCTACCATGCTCAGCTAGGATGTCAATACTATAAAAAAAAAAAGGTAGCTCTTCAAAATTCTACAAACACACACACAAAAAAATAGTATTTTAAAACATCATGAATAGTTACAAATACAGATTTGTGTTATATTACAGAATTCGCTGATCTACCAAGTGGCACAATGAACTGCGTGGCAACAGAGAAGCTACATATCTTAACACATGGTTCTGCTTCACATCAAAGTTTCCAGGGCTGATCTGAAAAGAATTGAATCACTAAATGAATTGCAATCTTCATTTGCTTAAAGTGGTTGGTGAATGTTTCAACTTTATTGCAGTGTGTGAAGCTCTGAACCATGGTATTTATCAGGTTATAGTGTATGCTTAAGAAATAAAGGTCTTTCACACTCAGTTTTCCAGCAAACCACCGTTCAGATGTTGCTGGGGGGGGAATGCTGTTTTAATGGTTTATATCTGCATTTTGGGACACAAACCATGTTATATTTTCCACTTGGAATAACAATGATACTTCTACAGTGGTACTTTATAGTAAAGTTACTATTTGGATTAGTAATACTTGACTAAAATAAGTCCTTGTTTAAATCACTTGGAAAGTTTATTTCTGATCCATAATATTAATATTAGGCAGTTAAATCAGCAGAAAATAGCTCCATTAACACCTAACTTTTCTATAAGAGAACACTACAGTATATACTCTTCTGGGAGAGAATAATGATTTATCAACAGATAATTCTGTTCTTCCTTCTGTAAAAAAAAATAACACTGTCACAGACATTCACAGGATTCCCTGTGCTAAACTCTAAAGGATTCATAAAAGAACACAGAAAAATGATTCCAAGGAACTCAGACTGATTCCTGGCAGTTTTGGGACATCCAACTTTACAAAAAAAAACCCCAAACAACCAAAACAACCAAAACCAAGTCATGCGCACAGGCTGACTGAAACTCCCTTTCTGATATTCCTGAGTGCTGCCACTTTTTTAAAAAAAAAAAAAAAAACTGAATGTAGTTTGGGATCTTCCACTTGTATTTATAGCAAGGCTAAGAGATTATAACCAGCCTCCACACGACTTGTCTCTCTCAGTTTCCTTCCCTGGGTACTTAGGGCAAATGATACTGACTAACAGCCTTCTCAGATATTTTGTACTTAACAGGTAGACTAAGACGTCAGAGAACCGATGGATTTTAAAGGAACAAATGATGTACAAATTTAGAATGTCACAGGTGAACTAAACAAGAGGCTGCTCTCCTACATTATGGGAAGTCAGAAAACTTCACCTGCTATCCAGATGAACACTTATGCCTAAAGTGTGACTGTGACAGTCATACCAAAACCTAACAATTTGTTTCAAGCAATGAGCGGGCTGATGAGGTAATGGAAGATGCTAGCATTACAATGTAAAACCCAAGAAAGAATAATTTATTTTTTCATAAAATATATAGAACAGGAAGGACATTTTCATTTGGGATGGAAGCCTAACCTAAATGCTACCTTATATCCTTCTGTTAGTGTAGGAAAATATGGTAGGGACATTAGAAACACATGCTGTGCTCTTCAATGCTTATCTTAACCATAACTAATGGCTAAAAAAGAAGATAAAGAAAAAATAAAGAAAAATAATAAATAAAATATCCAGGAAATGACTGATTAGTACTTGCACACCAGAGCTTAATTCACATTGACGATTATTTGAAAGAAAAATACAAGAGACATTCTCCTGAAACTGTAGAATTTCTCTTGCTTCTGCCTAAATTCATGCATCATCTTTTTAAAACAATTTCTCCCATGACGGACCCAGAAAAGGGCAATGAGGGAGGTGATCTGGAAAAATATGAAGTGAAACTAGAACAGTAACTTTCCTCAGAAGTCACTATGTTCATTTGAATCCTGTAGCAAAACATGAACCTCGAAAAGGGAGAAAAGGGAGCATAAAGTAGTAGTATCGGTCCTATGATCTACAGAACTGTGTCAAACACAGTATCTTTTATTCCCAAGGAATTCAGGGAAGGTGCCTTGGGACTGTGTTTCTCCAAAGACAGATAAAAAAAAAAATTGTCATTTATTGCGGCATATTTTCATGGGTTATTACAAAAAGAAGGGTTGTATGAAAGTTGTGAAAAGAAAGGCTGCAGGCATGTTTCCTTTTGATTTTACTAGCACATCATCCATACAGAAAATCTTGTACCTCACAAAACAGACCCACAGATCAATCTAAATCAAATCTTCTTAGATTTTATGTCCTGACCTAAGGATTATCTAAATTGTAATAACTGAGGTCATAAACCTTGCAGCTTCACCTAAAAAGTTAGTTGAAGATCCAATGCAGTGGCTGGATGTCTTGATTAACTCTGTCAAACCCGTTTCTCATTGAGACTTACGGTAGACTCTCAGCCCATCAGGACTGTTCCACTACTCATAGATATTCAGAGCATGCACCGATTGGGAAAGAGTATCAAAGCCGGTGGGTAGGTGACTTGTTTATTTCTAGTAAATTCACAAATATTCTCAAGGAAAGGAAAGAAACTGAACCTGTGTTTCTCATATCCTGGCTAAATGATGAAGTAATCCGGGTGTTGAGCGAAGGCAGTAACATCCATCTCCTCCTTTCTCTATTGCTTTTCTTCCTTTCTCTCAGAAAAGCAAATATTTCATGCCAAATGGAAAGAAATTTCAGTTTTCAATACAATGCAGAAAAATGTTACTTTTTTGGTAAAATTTATTTTTTCTCTTTCTCTTTGT
Source organism: Aptenodytes patagonicus (assembly GCF_965638725.1). Taxonomy (NCBI): domain Eukaryota; kingdom Metazoa; phylum Chordata; class Aves; order Sphenisciformes; family Spheniscidae; genus Aptenodytes; species Aptenodytes patagonicus. The sequence goes on along the minus strand of NC_134949.1, from coordinate 189,180,317 downwards.
CTTCCCACCAGAAAAAGAACAATATGTATGCACAGCTCTGCTCCAGACATTTCTCTCAGGTAATACGTTCACAAACTCCTCAATGAGTAACCCATTCCATAACTCCCCCCTTTCCCCAAATACATCTACAGTGGCAGAAGTGCTTCTTCTCGATGGCAGTCAGCCTGCTGTTCAATGACAGACTCACTTAAAGAAAAGCTACCGTGTTTATCTTCAGCCTAGGATTCCTCCTAAATCTTTCCGGGTATCCCATTACAACTTTAACAACAATGCCTCCCCCCAACCCAAACTGAAACAACAAACCCTCATTGTACAGGCAGTTTCAATTATTTTCCTGGAGTTGAAGGAAAGAATTGAGTGAGAGGATTTGGATGTTGTAAATAGATGTATGTGCACAGACGGGAAAGAAAAGCAGGAGGACAAACATTCTGCCTTTTAAGCCAGTTGATGTGGTACAAAGGTAATACAAATCTCAGTCACCTGAAAAATACAGTAACCAGTTTTAACTGTGAACCAATTTTCACCCTTCAGAAACAAACACAAATGATGTCCTCCTTTGATGAAATTCTTAAGGTTGAATGTAATTGGCTATTTTAAGGATTCTTTCTGGTACGTAAAGACACATAGCTGAAAAACTCAGTTTAAAGCTGAATAAATACAATACACATTTGAACCTACAGATAATGCCCGCTTGTGCAAGAAATAACATGTGACGGCGTTACTACCATCAAAGCTCCTTGCTATGCATTAAGAAATAAGGGGGATAATTTCATTTTTATGCCATTTTCATGGAAGGCAATTAGAGTGTCTGTGCTGCTAGTAATCATGAGCATTCCCACATAAATACTAAAAAAATAAATTTAATTGCGTCATCACTAGTTTCCCTGGAGCAGTACCGGTGTTAGTTTGTTTTCCAAATCTGCCCTTTAAGCCGTGCGCATCACTTCTTTCCGCCAACCGGCAGAAAGAATCACCCACGACCGGAAAGTTTTGCTAAACGTGCAACAGCTTTTGAAACCCGGCAGCAGCCTTCGGCTGGGCCCCCCTCCAGCCGGGAACGAACGCATTTTGCCAGCCGAAGGTTCGCAGGGTCGCTAACAGCCGGCTGGCAGCCGCAGCCCCGGGAGGGCCCGGGCGGCGGCGGCGGCGGCGGCGGCGATCGGTACTCGCCCCGCGGCCGCCGTCGCCGTGGCAACCCGGGTTGCCCGGACGACGCGGGGGCATCTCACGGCTGATGCTCCCCCCAGGGCGGCGGCCGCGGCTCAGGCTACGAACTCGTTCGCCCGCGCTTCGCGTCCCTCCCCCTCTATTTCCCACCTTAACTGATAAGAATCTGGTTTTCTACATCCTTCCCCCCCCCGGCCCGCGGCACGTCCAGGACAATTTTAGTAAGCAGGACCCGCTGAAATACCTTTCTTACTCCTTCCCTTACACAGCTGTAAAAACACCTGGAATACAGCCAGACAAGCAAACGCAAGAAGTCCGTCCAAATATGCTAATTTTTTTCACAGGTGGTTTACATTCCTTTCACAACAACTGATGGGGAGAAGAAAAGATTTATTTCTAAATAACGGAGCTGCTATAGCAATGGAGTAAAGGCAGCTATAGGGGTGGGCAACAGTCTGCATGGTGAGCCAAGATAAGAGGAGACTGTAATTTAATTATCCCAAAGAACATGGAGTTGTTAATTTGAGCTGAATTTGAATTAACTGAAAATATTGTACCAGAAAATAAAACATGTAACTAAAGTATTTCAGAAGCACTCTTCAAAACTTTTAACCTAAACAAAACAGAGAACTTCATGCTGCTTTTTCCTGTTGGGCCACACATTTAAGTCAGGAAGCTGCTGTGAATTTTTAAACCTTTTAAAACATCTTAGACTTACCACTTTTTTGATAATGCTTATGAATTTGTCAAATGCAAACTCCGCTCTGAATAATGGCTATAAACGGTCCTTCAGCTGACTCATGTTACTGCAGCTGGGCCCATGAACTGGCTAGTAATTAAATACTTCCCACAAGAAACTAGTACACTTAAAGTCTCCAAGAGTCAGTTTGGCTATGATGTCAGCTGCCACATTTTTTGACGGCTTCCTATATGCAAGGAAAGAGTAAAAATAAAGATACTGATTTCTTTCTGCAAAATAAGTGCTTTCTTTTCTCTCTCTCTTTTTTAACACGTCGAGAATGGCTACTACCAGTAGATTAAAAGTAAGTGACTATCAAAAGATAAAACACAATCTCATTTCTAGCACCACTGTCTCCGTGAAATAATTTATTTTCCTATTTCCTTTCATATTCAAAAGTAGCCAAGGAATAGGCACAAACCAATCAATTTCTAAAAACAAACAAGCAAAAAACTATAAACACTTTTTCTTTAAACTAATAGCCCCCCTGCCCCAAGTTCTACTTATAAGATAATTACTTCTATTGCATTAGAAATCAAACTCTTAGGTAAACTATGATTTTGATAAAGAAATATGTGAATTTTTATCATAAGTGCTGGTGATGGCACTTGGATAATTTATATATTATCTTCTTGCTGCTTTGGAAGATAGTCTTATTAACTTGCTTTAAGCTTTATTTTAGTTTGACAAATAATATTGGTTAGACCATCATATTTCTTGTTTCCTTAAACTGCTGAAAATGTAATTCGTCAACAATAAATAAGTAATATTAATTGGAAACCTTACTTTGAAATAGTGTCCCAGAAAAATCACTGCTTCTGTTTGATTGTTGCACTGTGATCCAGTGAGTTTCAAGGCTCACTCAATTTTTGGTTAATAATTAATGGAATTTTATTTACAAAAATGTAAAATGAAAACTAGTACAGATACTTCCCATGAATACAAATTACAACAGAAGAACATCTCTCGTGCATTGATCAGTAATGAGGTATTATATGCACTTCAATCATAAATCCCAGTGGAAAGTTTAACTGATAGAAGTTCTATTCTTAGGTTGACTTAATAAGCCTGGACTGATTTACTGAGTAAACTGAAAGCCATTTCAACTTTCTTTGGGTGAATTTGTTCACTTCCACGAACCACTTCTATACAAGTATAAGAACTAATATTAAATCCAACGCCGCACTACTCAGCTCATATACTTCAAAGATAAGAAACTCCTCAAAAGCGAGGGGTAAAACATCCGTTAAAGTATGTGTTACTTTCACTAAAAGAAGGAGGAAGGTTTTCAACATGTACTGAAAATGGCGCAGGTTCACAGCTCAACTTTAATTTCTTTGATACACCAAACAAGAACATGTTAAAAGGACTTGAAATACCAATTACGATACTTCTAATATTATGTGGTGTGAGAACCACCAAACTCTCTTTGTCCCAAAGAGATGCAACGGAAATTGATACTACAGAGAAGCACTGTGCTTCAACGGAACAAAACAATTCAAGGGCAATATATTTTTTTAGTTTTTCTAGTTCTTGCCAGCATACCTCACGCAAGTGTACCAAGTATACCATTAGCTGCAAAATCTGAAAATCTTGTTTCACGCAGCAGTGCTGCAGTATTTTCTGAATATAAAGCACCTTGCAGTGGACTTCTCCACTAGCACATTCATCATATTCCCAGAAAACTAACAGATTATAAAATTTTACTGCACTCAATTTGGTTTTTGAAGGTGGACAATTTGATGTGAAGAGAATTCCACATTAATAACTAAAAAAAAAAAAATTAAGGCTGAAATCTGCAACTGAAGCCAAGAGCATCAGGCAGTGTAGCGTGCCCTTTACTAACATACACATTGGCAACTTAAAAAGAGCTTTCCGATTTCTCGTATTTTCCTATTGTTCTCCCTAACTTGTTCAGTTTAGCTTTGACAAAACTAGAACTTGGAAGATTAATTCTAGTCAAACTTTATTTCCATATAAAATGCAGTTAGTATTCTTGTTAAAAAGTGTTCTTGACCAAATAAGTTTTCTTATCACTTGCAGAAATGTATTACTTATTGCAAACATTTAAATAACTTTCACTATGTCAATGCAGGCTAAGGGAATAAAGATTTGCAAACTAAAAATAAGAAGTAACTGCTGGTTTGTTGTGTTTTTTTTTTTTTAAATGGGCTAAATGAAAAGCAGAGAAGTGCTAAGTATAGGAGAAAATACCCTGCAACTACTCAATGTACTAGCATTGTAGAAGCACTGATGAAGAAAACCTTGTTGGATTGTATGGTGCAATACTAAAGCTAGCAATTCTTAAAGTGGATCTTATAGCAATTTCTGAGCAAATGCAGATTCTGAGTGACACACAGTTTTGGATGGGAGATTGGAGTGTATGATGTTTGAACCCCGCCTCGCCACCTTTCCCCTAGATCTTTAAAAGGACGTAAACAGTACGGCTATTTAATTTTAAAATATTTTAAGAAATTTGGACAGTACATTACTTTAAGTTATTGCTGACCTGCCTCCCATTTAGCTTTCTCTTAAGCAAGCTAAACCATATTTTTTTAATGCACCCCTTTGTACTTTCAGTTATTAGAAAAATAACAATCATAAGTATACTGTATTTTGTGTTATTATAGCTTTCCCAGAAAAGATTAGCTGGAGATCCCTTTGCAGCCTTTCTGGTTGCTTAGTTCCTTCAACATGCACAATTTCACCAAAGCTTTATGACTAATGTGAGTGTAGAAGATTTCTATAATAAGTAATATTCTCATTTAGGCCACAGTGCATTTTATAGTTTATTGGTACAGGTCAAAAATGCCCTTTTTATTAAGCTAAATCTGCAGTTACAGACTGAAGTAGGAGTAAAATGCTTTATATACTACGGTTAAGTGGTACTGTTGAATGTTCTAATGTACTACAGCACTGATAGATGAGTAAGAAAGATGGGCTTAGAATAAGGAAACAACAAGATGTGGTCGGGAACAAGAACAACTATCATTAGGTATCACTCATACGGCTTCAGAAATAACGAGAAAGGAAGAAAAAAAGATCCGTGAAGGAAGATCAGACCCCAAACTAAGAAATTAGGATGTAACTAGTAGTATCCTCAATTAAAGACACAGTCATTAACAGTTTATTTTTTAACTTTTAATAATGAAGACAAACCTTTTTTAAATTGACTGTCATTGGAACGTGGAAAAAGAACGTAGAAAAATTAATTCCACTTCAGCATGCTTTGTTTTCCATCCCATAGGAAACAACTATTTCAAATAATATAATATCCAATCTTAGACCGTAAGATTCATATATTTTTGACCCCACTGAAACAAACCCAACATTTCATAAGAGGCGATCTCACTACATAACAAGTTTTCAATAAAATGATCTCAGAGCAACTGCTGTTAGGTGGATAAACAGAGCCTGGGTAAACTCAGCAGAGAGCAATTGGCTGTGTCCTGTTTTCAGTCAGCGGCTGGCAACAGAGAAAGAACAGACTGAAAGCACCGGGGTAAGCTTGGAGACTGATTAGGCAGGAAGCTATTGCTAAAGGCAGCAAGAGTAGGAGCTATCCCAAGAGCTCTCTCACAGCAGTTTTCTCTGCCCTGTGAGACACAACTGGAAATCCCTTAATGCACTCTGCCCTTCATTTATTTTTGCTACTGGACATTTGAGAGCGTTTAAGAACGTTACTTTTTTGAGTAGTTGCCTGATGATGGATCACACAGAATTAAAACGATTTTATATTTCTTAGGGAAAGGGGAAGACTACCATCTACAGTACAATTATAAAACTAGGGATTACCTGACAGCAAAATACTTTTTATTCTGTGCTGATTAGCCAGAACAGAGTTTGCAACTACTCATGCATCAATCCTGATTTACTCTTTATGCTGAAATTATGAACTTATCTTGCATACCAGGAAAGCTACATAACTTAAAGCCACGGTATTGATTCATTTACTTTTAATCCAGCTAATCTAATGAAACATTAGTACACTCAAGAATATTATCATCGCAGCTAGCAGTACAATATAAATTACACAAACACACTCTATAGTAAAGGGAAAGAGCTGAGTATCAAAGTACTAGAATTTGGAAGCATGAGAAAGTTGGCTAACCAAACTTAATGCAAATATTTATATATATGCACTGTAAGAGAATTACTTCCCCCCCCCCAAAGAACTTGTATCATTCATTGCCTAGGACAGAATATACTAACCTGAAGAGCAGCTATTCAAGCTATTGTTTTATCTTCAGTATTGAGTGTGCTGTGCCATGTTTTATTAACTTTATTATAGATAGAGAATGAAAACATGGAGAAACCTCTTCAGGTCTCTCAGCCTCAAGCACTTTAAATTAGAGGCCTGAACTCATTGACTATTAACAATTTATGTAAGCTAACTCCTGTGTAAGATGGATATGTCCCTCTCTCTAGCCAGTATAAGGAGCCTAAGCTCCCTAAATTGTGTATCTATATTTATTAGGTATTTTATCTCTTCAAGAGATTAAATACGTACATTAATTTTGGGAGATCAGTTAAAAATGCTTAATACCTGATATCCCAGAGTGAACATTATAAAACACTTCATGTGTTTAGTGCTTTGATTCTACTGTTTTCACTGCAGTTGTAGATGTTTGGCACATCTGTAAAGCAGACCCTGTAGATCTCAGCTTAAGTACTAAACAATGTAAACTGGGAAAAAACCCAAACAACCCAAAACCAAAGCAAACAACCTCCCTCCTATCCAGAGGAAAGGATAGGGCACCCTACCAGCTTCTAGCGTTTCTTTTGATGTAGGTCTCATTTCATCTCATCTCATTTTTTAAACACTGACCAAAATTTAACAGAGTCCTCCCCAAGCTCCTCCATCAGCCTAATTTGGCATCGTGTTCATATGGGTTATCAGCAGGTTTGGAATCATTAGATTGACTCACCCAGTTCTTGAACTAATGATAGTGGAGTGAAAGATTTGACATCATGAAGTTTACTTTCTCATGGAAAAGATGGATCAGTGAAAATATTTATATTTCAGAATGTAGGAGGAAAAAGTATATTAAGTTTCCCTTCTCTGGTAATGACAGCAATAAAATGCACCCACTGAAATAAGAATAGGTCCTCCGATAAATTTCTCAAGAGATAGTTCTTACGGGAAGAGAAAGCAATTTTGGCAAGGAACTGAAGTAAAGTATTTGAGGAGGAATCTCTACTTTTGAAACTAAGGAAACAGAAAAAAAAAAACCAAACACCAAATATAATTATGACTACAGTAAAAACCAAACAAACCCTCAACCTTATACAAAGCAATAGAAGCCTTTAATAGAGGCTTCATATATTCTGATGCCTTCTCCAGAGGCTAGGGAAAACAACCAGAAGATCAATGTAGCCCATCAGTCTCCACCTTGAAGATGTATTTCTCTGGCTAACACATCTGTAGTACCTCAAACCACTGCCTCTCAGTTAAGGTACACAATTCTGATACTAATTTCTGCCGCTGTTAATAAATTCAGTTACCAAACTAAAGGACCAGTAAAATTTAGGTGTCAAAGTCAACCTGGGTAATGAAAACTCTCACTCAGCTGCGTTTAACCCTGGTTCATCCAGCTGACATTATTCCCTCAGGGAGAGGATTTAAACCATGTTTTCCATATCCCTGGAAAGTTCCCTTCTGTTCATTAGCCCCTCTGTTCACAGAGTTTCACTGTAAATAACAAATGTTACCGAGTCTAGTGATTCAAATATTCATATTGAATGGGGAAGGCTGATGATGATTCCTGCCACAAAAATCCAGCGATTGAAGTAAAAGGCATACCATGACCCGGAAGCTCTAGCCATGAAAATACCAGCCTATCAACTTGTGTCGCATTAGGCAGGCATTTGCCAACAAATAGTTTACCTGTGGTTCTATTAAGCTCTTTTATCCAAGATGTTTATACCATAACAGTGGTGATTCCATTCCATTCCATGCAACAAATATCTATATTAATACAATCTTCTCCATTTCCCACTGTTTCAACTTATTTTTGGTGAAGTAGAAATTCATCTCATATTTTAAATAAAGCAAACTGTCAGTAAATCAAGCAAAACGGGAGGCATATCCTGGTTTTAGATTATTTAAAATGGTTTCTCTCTTTCTGTTTATGAAAAGCCATTATCAGAAAATGCTGCCTTTCTAGCCAGTATAGGTTCCCAAACGGCAGGGAAGAACCCAAGTGACAAAGTGATTCTAGGTATAAAAATATATAACCTATTAAATCAGTTAATTCAGATTTCAGAAATATAAAAGAAACCTATGAAAAGATTGTTCATTATGGCTGTGCATCCTATTTTTCTGTGGTTCAAGGCTTGTTAAAATCCTTGAACATCGCTCCTGAAACTGCATAGCTCAATTAGGTGCTGTACAGAGATACCCAAATTTGTTTTGAAACCCCAAAACTGGGTTGTGATACCCAAATTTGTTCCTGGCCTAAAAGTTATCCTGCTTCAAGCAGACAAAGTAGACTGTCCAGAGCTAATTCAAGTATCTTTATATGCACCGTACTTTAACGTACCATGTACAATCATCTCTTTTCAAATACAAAGAAACAGGCTTAAAGCCTAAGAAAACAAATAAAAAGAAAAAAAACTCTGGAATAATTATTTGCCCATGCTGAAAATCTGCTGAGATTTCATTCCATTTCCCTGTTTATGACACTAAGTATTCTTGATGTTATCTTTTCAATTTCTTATTCTATCATTTTGCTATGCCACAAGGAGAGAGAAAAATCAAGAACTGCAAGTCTGAATACAATGTAGAATAAAGTCACTCAGTTTTCTAAACCTCAGTTTTCAGATTTTTGAAAACCTAAGACAAATATGGTCAAACTTCTAGGGTCAGATAACAGTTTTTCTTTGATTCCTCTATATGGAGTTAGATAAATATGAGACAATAAAGCATGAGAAAAACTCTTTCCACCGACAGAATAAAAACCCCTCACCATTACAAAAAAGCCTTCTTGACTTGTAACAGAAAGACCATGCTACTAACAAGGCATTGTTATAGTCTTTCAAAGAAAGGAAGAGTATGTATTAGCAATCCTGGTTTTTGCAAATCTTGAGGAAGTAAAATCTGTTAGGGAATTGCATGGACTTCAAGTGATTTTTCTGTTTGGTTAAAATGATCTTGCTTTAAAAAGTTTTTTTAAAAAAAACATTACCATGCCAAGAACAAGGGTCAAACTACTTTACAGTGTATGCTGAAAGTGAACAGATTCTTGATTAGCCCAACATCCTCCAAAATCCATATATTCTTTTCTGAAATTACTTAACCTATAGCTTCTCATCTTGGATTTGTAAGCTACATCAACATAAGAAAAGAGGAGTTACAGTCCAACTACCTCACACTACTCCAGATCATTCAGTGTACGTCTGGCTATCATCTTTCCTTCTGTTATTCATGTGAAAGCTGCATTTGCCCCCTGTACTTACTTCCTTCACCACTCATGAACCCGAAGTTTGAGCCACCAAGGAAAAGTCTCTTGAGGCTTCTGATTATTTTGCTGGGTGATTGATGGAGATTTTGCCTTAGGCATGTATGATGGAAATACACAAGACTCATCTATTTTTGGAATGAAACAAAGATGATACTGCATTTATCAAGCAACTTACAGACAGAACCACCAGTTCTGGTTCAACTTAAATGCCAATTTCCCTTTAGAGTATTCCAAAACTTGAAAGTAAAGTTTCCAAGTGTTTCTACCCCAACAAAGGGAAGAAGCTGCAGGATACCCTTGTTTTCCCTGCATCTATTTGATGTCCTTTACTTGTACCTTTGCAGAGCATTGGCTTATAATGAAAAAAATCAGGCAGAAACATAACTCCAGTATTTCTTTTACACTGTACATTTTTGCTCTATTGTAACAACCGCTTTGGAGAAAAAAAAGAAAGTAAATTCTCCCAAAGGAGGAAAAAAACCCCAGAACATTAAGGGAACATATTCACTTACATGGCAAAGAATGATGAATTAAGAAGTGTGCTTAAAGAATTTAATGAGTAATGTTTTGTGCTTTCTCTAGATCTTTTGAATTACTGACTAAACAATGTTGCATTAACCAGACATCACCTGAGTCACAAAACAGACTCAGGTCAGGGCTGATACACTGTTTCCATCTCAGATTTTGTCCCCAGTGGAATCTTTTAACCAGAGAAACTAATTTCTAATGTCTAGCTGATGAAATTTCCCTATCCAATATTTCACCTTTTTTTTTTTTTTTTAAAGAAAGATAACCCCTTTAAGAAGAGAGAGATATAAAACAATATAAAGAGCATTATGGCTGTTGTTCAGTCAATAGATACATCATTTATTCTATTTGGATCAGAGTTCTTAAAGCCTTTGAAGAAAGAGGCAGGAGTTTAGATACTACTTGTTCTTAACATTCAGAAAACAGAAGTGAAAGTGTCTGGTAAATTTATGCCTAAAATCTTGTTTAACAAACATGGAAGAGATTTGAAAAGTACTCTGAGAAGTGACAGAACCTCTTTGCTATAAAGATCAACTCAGTAATTGTCTTCGAATGGGAAGTTCTGCGTGACTAAACAATGAAAAGACAAATATGGGTAAACTGGTGGTAATTTACAGCTCCCTTCGCAGATTTAAGATTGTCCACTGATGCATGTTCAGAAGACTGCTTTGAATATATAACTTGCCTGCCATAGCTTTTGGAAATCTGGTTACCTAGCTAGACAATTATGAAGCTGACATTTACTGTATGTGCAATTATGGAATATACAGTGTCACTGCTTTCAAATGTCACCTCTTCGCCACAGTTCTTACCTTGCAGAAAATGTCCTTGCCTCCCTTGAGAGAAGCAGTCCTATTCAACTAGTACCAATGAACACTGGCAAGATATTTCCAAAAGCAATTAGCTCTTCTGAGTGCCTAATTTGACATCATCACAGGGTCAACTTTAGGAATGAAGTTGTCAAACCTCTGGAAAATAAGCCTCATTATAAGGTCCACCTTGTCTCAAGGTGGCACCTAAAATTTTTACTCTTAAAAAGCTTTGGTTCTCTTTCTTGTCTGTATTATGTTCACATATAATTCTTTACGATAAGACACAGAATGGAGGATATGCGTGTCACCTTACTCACGGGTGCTGATAAGGGAAATCTCACAAGACTTTACAAGAGCAGTAATAAAACAGACACAGACATTTTTTGTAGGATCACAATTCCGCCTCTCCTTTTCTAAATACAGGTAGTGCTAAGATTGACAGTGTGTGTTTGGCTTACACTAAGGGCAAGTTAACAGGTTTTTTTTTTTGTCTATATCAACATTTTCACAGTACTAATATGCATTTACTACTAATTTGAAGTACCCTTTTCCATTCTTAACAGAGCTTGCCTCCATTTTGCAGTATTTGGCATTTATAAATAAATAAACAAATAAACAAACTAGTGTTTTATACCTCTCTCTATGTCAGTCTTTATTATAAAGGTTGATTTTATTAACTTTGTTGGAAAGGCTCTGAAAAAAAAATAAGCAAAATTTTTCATTTTTCATCCAAAACTCTTCTTGGTGGCTGTCACCCCTTCTGACTTGAATACTTTCTCCACTCCAACATTAAATTATGAGAGGGATATCACTAGAAAAAGATCCTAAAAACTTTGCATCAAAACTAATCTTATTCCTACATATTTTGGAATGTAAATTCTTCAGGGCCATCTCTGTGAGAGACTGTATTTGTCTGCAACTGTGGCAATACAGAAATAGTTCTAAACAAACAAATAAAAATGAATAAATTCACTTTCCTCGTCTGGATATTTTTTCCACACATGCAAAATTGACTCTTATGGTCACAGTTTCTTTGAACTCTGCTGTCTGCTCTAGGAAAAAACTCTACAATATAACCAGTGCAGATGGTTTCAGGGGAATTATTTCTGTTAGAATAAGCAGCAATTTTACTTGACCTATGAAGTCAATATTGAAGTGAAGCTTTGGTCTTAAAATGGGAACAACTGAGAACTAAGTTGGGGGTTTTTTTTAATAGAAATCCTATTAAATGTTTTCATTTCATAACAGTGCCTACAGATATTCCAAGTCTTCTGCCGAGGAGACTTGTCTATTGAGTAGAACTTCACAAAGCCTTACAAAAATTTTCTCCACCAGAGGTACAAACACTGATGTTTTTAGATCACAGGCAGAAAGAAGAGTAGGCTAACATGCATAGTGCCTTCCAAACAGTATCTACCATGAAGAACTGGTAGCACTCAAGAATGCATCTTTACTACTAATGTGTACTGGCTAAAAAGTTATCTTCACAGGTTTCTTTGTTTCTCCAGTGTTAGGTACTTCCTAATGTTCACTACATACAGTTGTGGAAAAGACAGCAACATACACAGATGTAACAAAAAAAATAAGGAAAAATTAGGTTGAAATGACAATCATAGTTTGCTGTCATATACAGCAATGATGAAATAAAATAGTGACCTCTAAGTGGTTGCATTGTCAGTTTCAAGAATTAAGATGAGCCTGAGCTCATTGTCAGCTATGATTGTCAAAAATAAGGTAGCAGAGACACTGACATGGATGTCAGATGACAGTTCTATTATGAATAAGGGATGAAAAAAACCCAACAAACATGAAAAAAGGGTTTTCTTCTTAACTGGGACCAGAATGACATTGCTTGACAAAGATTTTATTTAACAGAGGTGTTTAAAATGCTTCAGACTAAATGTGACATGAAAATTATTCTATTGTTTATAGATTTACTGAACAGATACAGTAATTACGACTATCTCTTACCATGGAAGTTTGATCTGAATATAGAAACAAGACCTTATTGTTACCTTTGGAAGTATAGTCCACAACACAATTACTGATTACAACAGAAAGATTTCTTTCAACCTTTGCAGTCACAAAAAGCAATCTGTATTTTTTAACTTCCATTTTATTATAGCTTTTCTTTACTCACAGCACTTTGATTACAACCTACTTGTAAAGAAAAACACTTTCTGCTGCATTTGAGGTATATATACATGCAATCAAAGCTGCATCTTGAATTTGTATTCATGCATTTTAGATAACATTACCTTGGCTAATGCTACTGCAAATAAATGCGTAGCCATAGCAGCAGAGAACTTGATGCAGGCTGCAAAGCCTGACCGAAAACTTAGTGCATAATGCAGCTTTCTGTGCTGCCTTGGATATGCTGCTATGTGTATTTGAACTTAACTAGCTTGAAATAAATGTGCAAGATGCAAATATGCCTTGACTGTTGTTGTAAATAACTGATAAACTCAGATCAGCCATAGCTATTAGCTGCTTGAAATGATCTTCTAATGTGCAAAATCCTGATCATTGAAAATTAAGTGCTTTCTTCTGCTCCCTAAATAAAATAAAAAAGCTCCCCTGTTAGATGCTACTGAATCAAAACCTTACCGAAATACAACACTAAAACTATACTAATACTCTACTTGTGTCATACAGTGCTCAGAATGGGAATTACAGCAAAAGCATATACCACAATATTTACTGCAGTTTATGGCTCTTTGCAGTTAAAGCAAACTGTAACATTAACAGGTAGTTTTGAACATATATGCAATTCAGTTGTTAATTTAAAAATACAAAGCATCATGAATGGAAACAAAGGAAATAAATACACCAATCATATATATGTCAACAGAAATCTAGTGAAAATTATTTGTATCCTTAAGGTATTAGAAAATTTCCAAGATCTAGCAATTCCAAATGTATATTATTTCTATTAGTTATGCAGCAGGGCTTTTCCTCAGCAAGAAATTATCCGACTTGATGGGCCTTGTCAAAAGCAGAAAAATATGATTGGTAATGCTGATCACAGAAATAGAGTAGATTTAAACTTGACAAAACACACATAACATGTTAGAAAGAGGCAATCTGTTCAATAAAAGAAGAGTGCAGTAGGACTGAAAATAAAATAACACACCCAAGAGGCTACCCTGGGTTGCAGCATGAGAACCAGTACTCCTCTTTAATCAGAAATATCAGCTGAACACTACCACAGCTTTCTGGGGAGCTCGACAGATCATGAAGAGAAAAATGGCCAACCAATGGCTAACATTCCACTAAATTTACTATTCCTCCTTTTTATTCTTAAGCAGTCCATTTAGTTAAAGGAAACGATTTCAGTTCTCAGTTCTAGAGCTAAGTAGCATTGGCTTGCTCCTCTGTATTACTTCGTTTTATAGGGCTTGGCTCAGCCTCACGAGCAAGTGATAGTTTGGTACCTTGAGCAGTATCATACTGAGAATGACAATGGCAATGGTGAAAGAGATTTCCTTCCTGCTTCCATTTATATTACAGCTATGGAGAAAGTGTGCATTCTGGCTCTGTTTCTCTCCCTTGCCATCACCTGTCAGACACGGAGCCACTACTTTCTAGTTCCCATCTATGCTGGGGTCTGATTTCTATTCCACTTTTTTAGAGAAATATCTTTAATCATAAAGACTAAAACAGTTTTTATTAGTTTGTTTTTGTTTTGTTTTGAAACAGAAGAGATTAGCTAGAACTCGATGGCATCTGTCCAACAGAGATTGCTACACTGAATGATTCAGAGGACAGACATTTCAAGTCATGGCTTGTAATTCTTTTTGACTGCGCGATGAGTCCAAGAAGTTCATCCTAGGTATGAATCTGCAGTGTGTATTAATAAAGTATATCTACTATAAGTGAATCTGTTAGACTCATCAGAAGAAGCAGTAACCAAACCAGTTATCAGTTAACCCAAACAGCCAAACCCAGTACAGAAGCAAAGAAGGAAAGTGCTTGAATTGCTGCTTGAGGACTTCATTGATCTCCACATATTTTAAGCTTAGAGTAAGCCAGTGGCTTTTTTGCCATGATACAAAATTTAGCATCCCTTTGAAATTTTAGGTAGGGAAAAACAGCAAATCAATGAAAGACCAAGCCAATACTTCTGTCTAACGACATATCCCAATTTTTCTGAAGTGGGCTGAAATCATAGACTTCTTGCTTATACAGTGTATATGTAATAAACCATTATATACAGTATTCATCACTTATTACACACATATACATAGAAAGAATAGGTTATTGCATATGTATCTATATTAGATATAAAGTGCAACAAAAAATTATATAGAGGATAATACTGAAAAACCCCTGACATTATACATTGTTGAACTCAGAAACAGAAAATTAAAGAAACTTTATCATTATAATTCTTGCTTTGACTGGCCAAATCATTAGCTTCAGTGAGGTTATTATTACCTAAAAATAAACTCTGATACTCAGGATCTAGTATTCATTCTACATAGTACACAACCTACATAATTTCTGATTTCCCAATAACAAAATAAATTATTAAAAGCAAATTCTCAACTTGCCTACACAGACTTTGAAGAGCAAAAAAAGAAAAAGTTCACCTCAAAGATCTACTCGGAGTAACCAATGACCATATATTTCTATCAAAAAGCCAAAAAGGCTTTGATAAGTGAACTCACCATAATCTACACCAAGTTTAGTGCTCTAGCTCAAGATAGGAAGATGTAACATGTAGGTATTGTGACAAGTGTCAACAAATCAAAAACATACTAATGAATTCCTTAAAAGCAAGCTTAGGGTTGTATTATCCTGTTCCTGAGCTAACAAGACGGGTGAAAGAAAAACTGAATTCATTTTAAAATGTCTTAGAATCAGATTGTCTCAAAATGCTCTATGGAAATACTGACTTCGGTAAAAACAACAAAAAATCCAAGAGTTTACTTTTACTCTTATCTCCAAATTGAATGTCTGAACTTTAAACTTCAGTACCAAATTATATCCATCCGCTGTACAAATCAGTCCCTGGGTTAGACTAAGATTTTGCAGAATTAAAATCTTGGGGTTTTTTTGGTTTGTTTTTGGTATTTTGTTTTTAACCTGAAACATAAAACATAGCTCTAATGTTTGTCCAAATACAGTTAGTTTGAAAACTGGAGACTACACTGTCTGTCCACAGACAGCTAGCTAGCTAGATAGAATGGGTTGAAAAGAAGCAACATTCAACATAATTGTTTTTACAAGCAGAAACACTTATAGGACAAATTCGGATGTGCTCTGTAGTCATTATTGAAATATCAATATGTTATGTGCTAGACAAGCACCTGTCAAATATACTTGATTTTTCTTTGAGCCAATTCTTCTAAGTGAATTAATTATCTTTCAACTGTCCTTTCAGCTCTATTTTCTTTAATTTTGTGTTTAATAATGCCAAATTCTGTATGTTCTTTTTTTTGCTATATATACTTAAGAAATAAACACTTAAACATGAGGTATAATTAATATCGTCAATTTGATGGCATCTGCTTTATAAACTCTGCAGTGCATTTAAATATCAAAGGATAATGCATTCTGCCTACAAAACTAAGAAAGGAGACACTTTTTTCTTTAAGTTTCAATGAAAATTTTTCTTTAACGGAGGTACTACATGTATAAACTTTTTCCTGAAACTACTAGTTATGAGCCACTGGAAACAGTCACTCTGGACTCCTCAAGCTTAATTAAAACGCAGCTAATATAATAATATTCTGTACATTGTCTAACAAACAAAGCTAAAAAGCACACACCCCCTCATTGCAACTTTCAACATATGAGCAAATCCTACTGATTTCAGTGAGATAGTTCAGGAGTTTATGAATAAACATATGCACAAGACTCATGCTCAAAATTTGGAGAAATATTTTGTCATGAAGTAACTGATGAATTTACTATTACTTTGCTGATACAACATCCCTTTTGAATTATACTGGTAAATGACAGCTTAAACAATTCCAGCTATAGTATCAAGAAAACCAAGACAAAGAAAAATAGAATGAATGCAAAAAGTTCTCTGATTCGGTATCATAAACACTTAGTAACATTTAAAATGTTCTGCAATCTCTGCTTTCTATTATAGTTCCATAATCCATTAAAAAATCCTTACATAATTGTTCTTAAGGATTATAGAAGTACCACATTTAAAAACATAACCAAATGTTAAATAAATAAAAACCCCACAAAAGATAGAAGACCTTTGCAAAGTAATCAGTAAGTATAGTTTCAGGATGTAATATTCAGGTGATTCTTAAAAAAGCAGGTTCCAATACGGTTTCAGTATTCCACAAATGTAGAAAACTGAAAAAAATCACAGCAGTCTTTTGAAAACATAGATCAACTACATTAGCTAAGAGCAGCATGCAATTCATGAATATGGTTCATTACCATGGTTACAAGCTTTCAGCACAGGCCTCTGTGTGGTTGGACTGAGATTTTGTGGTATGTCTGGAAAAACAAGGAAGCAATGGAAATAAAATACATCTTTGAAAGTTACTGGAGTATCGTAACAACATTACTAAGCAGAATTATTTAGAAGTTAGATATTTCTAGGACTAAAGTGACAGTTATATACCAGTGAAATAATTTGATTCACTTATGGGGCAAGATGACTTTTCCTTCCCCCATTCAACTAGAAACCCTAAAAAGTTAAAGTACATGTGGCTGTATCGAAGACTCTTGTCATAATAATCAGGCTAAGCTAAGTTCAGTAAATTAATCTCCAAAATGCTGCTGACATCAGCAAAACAGCCTGAACATCCCTGAAAGTTGTCATTGCAAGAAAGAATTAAACCTGATAGCATTTAAGTTCTAGAGCACTGGACTCATAATGCTTTTAACTTTCTCTGGAACATAAAATGTAAAATAGAATATTCACCTTTAGACCTTGGTGTCCTTTTCCTTCGGTCTCGAAAAGCTGCACCTGATTGCAAGGCCTCCAACAGGCTATCCATCACTCCAGTCTCCTCCCCTTCTATAAAGGAGAGAAGGAGCCCTCTAGGTTATCATAGCAATATCAAAGCATAAATAATAATAACAATAAACAACATCAAAAGATATTAATTGTATTAATAAAACTATTTATTTCAAACTTAGACCAGGGTTTTAACATTCACAAATTGCTCTCTTGCAATTAATCACAACAGATTTGTCTTCTATACATTGAACTAGGCCAAATTTTATTCCATTCATTTCACATTCCTCTTTCTCTATTCTAAGAGTCAAGCATAGTTTTAAGTGAAATGTCATTTCACTCATATTTTCATTTCAGTACCCTTTTGCAACTGCAAATAATCAGTTTCATGTCATCTTTCAAGAGATGTCCCTTAAATGATTTGTTATATTAGACAAGAGATCATTTCAGTTATTGTTATAAAAAGTTGAAATTGTTTCTCAGCAGGAAATTGAGTGAATATTGGACTGGATAGGATACAGAGCGATATCCATAGGTAGCTTTAATCAAAAGCCATTTTCTCTTCGTATTTAATAACCTCTGGCCAATATTAAATAATTGATGTAGTTCAGGAAAATTCTACTCATTGTATTTCACATGTATGTATAAAATCCCCTGAAAGAATTATGAATGTTACTGTGAGATTATAATTAAATGCAAACATTAAACGCCCTACTTTTATTTCCTCAAATAAACACATCAGAAAATGTTAGATTTTTGAACCTTGTTAACCCCTTGTGTCTATGTCTGGGAGCACAAAGAACACAACTCCAGGGATTTATTATATGATGAAAAATCACCACAGAGGAATAAAGAATTACACGATGGAAATCTCATTATGCCTCACTAGGCAAAACTCCCTAGGTCAACACACACCTTGGATACAGTCAGACACATCACACGATTCTGCAGTTATTGCTAACAGTGAATATTCAAATCAGGATCTAAACTAGCCGACGGGTAGAATGAGATGTCACGCCACTAATTTAAGGAATTCTGAAAGTGCTGGACTACAAGTAAAGAAGCAAGGCAACCTTCTAGACCTGAATACGGGGAAAATTATGACAGGAAATGTTGCTTTCCAACACTGTTTGTATTTGTTTCCCTCCTTTAAAGAAATTCCATCTTTCAATAAGCTTTAAAGAATTCTAGCATCTTTCTAAGGTAAGTGGTTTCAAGGGCAACAAAAATAATTCGGACAAAAAAGCTCAAAGTTGCAGAGAGGAAGGTTTGGTAAGGTACTGTCAAATCAGCATGGGCCGAATCATGAATATGACGTTCTAGAAACAACATTTTTACTTTCATTATTCTACCACTAAGTCAAGAGTTGAATCTAATTTACCTTCTGAGATATCATTTAGAAGTGGAAAAGGAAAGCATACCAAAAAGAGGCACGAGATTTTGGGAACGGAGATATGCAAAACATTATTAAAAACAATAATTTATTGTCTCAGAAATAGAGCTTTCCTGTCCACAAATTAAAGAAAAATGTCCTTTAAATATGACCTAAAGTTACACAGTGGTAATCTCCTCATAAAATAATAAGGGTTTATATATTCAAAAATTCTATAGAAATACACATATAAACATATGCAAAGCTCACAACAGATATTCCCTAACATTAACTCAAATTCAAATCAGATTTTCATAAACATTTTTGTCATTTTCTCTATTACACCAGCAACTACTTTAATATTTACAGAACGACAAAAATCTTTTATTTTAAAATCTGGTTTTGTGCAATTGTAATACAAATTGCATTTCATTAGCACATCTGTTCCTTTTGCTTGCATTTTTACCCATTCTTTAATTTCTGCTAATTATACATGTATATTTCTGTTTAGAAAGTGATTTTGTTTTAATTTTTGGAATTTCCTAAAACTATCCTCTAAGGACAACCCTTTTACTTCTTTGTAGTATTTCATTTGCTGCTCTCTCAAGGTGCTGGTCCTTAAAACAACAAAACTGTAATCTGAGAACACACCCTTAAAATCATAGAATCATTTAGGTTAGAAAGGACCTTTAAGATCATCAAGTCCAACCATTAACCTAACACTGCCATGTCCACCACTAAACCATGTCCCTAAGCACCACATCTACACGTCTTTTGAATACCTCCACAGATGGTGACTCCACCACCTCCCTGGGCAGCCTGTTCCAATGTTTAACCACTCTTTCAGTAAAGAAATTTTTCCTCACATCCAATCTAAACCTCCCCTGGCGCAACTTGAGGCCATTTCCTCTCGTCCTATCGCTTGTTACTTGGGAGAAGAGGCCGACACCCACCTCGCTACAACCTCCTTTCAGGGAGTTGTAGGGAGCAATGAGGTCTCCCCTCAGCCTCCTTTTCTCCAGGCTAAACAACCCCAGTTCCCTCAGCTGCTCCTCATAAGACTTCTTCTCCAGACCCTTCACCAGCTTCGTTGCCCTTCTTTGGACACGCTCCAGCACCTCAACGTCCTTCTTGTAGTGAGGGGCCCAAAACTGAACACAGTATTCGAGGTGCGGCCTCACCAGGGTCGAGTACAGGGGGATAATCTCTTCCCTAGTCCTGCTGGCCACACTTTCTGATACAAACCAGAAGGCTATTGACCTTCTTGGCCACCTGGGCACGCTTCTGGCTCATACTCAGCCGGCTGTTGACCAACACTCCCAGGTCCTTTTCTGACAGGCAGCTTTCCAGCCACTCTTCCCCAAGCTTGTAGCGCTGCATGGGGTTGTTGTGACCCAAGTGCAGGACCTGACACTCAGCCTTGTGGAACCTCATACAGTTGGCCTCGGCCCATCGATCCAGCCTGTCCAGGTCCCTCTGCAGAGCCTTCCTACCCTCGAGCAGATCAACACTCCCGCCCAACTTGGTGTCGTCTGCAAACTTACTGAGGGTGCACTCGATCCCCTCATCCAGATCATTGATAAAGATAGGAAACAGAACCGGCCCCAATACTGAGCCCTGGGGAACACCACCTGTGACCGGCCACCAACTGGATTTAACTCCATTCACCACCAGTCTTTGGGCCTGGCCATCCAGCCAGTTTTTTATCCAGCGAACAGTAACCCTTTGTTCTCTTTTCTCTATACTCTGTCTTACCAGACTAGTTAACTTAAAAACCTTACACAAAAGAGCTATACACAAAAAGAAATAATGGAAAATTAGCAAATATTGTATTAATTTTCATAACATTTAAGTACATTTATTTTCTGTACAATACATGGCAGATATAGAAGAAACATGAAGACTGAAATAGAGATTTTCCTCTTGCTTTGCATTTGGTATAACATGCTTTATTATGCTGAAGTTTGCTCTCTTATGACTAATGGACTATCACAGGTATTAATATGGCTTGGAATATATCTTATAAAAAATTACCCAGATTATGTATTCAGCTTCCTGTTGTTTTTTTTTTTTTTTTTTTTTTTTTTTTTTTTAACTTTGCTTTCTCCACCTGATGTCATGCAATTCTCTAAAATACTCATGTCTGGAATGAAAACACTCAGTGAATAGTTTCAAACCAAAGTGATGCTTGAAGAAATTTTGAAGCCAGGCCATTAGTTACATTAAGGTACATGAATGTTGGAAGAAAGTTTCTAAGCATTTTGGGTAATAGTAATGCAAAAAAAGATTGAATAATATCACAGTCCCCAAAATGATACCATAAATGTTTATGGAAAAGAGTTCATAAGCTTTGTTTTAGGAAGTAGGAATAACAGAAGAAAAATTTCAATCCTATTTCAGCATGTCATCTCTTTCCTTTTAAGCCTATCCAAGACTACTATGGATTTCATAGTTATTTCAAAAACTTAACAGTTTCAATAGAAAAAAGTCCTGGTGCATAATCTGCTACACTATAAAAAGACCCATCAAATAAATAAAAAAAGATTTTAAATAACAGAATAGAAATACTGCAGACCCACAACTTTTTGTAGCATAGCTGTAACATATTTATGGATACTATCTGTTTTTCATACTTATCTGAAATATACTGTAGTCACAAACTAGATTATAGATTAGTGCTTCCATTGACATGCAAAACATTTAACAGAAGAATAAATTGAGTATTTAAAAACTTGAGTTTAAAAACTCCTCTAGTAGTTTTCCTATATGCATGGATGTATTGAATAAAGTTAAGCACTGCAAAAAAAAAAAAAAAAAATCAGTTAATAATCTATGTACCCAAAACATGCAGAAAGCCTGTTTTTCAAACTTCTACACCTTTAGTTAGGCTCCACATTCTGTTTTTTGATGCCTACGCCAACAGTTGACTGTGGCACCTTCTATGAAGTTACACAGCTAGCTATTAATACCCATACTATCTATAATATTGTCCAAGTTTATATGATAGAAAGTTTAAGAAATGCAAGTGTACCTTGCAGTATTTTAGAAATCTTTTAAATTGCCCTGGGACAACTGCATACAATGTTGCTACAGTGATAGTATAAGAGTTGAAAATATTGTTCAATATTAACACTTCCTATGGGACCTTTAAATCGGCTTTCACAAGCTGCTGCAGACTGCTGTCACCGGTCCCAGCTGCCTTCCTAATTAGTCAAGTGTATCAATCTCTTGACATCCTAGAACTAGTAATTCCAGTTGGCTTGCAGATAGCTACATAGCCCACAATAATTCCTTTGAGAAATATACCCTTTTATGATCTAAATGATCTCTTTTCCTTCAACTACAGAATAGGAGATTTAAATACTTTTTAATATCATACCTAATTAAAACTCATACAACTGTCTTTTAAATACCATCTAAAGCAGAAGTAAACTTGCCAAAATAGCTGGTAAGTTTTGCCCTTGACATTTCAGTGCCAAGTCAGATATAAACTGCCTAATTTCATAATTACGTCTTTAAAAATGTTAAGAATATTAGAGACCCCTCTCCTTTAGTGTGCTGAGTATTATAAGCTTTACAGTACAACTTTAATATGTCTTATGATGATAGTAACAGACACTGCAGTCAGTAATGACTCCTGAATTTTGTGTACTTATTAAGGAACAAATGATATATATCATAATTCCAGGAGCAGTAGTCCACTGACATGATAGAATCGCAAATATCATTAGCAATATGGTTTTAAAGTAAGAGTGGTGCAACAAGATTACTTTGGATGAAAAATGTTTCATTTTTGCAGTTCCCCTGCATCTGTCCAATATAAACTAAAAAATCACAGTCAACACTAGGACGCCAGAATTTCACTTTACCAGGAAAAAAAACATATAACAACATATCTATTTCTTCTTTCAAGGAATCAAAGCTTTATTCAGCTACTCCTCTCAAAAGAAATCTGCTTTTTTTTATGAAGGAAATACTAAGGAGCTTCAGAAAAAAACAAACCAAGAATTCTTTAGCATGGTTTCTGTTGATGTTACCTACTCAGTCTGTACACTTAAGAGATTTATCTACAGGGACTTCGACTGTCATTTTCCACTGGGATCTATTTATGGCATTGCAATTACGTACAGCTTTTTCTTACACTGTAAGTAATGGAACGGATCAGCTCCTAAAGCCAACCTCTGAATACTAAGCCTCACCTGAAATTAAAACTGCACAATTTGGAAAAATGTATATGTTAAAAACAGACCTTAATATCTCATAGCTGTAACAGAAGGAAAAGGGTGCAAAAACTCGAGGGCTACGCATCAAGTTATCTGAATTAGCAAAGACTTTAATTACCATTAAAGCATCTTCAAAGTAACTCCATGGCAGCACTCAAGCTCTTATATAATTTGAAAACAAACTTGGAGTGCTGAAGCTATTGGATTTGTTTTTCTTGTCTAAAGAATTAAGTCCTGATCTCACAATTCAGTAATTACCAGAATGAATACTTTTTTATTCGTTTGATTAGAATACAAACTGCTTTTTTTCCTCTTCAGCTCAGGATATAACTCAGGTCGGAGATATTGTACCCATTTTTTGATCAAGTGAAATTTAATCCCATCGCAGCCTTCTTCCAGGTTTAGCTACATCATGTTTTGTGCCTTAATGTACAAAAATTTCTGAGGCTAGTGAATACTGGGCTTGGGACGATCACAGCAGAGATTTTTCCAGACTATTCACACAAGGCGAAGAAGGAGAAAAAGAAAGATACATCTTTTAACTTCGTTAATGTTGTATCTTTACTTTCAAGACATCATAAAAAGTCCTGTATGTTTGTTTGTATAATGATTGATTTTGACCAGTACAGCCTACAAAGCAATGCCCAGCTGACTAAAGGTCTCCATCTGAGTAAAAATTGAAGGACCACTCTCTGAACAACGTCACAAGAGGAAAGCTTTAGCAATGGTATAGTGTTGAGTGACTTAAGCTCCAGGGAGCAGAACAGCAGATCACAGAGAGGGAGATAATTTAAGCCATCAATGCAGGAGTGAGCTCCAATGTTTTGGAAGTGGTTCCATCTTTTCAGTCTCAGAGTCTCAGGCAGCCAGATTCTGTGAAGTATTCGTAGTGCTGACACATAACAACTTCTAGACCTCTCAGCCTTACATATGAACAGGTCAGGAGACTTTTTGAAGGCTCTTATATTGCCAACATAAAAATATAAAGCAATCTTATTGTCCAGAGAAGGGAAGGTTTCAAAATGTTTAACAATGTGACCGCCTAAACTCAGACTCTTCCCTCCAATGAAATTCAGATACAATCTTACAAAGAAATTGTGGGTGGATGTTAAAGGTATCTTTGTCCAGAAAATGCACAGCATATATAGACTTCAAGTTGAACTTGCTCTAAGGCTTTGAACTTTTTCTGGTAAAAGCCATAGGACCAATCAGATAATCTTCATTGACAGGTGAGTGAAGGCATACATGGCTATCAGTTCGAGTTTCAATAATGGTGCATGGGCTGGAGCCGTGACTCTTAACAGAACACAGGAGTTCCTTTGATCCTGATCAAGTCTTGCAAGCACCTTGTTACATTACAGTGAGGAAAAGAAAATTTCCAATGTACAGATGCAAAGCAGAAATAGCTGCCAAGCGTGCCTTGGATGGACTGGCTGAAAGGACGGTTCCTTTTAGATTTAAAAAGTGTTAAATACAACCTTGGCCAGAAACATCACTATTCACTTGTCTTTTCTCAGCGGTGACTTCAGGCGAAAGACACATACCAACCCTTCCCAAAAGCAAAACACGTGTATATACCTCATAGGAATCACATAAACAGTCTAGTCCAGAATCAGAAGAGTTACATTTCTTACTGATGCCCAACACAAAGTCGTAAGCCTTTGCTGGTGCTTCAGAGCCCTAGGCAAGCGTACTATAAAAAGCTATGATTTCCCCTAATGACTGATGCACCTATTCCATAAATCTTCTAGCTGAGGATAGTGGGTTTCATACCATCTTGTTTGCTCTTGCTGAAATTGTTCCATCATTGAGTTGTCATAAAGTGCTTTTCTAGTACAGAAATAGATAATTTTGACTCTGAGCATATTAATAGAAGCGTGCCCCAAGTTCCAAAGAGCTCAAAACAAGTGAAATGCAAACTAAGCATCCATCTTTCACAAACTCTGAAAGACAGTTGTCCCTTTCAAATCAGTTGTTGAAATTAAGGTTGGTAACTACACCAATTTAACTTCCATAACGTAACTCATACCATAAAAACCAAAGGGTAAACTGTGGTTTTAGAGGTGGTTCTGTACCACAGAGATACAAAAATACTTCAGTGATGTAAGGTATCTATTTCTGCATCTCAGCTGGATCACAATTTCCCATTTAAGTACTGGGACTGATAGTGAAATCATCTTAATATTGAACTTTGTAATAAAAATCTATAAATTTCTGATGTTCATTGTGAGTCTGTAAATCCCATTCTTTCTGTGACAACAGAAGAAAGCCTCTGTAAACCCACTTTATACAGAGGTTATCCAGGATCATATATATTGATTGCACATCCAGTAAAGGGTTTGCCAGAGCAAACTTTTCTGAGAGAGATCCCCGAAAAGTTTTCCTGAGGTAAATTGGACTTACAGAAGAATAAACAGAATGCCAAGCCTTTGAAGTGGTATACCCCAGGACTTCATACTGGGGCCAATATTTGTAACATCTTCCTTCGTGACCTGGATGATGGGACAGAGTGGACTCTGAGCAAGTCTGCATATGGTGCAAAATTCAGAGTAACGGTTGACGCACCAGACGGTTGTACTGCCATTCAGAAGGACCTTGGCAAGTTGGAGAAATGGGCAGACAGGAATCTTAATGAAATTCAACAGAGGATCTGCATGTGGTGAAGCGTAAACCCATACACCAGCACAGGTGGGCGCCAACTGCCTGGAAAGCAGCTTTTAAAAAAAAAAAAAAATTAAAAAAAAATTGGGAATTCTGGTGGACAACGTATTGACCATGAGTCAGTATTGTGCCTTTGTGGCAGAGATGACCAAAGAAAAGCATTGTCAGCAGGTCAAGAGAGGTCATCCTTCTGCTCTACTCAGTACTGGTGAGACATATCTGCAGTGCTGGGTCCAGGTCCGGGCTCCCCGGTACCAGGGAGACACAAACATACCCAAGCAAAGTCAGTCAGGGGCCACAAAGATGATCAAGGGACTGGAGCATCTCTCATACCAGAACACACTTGAGAGAGCTGGGACTGTTCAGCCTAGAGAATAGAAGGCTCAGGGGGATCTTATCAATATATACAAATACCTGATGGGGGACTGGGTGGAGCGTAAAGATGACTGAGCCAGACTTATCTCAGAGGTGCCCAGAGACAGGATAGGAGGCAATGAGCACAAACTGAATTACAAGAAATTGCATTCAAACATAAGATTCCCCCCCCCCCCCCCCCCCCCCCCCGTTGAGAGTGGTCAAACACTAGAACAGGTTGTCCATCTACAATGGAAACTCTAAACATGGCTACAATAAAAAAAAAAAGTTACCTTTCCACTAAGTCCACAGAAACAATAACTAACAGTCTGAAAATGAAATGACTTATCTGCGTACACACCTACTCTCTCACCAACTCAACAATACAGGATATGCTAGTAATGCAGTATATATATCGCATTACCTGATAATATTTTTTTAAAAGCCAGTTTAAAGACACAATCTTCTTTTAGCCCTTTTTCTATTCACTAGGGATACTCTGCCTTTTTAGTGGAAAAATAAAACTGCTAAATTAAGCAGAATGCTAAGTTTTAGTTACTTACATTTAATCAGTCATACCTAAACCAGACCAATCTTATGCACTGTTATCTAAGATTAAGATTTGATAGGACAGCTAACAGTGAGAACTGTCAGCTACATATGAAGAAGTCAGTCAATAAGTTTTCTGTTAATTAATGATTTTTCTGTTTTCTTTACACATCATAGCTCCAACTCCAATGACACTGACAAGAATGCAACCAATCTGTTTTTCAGACTAGCCAAAAACTAGTATTTTCATTAGTGGTTTCACAGAGGTGAAAAAACCCAATCATCTGTTATTGAGACATATCAATTACAATTTCATTTAGAAAGCAGTTAGAACCTCTCTAGTAGCATTCTTAACTGAACGTAGCTTCTTATAAGAATATATGCAGCTGAATATGTGTGTGGTTGTCTCTTGGTTACCGTGTGCCTCTCAAGAAGTTCATTGAGCACAGGGAAAGACATTACTATTTCCATTCAAATTTATAAACAACTGATAAATCAGAAAATATACACAATGATCACTCATACTGACAGCTGCGTTACAGAGATGAGGGGCTGAAGGATATTTAAAGTTATATAATTTCTCACTCATGGAGTGAGAAAGTTCTGACTGGATTACATGACTGAGCTTAGTCAAAGGAAAGCTTCTGGACAGCTTTGGGTGGGCAAGACCTTTTTTGTTTGGGTGGCTATAAATGCACAAGAATACCCAGAAGGATCAGATCAAAGGTCCACCGAGCCCTGCATTCTCTGCGCACTAGTAGCCAATAGCAAACATCTATAAAAAGGACAGGATAAATAGGTAATGACATTTCTAGAACGGTCTCTTGGTCTCCAGCAGTTTGTGATTCAAAGACTCTGTATTTGCATTTAATAGCTTTCAATGGATTGAAGCTGCCAGAGAAATCAAATAACTTCTGTCAGCAAGCTTCAGAGCAAGAATATTTTGGTATGCAGTAACAAGACTACTTCTGTACAACCACTGAGGTATTGCTCAGTGAAGATAAGCGTCATAGTGAACAGCATAGAAATAGAAGCAGCAGCAGACTCAGTTTGAAGGAAGAGTCAGAGACATGACCTTCTCTTCTGCTAGCTTTCCAACAATGACAGAGGAGGTTCTTGGCTCTTTTACAACCTTGGACTAAGGAAAGTAAAAATAAAGCATACCCTCCAATGCAATGGTAAAGATATTTATTCCTCCCTTCCTCTGCAACTTGAGAGAAGAAACTTTCGACGATTCAGAAAAAAACAAAAAATAAAAGCATTACACATAGCAGGAGTGAGAGTTTAAAGAGGACTCTGATGCCTACCTCCTTATGGAGAAGATGTGAGGTAGTACTTGGAGTAGGAAATGCTTACTCAAACCAAAACCCGCTACCTGCATAAATGTTAGAGCTCTTAATCCCAAAGATAGCTCCAGAGATTGTAATTTTTTTCATGGTAATGCCATTTTAAGTTTGCAGCATTCTTTTCACATTTGTTTAGAAATTTTACCGCTACAACATAAATGACAAGTCTTAGGAGAATATTCATCTACAGACATTACTTTAATGACCATTATTTTTTTCAACAGTTCTCTCTGTTTTGACTATTTCACTCTCTCCCAAACACAGCTGCTATTTATTTTTTCAGGGGCTTTGTGTAAACCTCAGTTTCACAAATGCCTTTCAGCTACTATCTCCAAAGGTTCTATTTCTAAGTAAAATTTTCAGAAAGAAAAATAATTGTTTCTTCCAAACCTCTTGTTCTTTTGGAGCTACTACTTAGTACAAACAAATAGCAGCTGCTGCATTCTGAGCCCATGCATTGCCAGCAAGTGCATGAACTACACCTCCATGCTTCACAAGATTTAGCACCTTTGAGATCTTGTTAGAACATGACTTGTGACTATTTGTTGTTGGGTTTTAATAAATATACATTCAGATCAGTTCTACTTTTTTTGCACTAAAAACATCTAATTCCCTGAACATCCTACAGCGTGAGACTTAATGAGGTTTTGCTGTCTCTCTCTCATCTTTTGCTGTGGCTTCCGCAGATGTATCACACATTGTTTTTCAGGCCAGATTTTTTTTTTTTAATTGAGCATACCTGTATTTTATCATCCTCCGTATCATTTTCAAGTACAAATGTGACAGTTATTCTTGAGGGAACATCTGTTCTCAGTAATTTACCCAGATTTATATTTTACTGTCAAAACAATACAATTGCAGCTGAAAAACAACCTCCATACTTTAGTGACGTATCAGGTGACATCTCCTTTCCAGTGGATTTGTGGTTAATGTCTGTCACAACTTGGTCCTCATACATAGGACTTTTTTTTTTTTTTTTACAGGCATAAAGCAACATTAGATCTACTCTCCAAGCTTGTCATGAGCTTACTGTCAACTGCCCACTAAGTATTAACATGAGTAAGTACTGAGTAGGCAACTCTGTAAGGTCCCACCATTCTTTCTGCTCATTGTTATTTAACATAAGAGGAAGAAGTTACACTCCGCACAGTTATGGAACAGACTTATTCCCCAATGGCCTCATAATAAAAGTGATCCTTAAGAATAAATTTAAATAACAAAAAGTGACCTCAGGAATCTTCTTGGTAAGAATAAATTTAATAACAAAAAGTGACCTCAGGAATATTCTTGGTGAAGAGGGTCCAATTTGAGGATAAGTGGAGTCAGTCATGGGACAACTGGAAAGAGTTATCAGCACCATGGAGGAACCGAGATGAATGGAGCACTTTAAATTCCAAAAGGGGAAACTTCCTAGAGAAGAGAGCCCTTACAGAAAACAGTTGTTGGATATTAATATTATATCCTCAGGATTTCTTCATATATAGCATTATCAGATCTTTTGTCCCCTTCACAGTAAATTTAGTTGCACAAAACATATACCTAAATGCCCAAAATCTAGCAATAAACCGACTATTGTACAATACTTGTGTTTTTCAGGAAAGTAGCCCAGCAGACTTTTTAAAACAACAAATTATCAACATATGTTAGAAACTACTGATGTCATCTCAGTTGTAATGGAACATGAGCAGATTTTTATAATCTGCGACATTTGCAGTCCTTCACTCCCCTCAGAGGAAAGGAATACTATTAAGAAGTATTGATTCTCCTCTCCCAATGAGAAGAAATTAATAAAATGGAGGCCTTACAAACTTGAGCTAGGCACGGAAAATAGGGTCTTTGAGGGTACCTATAAATATAAGTAGGTTTGGGGATTTTTTAATTCATTTCAAAGGCAAGCATTTTATCTGTTGGAATCTGAATTTTAATTACCTAATTATGTTTACTATTTTCATTGCCTAAACTATCAGTGCTGTGATCCATGGTGTCCTTTTGCTTTGCAGAACACTGCAGAACTAATGAAAATATTCATATTGCACAACTTAGCAGACAGTAATAAAGTAGTAAATGTTTGAAGAACCAAAATCTAAAACACTCTTAGCAAGTTTGTGAGACATGAATGTTTTTTTCCAAAATCAGATAAACAATATAAAACCTCTGCAAAAATAAATGCTGCAAAATTGACTGCAAATAAGGTCATAACTGTCTAAATAAACTGAAACATGGATTTAAAACCAGTTAGCTGTGATAAAAGTGAAACTGAGTAACACAATTGAAAACAAACTAATATTCTAGATTGGAAATCAGATGTTTAAGACATCATTCTGGCATCACTTCACTGCTTTTGCGTAAGAAAGGGCAGCCTTTCTAAATAACCACTGATTAAAGTGGCTTGTTACTTAAATAGTATTCAAAGTAAGACACAATGAAGATGCCACAATGATGGAGTTTTCAATTATATTACAATAAATTTAGCTGGTGTTATCACAGTTATAGAATTCTTTATACTGTGATAAGATCAAAATAATTGATTGGTGTGCTTTCCAACGAGAATCTGAACAGCATGAGAAAGTATGTATCTGAATGTTAACAGTATGCAGACAAGTGGCATTTACGTAAAGATCTCCTACCACCGGCTATTTACCTTTGGAACAATAGTATGTGATAGTTTGAACTGGCTTCACAGAAGCAAGTAAAGCAATCTTATTGACAAAGCATCTCATGACGAGCATCACCTTGTAGCCCAGAGAGTATTTAAAGGACAGATTTTATTATCATAAATTTCAAAATACCAAATATCATTCTCTGCTTAGACATTCAAAATTTTTACTGAATTCCACATACTTTCAAATTAGGATGGAGCTGAAAGGAAAATATGGAGCTGATATTTTTATTATGCAAACTTAAGACTCTCAGCCTTTTGTATTAGTGAACCATTTGAGCTGTGATCGCTAGGACACTTAAGTGTAGCTATCTAAGATGTAAAGTAGAGATTGAGAATTTCAGCAGATTACAATTTAGAGGGATCTGTATCTGACATTGGCTTCAGGTCCAAATCTCAAAAAAATACTTGCAAGAGAGTAAGTCAAACTATTCCATGTCATAACAAAAATCTATGGTCTTATTAGCAGAGGTCCAAATTTATACTATAAAGCCTACCTAAAATTCTAGGCTTTTCTAAAAAATGCTGTACTGCCTACTCATAAAACACTATACATTTCACAATCTATGAAATATTGATATAAATATTTATATCTGAAATATAAAAAATTCAAACTGAAAACTTTATGAAGATTTATCACACAGTATACATAGTTATCTAATTTTAGAAAAAGACCATATCAACACTGAACTTAGTGTAACAGTATTTCAAAGGCAGTCTGATGCAGAGGTATGGATGACAGAGCGTAAGCTGTGATATAGATGGCTAAGTTGTCACCTGTATATCAAAGGCACAACATAGGCTAAGACTATTACAGTTTGTGAGAAGGCTGGTATACTGTAGGACCACCTTGGATCTCATGTTTGTGGTAAATGTCAGTTACTAGTGATGAAATTACTGTTTTCACCCAGAAGGAATTCCGTCCTCCCCCCCAAAAGTAGTTTAAGCTAAAAATCAGGAGTTACCGTAAATCCAGAATCATTTTCCTTTTGGGTTAATACAATCTATGTAGTGCTAGTCAAACCTGGTATAATACAGTCCTAATGTGCTACATGCAACTTATCGACTCAACTCACATATTTGGTAGATATTAATAAAATCTATATTTTGGTACATATTTCTTTAAGGTCTTAAGTTTTTGTGAATGCAAAAAAAGGCAGCAATACCCCTCAAATAGCTAAAAACTTTTGCAGTATTATGTAGGTCACTTTTATGCGAAGAAATGAATCACTCTTTCCTCCACCTTATGCAGCTGAAGGTGGCACCATAGGCAACAAAATCCTACTCTTCAAATAACTTTCAAAATCAGATGAAAGCTGAAGAAACCCAAAGAAAAGGACTTCAAGAACAAAGGAGAATCTAGGACAGGTTAAACGTCTGTGTTGTAAATGAGACCAGTGGTTAACAAAACAAGCTTAGGATGATGATATAAATCCTGTTTAAGCATTGGCTAGCGAGCTCAGGCCTTGAAAGGTATGGGCACAGCCTGAAAGCAGAAGTTCCAGAATGGTAAACCAGTCACTAATGGCCAATTAACGGTCACTGAAAAAAGCACAACCTCAAGCACTGGGAAAAGACTGCTTTTACATTAAGAAAAGCAGCAGCAGCTAAGCAAGGGAAAAGCGTCCAGCTGAAGGCACTGCTGTGGCCTGGGGAATTAACACCCCTGAAGGATTTTGCATCGTGTAATCTAGGGATAGACAAGAGGGTCGGGAACCGTCTAGAAACTAAACCATTTTATAAAAGGTTAAGATCCGAAACTGGGCATGGGGAAGGGAAGAGAAGATGGTAGAGAAGGAAAATACCCACTTCAGTTCTAGCTTCCCTTGCAGACAACCTCTCAAGCTTCAACATGTCATCTTGTCAACTAAGACCATCGCTGGTAGCCATCGTTGCCAACTCTACAGTATCAGCTCCGTGGGACTTTATATTCACATCAAATTTAGGACACAGATGCTAAGGACTGACGGCTTTGAATATGTAGTGGTAGTGATTGATAGTAAGAACTAATTTGTAGTGATAATGACAAATAATGCATAAGAGTAAGTTATTAGCACAACCAGTGCTGTTAATGATTGTCAGTCCAGTAAAGTGGGGTTGGTTTTTTAGAGTTTTTGTTTGTTTGTTTGTTTTCTGTTTGTTGCTTTTTGGGATTTTTTAAAAAAGTTTAAGAGAAATAGTTAAGAAACTCTGAAGTGGCATATAGCACAGTGATACACAAGCATCCCTAACCTTCAGGTCATTTTCAGTGAAAAAGCAATGTTACTGAAAAATTAAGAGTGGAGATGTAGAGTACACTATGATCTGTTCACTGAGGGGAAAAAAAAAAAATCTTGAAGAACCAGTTAGTACACATACTCTAGTCTTTTCTCTTTTTCAAGTATGCACCTGTTTGAATCCCAGAAAATAATTTCTGGGATGGTGACATCAATGAGTTTTCAGCTACTTCATTCAAGCAATAATTGAAATAATGTTTCTACAAATCCAACATCTGATCTAGTCACCATATAAAAATGATATGCAGCAAAAATCAGTTACTCCACAGTCACACTCCAGGTAGAGTGTTTTGGTATTGTGACAGAGGGAGGACCTGGTTAGAAATTTGTCAGCAAGTCAGATGTAAACATTTTGTGACTGATTTACAGATTCTTAATGAGAAGACAGCCTTTCAATGAACTAGTGATGGCTAGGAAAAAAAGAGGGGAAAAAAAGGAAAAAATAATTTTTGAATGTCTATGTTAATCTTCCATCAGAATCAGAGCAACATTATGCCTCTTCAATTAGTAAATACAGTTTTGATAAGACTATCAAAATTAAAAAAAAAACAAAACCAATCCCCACTTTTCATATTGTTGTTGCTGTCCTTCCTGACAAACAAATCTACCACAGGTGCTATCCACTGCCAGAATTTGGGTTTTCTAATAGACTTTTAAAATGATGTTGCAAACAAGCACAAGAAACCTTACAAGGAGCTCTGCAGAACAAAAAACAACTCATCAGCAGCCAATTTAGTGAATATCAGACTCAAGACATTTATAGCTTCAGGTGATGCTAACATCATCTTTTCCCATCTGCAGTTGTTTAGATCAGTCATTCCAGACCAAACCTTAAGTGGCTGCTAACAAGAGCAAGAAACCTCCTTCTGTACACTTATATGATTTAATAAAAAAAAACAAGCTACTAAGAGACAAAGCAGCTATTTACTCAATGACCTAGCTGATCTGTAAATAACAAGTACATAGTTCCCCGCTACATTAGGTAAAGTAGAAGGTTTAATTACCAGAGGCCTACATGCACATGTGGGTATATGACTCAGAAGTCCGTAACATTGGCACCTGTATTCTGGAAAGCCTGAACATGACATTATGAAGAACAGGACTTGAGAAGAGCTTTAATTTTCCCTGAAAGACTATCAATTTTCCATCCAAAGCACTATCAGTCATACATACAACATGTCTGAGAGAAGAATATCTAACCTCTTTTGAAACACTTGCAACCATGCATGAATACAGATACCAGTTTTACCCTTTCCTAGTCTTCTGCAGCCTCCTCTATCTTCTGTGAGCTTTAAAAAGATTGTCACTGGTAGTTTTCTGATTGGGTCTTGAATTTACTTCTAAAGAATTAGAAATTCTGTGTTCAGAGAGCAGCCACCTGGTTTCCCCATCTTAAAAGAAAGCTTTAGTCTCGCACCTCAACACATGGATGTTCTTACGAAAATAAATCAAAGACTTTTGGTCTGAAGAATCTCTGAAACTAAACGCACCTACTCTGGCGACTAGTGAAATGTGGAAGAGGAGATAATCATTGTCCTGGCTTCAGCTGGGATAGAGTTAATTTTCTTCCTAGTAGCTGGTATAGTGCTGTGTTTTGGATTTAGTATGACAATAATGTTGATAGCAACAACTAAAACATCAGTGTGTTAAGTAGTGCTTACACTAAGTCAAGGACTTTTCAGCTTCCCATGCTCTATCGACTGAGAAGGCTGAAGGTGCACAAGAAGCTGGGAGGGGGCACAGCCAGGACAGCTGACCCAAACTGGCCAAAGGGATATTCCATACCATGGGACATCATGCTCAGTACATAAACTGGGGGAAAGCTGGCCGGGGGGGCCGCTGCTCAGGGACTGGCTGCGCATCGTTTGGCGGGTGGTGAGCAATTGCATCATGCATCACTGGCTTTGTATATTCTTTTATCATTATTATTATTATTTTATTTCCATTATTAAACTCTTCTTATCTCAACCCACAAGTTTTCTCACTTTTACTCTTCTGATTCTCTCCCCCATCCCACCAGGGGGGGTGGGGGTGGGGTGTGAGCGAGCAGCTGTGCGGTGCTCAGTTGCCGGCTGGGGTTAAACCATGACAATCATTTATGCCAAAGGTGCCGATCAGGGTTTGAGTGGGGAATTGTTTAAGAAGATCTGCTCAGAAAAAAAATGACAGTAGCTCACGGTAATTTACACAGTAAGTCATGTATCATTCTAAAGGATTCCAGAAGCTCAGCCTGGGATAAAATATAGCAGTATAGAGGATCATCAAACACCTTTTTTAGTAACAGAGAACTCACAGTGTCTGCCATCTCTTTTGGTACAAAAAACAACACAGCATAAATGAGTAACTTTAAAAATGCACGGCTGAGGTTTCTTTTAAGGTGTTTCAACAGGGACCTATTGAAATCAACAACTGACATACTCAAATTAAAATCCAGAGTACTTCAGGAAGGGCTTATTCTTATAAAAGAACAAAAATGAATATGTAATCTTAGTTAAAAGAAAGAAAATGGCTTTGTGATTTCGAAAATGTCTGTTCTCAAGTAACATAAGGTGTTCTGAGCATAACTGAACTTACACTTGGTCACACAATGTTCAGTATATTCTAATGGAAAAATACAAAGCAGCATTACGAGTTCTAAAATAGCTTGAGGAAAACAGGTAATTAGAGAAGCTCATTAACGAAACAAAATTTAAGAACCTCTTTGCTGTAACCTTTAATTGGTGAAAATGATTCATTTATTCTTTTTTCATAGCACATTCAGATAATGAAAAAATAGCAGCTTTATTTCCAGTAAAATGCTAGGTAAAATGTTTTCTACATTACTTACCTGTTTTCATTTCTAACAAGCGCTTTTTCTTTTGTTGCCTCTCTTGTTTTTCTTTTTCTGCTTTCTCCTTAGCTATTTTAGCACGCCTCTGTTTTTCTTCTGCTTCCCTTCTTCTCATATTCTCCTTTACTGCTTGCTATGAAAAAAAAATAGAGTTCCTTTAAAACTGAAGTCTTAGCAAAAACAAAAGCTGAACCTTAAAAACAAAGAAAAAAGCTTTAAAATCACATCTCCTAACTAACCTTAATTTATCAAGCCAAATAAATATTTTACATTCCATATTTAGTACATTTTATTCAGAAGAGTAAGCAAATTCAGAATAAATACATTAAAAGCATACTAATTGCCCCCAAATGGGGATTATAAATTCAGCAAGAAATACATCTTAAGAATATACACGTTAATGTAGGAAGAACTCAAAATATCTAAACCACCTGGTTTTACAAAACTGTAAGTATGTTACTATTTGTATTTCTAGAATAGTTTCAATATTTAGTCTTTCTCATGCTGCCACTATACCAAGCAAAACAAGGCTGCTTGGGTGACTTAGCTGTGCATTTTTCTTATTCTTATCCACATATGCATTAATTCACTGGGTTTATAAATTCTTGCCTTCTGGTTAATACCTGTACAACATTGTTTATTTTGGATTATAAATAAGTACTCCAAAGCTTCCAATGAGCCAAAACAGAACTATGAGTTTCAGAGTTTTTAAGTCATTATTTTGCACATTCAGACATTAAGCAAAAAAACTGTGTGATTTTTCAGCACTAAATTGAGAAGTCTTTTGAGCTAAGTTTTCTAGGATGCCAACCACCTTCACTTTCTGTCAGTACTCAAGACCAATGCTAAACAATTCTGAAAATCAGACCTCAGGTGTCTCACGCTAGGCATCTCAAAAATCTTTTCCAAAAAGTCTCAAAACTGAGCAGCTACTCAATATTTTGTTTAGTGTCATTGAATGATAAAGGGTTTCATGTCTTATCTACACACCTTTTTCATATAGCCTTCAAACTGTGCTCTGCAAGACAGAATTATTAATTTTCCTCAAGGTTTCTTCTATCATGCTCATCAATAATATCTAACTGTTTCGAAGCATTAATTAATCTATCTTTATAACACTGCTGTGAAGCAGCAGTTAGTATCAGTGCTAATTTTACAGACACAGAAAAGAAATATGGGGAAATTAAGGTAAAGCACAACCACTTCTTTGAGTCTCCAATTCAAGATGAACCTAAGCATTTAGAATTCTTGTTCTGCAGCATTTAAATGGGAAGTGTGGTTTAAATATCAGAAATTAAAGTAATACAACTATTTCATAGTATTTAGCAATTTTGAAGTCAGACTCCCCCGAGTTTCAAATTAGGCACTGATCAAGTTAGGAAAACTTAATCAATGCCCATGTTGAAAAATCTGGCATATGTAACTTGCCAGGCAAAATTATGCTGATTGAAGACTGTGCCTTCTAGCTTTTTAGCTGTTAAACTCTGAAGTAGTAGAGGCTTGGCAATCTTTACATGTTCCAATATGTTTGCTAAATATGGGTTCCA
Source organism: Aptenodytes patagonicus (assembly GCF_965638725.1). Lineage (NCBI taxonomy): Eukaryota > Metazoa > Chordata > Aves > Sphenisciformes > Spheniscidae > Aptenodytes > Aptenodytes patagonicus. Next base: position 189,142,857 of record NC_134949.1, on the reverse strand, counting down.
TTTTAAATCCTTTCCTCAAAACAGATGGACATAGGAATTTCAAACCCTTTCTCAATATCTAAGAAAGAAGTATTTTTCCCTATCTACACCCTCAGACATGTCTGAAATCATTACAAACAACAAGCAAAACCAAACAAGACTGGGGAACACGCAAGCAACTTAAATAAGTGTGTTGTAACGGTAAGCGTCAGGCTGCAATGAGGAGAGATGGTAAAATGACTAATTGAATCTTTCTACAGTTCAATAGGCATGAGTTGGATCACTGCTCCAGACTTTGTCACAAGCTCATGCTCAGATAACATTCCTGCAGGAGCGTAGCCAGTAAATTAAGCTATGTAATCATAGGTAGCCAGATGTGACACGAGTCACCTTTCCAAGTTATCCAAATTAATAAATTCATACACAGTTGGGGACCTGCCTTTTTATTCTTCCATTTCTTCATGGAGAAAGAGTTGCTTACCAGCCAAGTGTTCAGAATCCAAGAGAAAAAACTATTTTTGCAAAGAAAGCTTAAAAAACCCAACCAAAACCAACCACAACCTCCACACAGAATCAACAACCTCTCCCTGCACCCCTAACTTTACCAATCTGAACATAGTTATAAATCACCAAGATAGCAATCCCCACTATTCCTAAATAAGAGCTCTATAAAAATATTTCGAACTTATATAGCCAACAGCTTTCCCGAAGTTGTTTGGTTATTTTAAATTGAGGGGTATACCAGTATTGAGTATGTATTCTGAAGTATATCATCAAGTTAATCATCCTTCTTCCAGAAGAACTACATTGACAGTGGTGAAAGAACCTGCAATATTTTGGAGAACATCTTATTATCCTGAAATTTGCCAAGACGACTGGTTATAGTCATATATAATCAGCTCCAAACATATAAAGAAATACCCTGGTGAGAAATTTCTACCTCACTTTTCAGAAAGGTCTTTTGTTAAAACTCTTAAATCACATTTTGGTAGAATTAAAAAAAAAAACAAAAAAACAAACAAAAAAACCACAAAACAAAAAAAACTGTTATTAACATTTGTAAGCATAATGAAAATGCATTTGGACTCAAAAAATACCTAAAGAAAAATAAAATTAGATTTCCAAAATAGCTCAAGCTTTTATGATGAGCTAGTATGTGCAAACGTTTGTATACATAATGCAGATGCTGCCCTGTGATACAAGGAGAGAGCTAACCTCCACATCTATGACTATTTTAGATGACTCTAAGGCAAAGCTCTGCTAACTAACAGTGAATCTGAATTATGCTTATAACTCTGTTCTGAGCTCTATACAAAAAGCAGCTACCCAACAATAACCTGGATCAGCCTAATGTCTGTTTCTCAAATATAATACAAATATTTAGAATAATAATAAAATAACCATTTTTCGCCCCTCCCCCCAAAGATCATCCTTTTTTAAAAGGAAAAGTAAGCAAGCATTTAAAATGCATAAAACTCAAAATCTTAGGCAACCTATTGTAACAAAAATTAAAGGTCCTTAGACCGAGTTTGAGGAAAAGATGCTATGTTTTTAAGCCAGGATAAGGAGCTCTGAGTTTCCATAGCAGGGAACCTGCTTACAGACGCAAACCTTGACACTGATCAAGTGCTGCAGGCAAATGAAAAATTAAACGAAATAAAACCTTGGGTCTGGATTTTGCATGGGAAGAGTGTGCATTATAAATATAGAATTAATTTATATTAATTTATTTAAATTACCCTTCCTCCCCGATGAGAGCAAGAGAAGTCTGGGGGTGGTCACTTGGTGCAGTTACATTGCATGGTCCCCCCCTCACATTGTTAGAATATTTATTTTTGAGTAAATAACAAGCATCCTTTAAACAGAAAACGCAGTTGTATTTAAAAAAGGTAGAGTTTCAGATTTTTCCCCTTCAGGTTATACATGCATATAAGAGGCTCAGTTTTAAATTACATTCATTGTTATTAGGAATTTTCAATTCTTTCAGAAAGAAATAACCCACAAATATTAATTCAAAACTCCGTTATCCTTAGGATATCCTAAGAATTTGGGATGTGCAAAGTAAAATTTCTGATATGAGTACCAGATACCATTTGAGGAGTTAGAAAATTATTTTTAGTTTGTTCAGTCACTGAAAGATTACCAAAAAAAATTTTGGAAACATTAGGCATTAAATAAACAGATTGTACCATGAACATTGTCCTGAAGTTGTTTAAGTCCGTTAAAAACTCCTCCACTGAAATTTTCTTCAGATCAATGGCATAATATCCCATCACGTTCTGATAGAGTTTTTCCATGTTCTCATGCATCCGTGAAAGTTTCTGAAAATCTTCTCTGGCATGAACTAGAAAGCTGTACACTGCTGTTAAGGCTGCAAAAATACTCAGTAAATCCAGTCAAACCCACAGTTTTTACTTAACATTGATCTGTATTTCATACACATTTTTCATTTGCATCAAATGAAGTATCAAAAGAATTCCTTCCATGTCATATATGCTTCCTAGTATTTACTGTGTATATTAAGCCTATGAATAAATCAGGGTGCTTTCATCAAATTTTCTCAGCCACTTTAAACTTAAAGATTATTCCATTAGCATATAGTTTTGTATGAAATGAAATGTATGGGACTAATCTAATTTCAAGCACCTATGTAGTTTATTTAGTATCACTGTCTCCTTACTGAAGCTAAAGTTTTTGGTATATAAATTACAATTTATATGGAATTTATTTACAGATACCAATAACTAACCTGAATACTTTAATATATCAAGAAATAGTATAGTTCCTACTCAAATTAGAGTAAAAATAGAAATATTACTAAACAACAGTATTGAAAGTAAAAAACATGAAAGATTAAAAACTTCATCTTAACTGCTTTTTTTAAAATGCTGTTGTAGCAACAGCAATGCATTCATTTCTATTCCTGGTGGCTGCATCACGTATTTATGCTTTTTCTAAGGCTATTTGCGATGTCAATACAACTTAATTAAATCAGAGGTGAAAACAATAGAACTACTTCTCCAAGAGATAGACAATTTATAAACAGCACCAAATTACTGCATAACATAAATGAAATAAAAAAACCCCTATGTTTATTCAAGAATTTTGGTAATATCGTTTGTCAAAGAAGCTCAAAGAAGAAATATTATGTGTAGTCATTTCCTTATGTAGGACAACTCCATAAAGTGTTTACTTAAATGGAATGGTAGCTAAACAAATATTTATGTTCCATTATTTTTCTGCTGCAGGGAAGACTACAAAAGATAAGAAATGACAATTTTACCTTTACTCCCAATTGCCCATCCCAACTATTGCAAAAGAGAATTTACTGTATTTCTATGCTTCATACTACAGATACATACGCTATGGTCACTTTATTTTATGAAACACAGGATTTTTGATCAAGTGCATTAAAATGTAGACAAATAGAATTTTTGTCCACCATGCTGTTTTAAATACACAGTAACAATTTACCGCCGGGTGAGTGCTTTCGCCCTTCAGGGTTTTTGCAATGCACTCTTCTTTTAGTTTTGTTTAGAGGCTGAATCCCATTTGAATTTCACTATTAAATGTCCTTCTGGTTTGTTAACTTTGCTTTTAAAATACCAAGTAAGCAGTTAATGGTTTTCTTTTTGTGATTTAGAATCCATGCCAGAAAATCACACAATAATGTTCTCAGACACGTGCAGGAAAGGAGAAATAATGCACTTTCACAACATTCAAATTAGTCACTATGATGGCTATTAGCTGGGTCTGTGAGGGCAGAACAGTCTCCACTAAGAAAGTCTTGTAGAAAAGGACTAACAAAGCCTAGATTTTGATGATTTTTAATGATACATTTTCCATCACCTCCCAACCACTTGATTTCAGACTTCCTCTTCCTCTGACAAGGCTCCATAGCCAGTATGAGCTTCTTTCCATGTTTCTATTGACTTCACAAGATGCAGCTCGTGAGCAGCTTCAGACTGCCTGTGCTGGCTAGCAACAGCCCAAAGGGAATTGATGCTGCTGGCCCACTATTTCTTGCATATCAGTTTGAATCTCTCTCCTCTACTTAGCTCCCAAGATGCACAAAGCTCACAGGAAGCTACCCTTCAGAGTTGCATTTCTTTAAAATTATTAAGGACGTTAAAAAGCTATTGGTGGGACAGTGAGAAAAGTTGATGAAAGGCTAGTATGTAACAGCTGCCCAAATATTAAATAAAAAAGAGGATAATGAGAAGCAAGATGTGACAAAACACAAGTTAGGACCATCAAAAGAAATGTCAGCAGTTCAAAAAACCCAAACAAACCAAAACAACAAAAAACTGTAATAAAGGAAAATAGTAAAATTAATGCTGAGTGAAACTAGAAACAAGCATTTCTACATCCTGTTTATTTTTGATCCTACAATTTAGGATACTTATTATTTGTGATTCTTAGATCATTAGCAGAACTTAGGGAAAACGACACTATTTTTTGCAATTATGAGGCTGTATATCTCCACAGAGTGGAAGGGTAAAGGAAAATTAGATAAATTTGTTTTGTTGTCGCTATGTATAAATGTCATACATGAAACATTCCAGTAACTTTCTTCAGTTTTCTAGGAAGGAAAACACCTGAGAAAAAAAAAGTTAAATTTATCAATGAATGACATGCCAGAGTATATCCTGAAAAGGAAACTTGCGGGGTGGGGAGGTGAGAGACGAAATTTCTGTGATATTCTGCAAGACATAGCGAAAGTTACAGCTATGTTAATAGAGTCCATATAGGCTGCTTAGTTTATACTGTTAAAACTGACTCCTCTTGAGTATGTGATGCACAATTTTCAACTCAAAATACAGCCCTCTGGAAAGATGTTTTACTATCCAGTATTTCAATGCCAGACACAATGAATCCGGAGATTTTTATTTTCCATCTGGTGCATTATGGGATACCCTAAGCTCTTGGCATTCTACTGAGACTGTGCTTCAATTTAGGTATTTTTAATAAGTCCCCTTCCTTTTTTCCTTAAATATGGCTTTTGTTAGCCAGCACTAGCTGAACTGGAGACAACAGGGAATACTACCGAGTACAGCAATCCCAACCGTAATCATTATGAACAGGTTGATATATATGCATTATCAGCTACACAATTCATTGGCTTTGGATGAATGAAGACAGAAATACAACAGAGCAGCAACACAGGTGGGAGGAAAAGGAAATCAAGAAGTTAGGTATCTGTTAACTTTTTCTGAAGCGGCTTCACTTCACGGACTGCCTTTTTGGACTCATGGGACTACAGATCATCATTCTGCTCATTAATGGAACAGGAAAGCAACGCAGGGCTGAGACAAGCAATATCTGTGGCAAAATTTCTAACTGCTGTGTGTTTGGTCTTGCATATTCATGGCAGCTCTTTTCATAGTGAACTGCTTGTCTGAAGTTTACACTGATTTTAATATATTATGCTATATAAAATACTAATGTAGTGCAGGGTATCAAGCCAAGTGAAAGCAGCTGTTAACCTAAAGCAGATAATGAACGATGTTAATCTGTACCAAAAATTTCCTTTAAAGACCCCATATTCACTGCTTATGATTTTTTCACAAGCTAACCTACGTATTAAGATAATCCAAAAAAGGAATATGATTCTGCATAGGAACAAAAGATTAATAGGTGCACAGATGCTGCCTATATTTTAGCAGAATATTCAAAATGGAACTGAGACTACCACTACACTAGCCAGCAACAGTCTCCGTAAAAACAAGGCAAACTTTTCAAAAACTGGTGCAAAAAGACTTTGAGATCACTTCAAACCAGAATTTCAACAAATTACTTTCTTCTAAGGCCAAAGGGTGTGAATGTTGTAAGGCTCTGTTGAGGATTTCCCACATCAAGTTCTTGGGAAAATAGTTGCAATTGTCTGAAAAATACGTGTCATAGAGACTTCCTTTTATATACATATAGAAGGTTCAACAATAAAATTCCGTATCTGAATATAGTAGTTCAAGAAACACATAGAAATGTTTAGATTTTTAAATTAGTACCTTCTGGAGAGTATTTGTCAAATAATACCTTTTCTTTAACTCACTCACTCCTACTTGTCTCTATGTTATAATACTTAAACAAATTGACATGGATTTGTATCACACAGAGCTGCTGCATCCAGTGTGTGTATCCCATATATTATGAGCAAAACCAGTGCTAGCTGTAATACACACCTGAAGTCCAGACCAGATATTGAAGACCTGTATAAAGGAATTATATACTTAAGTTAAATTTACATTGTTTGCCAAAGCCCTATCTCATTACCTGTCCACACAGTCTACATCCTGACCCTCTCCCAAAGAGCAATATACAGTCTTCTTTCACCTAACGAGCTCAGGTCCTGTAATCTTCCAAAGTCCTTAGGATGCTAGATCTTACAGACTTCAGTTTGTTTATGTTGCACAGAGGGAAGTTCAAACTATGAGGCTGATTAAGTAACTGACAGTTCAGAGACAGCATGTAGTTTCTTCCTTGCAGATGAAATGGGTTTCTTCTACCTCACTTCTATCAGGCTCTGACCTGGGTAAGTGCTGTTCCTTCTTTCCCTTTTCGCAATGTCAACAAATTAACTTAAATGACAAGGAAAGAGGAATAGAGAACTGATCAAAAAGAAAGGACTCCGTTCCTAGCTGAAAGGCAGCAACCAACTCATTGTCTCTCAAGCATTAGTTCCATAAGATTCTGTGAAAATTGCCATCAACACTATGTTCAGTGGCAGGCTGAAACTTGTCAAGAGTTTCTCGGCTGCTACTTAGAAAATCATGAGGTGCAAGCGGGACTGATAAAGAGCATGTTGACTAAATTACTTAATTAAGCTTTTAATATGCAATTTAAATACTCTCCATAAACCCACTAAATTTTTATTTTGAACGTACAAGTGTATTTTGTTCACTGTGCTTTTTATTGAACATTTCACTCAATGGTTTTAATATTCTAGATCAATATCAATTCAATATTCTTTGACTTTCCTAATTAAAGCAAACAGAAGAACTGCAATAATAACTATAATTTCTTTTCAGCTAGTATACATAAGATGACTGACAAACTAGCACAACCTAATATATAGGAGAAATGTTCATAATTATAGATGTTGTCAATAAAAGAGTGCACCAACTGTGCATATATCTGACTTCCTAAAGAAACAAGAATGCTAATCAGTTCATTAGGGGCCTTTGGGTTGTGATATTTAGAGACAGGATGTAATAGCCTGCTTGTCCATGGAGCCTAATTGTACTCAAGACGAAAATTTATTTCCAACAAAGCACCATCCTTCCTTTTTCAGATTTCCTGCTGGTTTCTTTTTATGAGCTGCATGCCTTCCAAGACATCAGCATCATTCAGCTTTCCTTGTCATAGGAATAAAAGTAAAGACAGGTCCAGGCTTCATCATGCTGTGCAGGATTATCTAACCTTTACATCAAACCTTTTTTGCTTCGTAATTTATTGAAGCTCCTGTTTTTCTAAAAGTGAGCTTCTTTAATTAGTATGTTCACAGACATTACTAGAAACCATAAGCAACTTTACTGTTTTGAAATTACTGCCTGTCTGCTGGGAGCGGAAGCAGGTGAGGGCAAACTATTCCTGTTCGTAATATTTACTGTTCAAAATATTGTATTTGAATAGACTAATACAATGAAATATGTAGCATGGCTGGTTTTTCCTGTATTATTCTGATTTATTCCAAGCAAGACCAAACATTCATCTCACCTGTTTCTGACAGCAGACAATACCCAATGATTAGGGAAAACAAGAAGGAAACTTGGTAAGTATAGCATGACAATTCAACCGATGTAGTATTTAGTTTCTAACACTCTGCACGCTAGTGATTTTTCTGAGCTAAAGCTACCTCTGGACTACTGTGTTTAATAGCTCCAGACGTACTACCTTTAGCTGACTACCTAAGCCTTATATGAAATGCATTTACATTTACAGCCTCTACAACATCCTAAAAGTAAATGCTACAGTTTAATTGTTTGTTTTGTAAGAAAACATTTCTGTTATTATGTTTTAACCTGCTGGACGGTATTTTACATGAGATGAACCCTGGTTATTTATAAGACACAATGAATAAGTTCATAACTTTCCTCCTGTATGGAATACAAAATTACAAGTATTTTTACTATGTTTTCCTAACTTTTTTGATTTTCTGCCTTCAGAGTCCTAATTTATTAAAACATCCCTGATGCAGAAACTGTTGCATACTGCTGATCATTGTCACTATTTTCTGCCACATCAGTAGCTATACAGTATACTTTTTGAGATGAGGTGATGGAAGCACTCAAGATATGAGAGTATTACTGATTTTTATATCAACTTATGTATGTTTTCTGCTTGCTTTTAACTACAATTGTTGTCAATTGTTCTAATATAATGTTTTTCCTCCAGATCTATTACTCTACAATCAGTGAAGTTCACTTGCTCTTTTGTCAGCATCTGCCAGTATCTCCCTTTTGACATGACGTTTTTGGGGTTTTTTTTTTAGATATTAATCCAGAAAAAATAATCATTCCACTTTTGACCTAAGAAATTTCTCTCCTTGGAAGTCTTTGTTAATACACCTTGTTGAAAGGTGCATGGAAGTTCATGCTCTACCGACTGTCCAACCTTTATCTGCATGCTGTAATAGATCTGCAAGAGATGGTTTCTCTTTACAAAACCCATGCTGACTCTCCCCCATCATATTGTATCTCCCATATATACATGTTGGTTCTGTTTTTATTTAGTCTTCATCAGTTGTCTTGGTGGAGAAGCCAAACTTGCAGATCTTCCTTGTAGCCCTTTTAAAAAACTCAGGTGCTTCTATGCAGCTTTGATTCCTCTGGTGTCTTGGGAAAACTTAGTTCATGCAAGAATCTGTAGTCCAATAGGTTTATATTTGAGTTCATTTTAAAATCTTTTCAAGTCTTTTGTGACCACTGGTTACTCCCGGGGATTTATTGCTATTTATTTTATATTTTCCTTCAAAAAAAACCTTCTACTGACTCCTTCATTTGAGAACATCCTTCCATTCAAAATATTGCACAGTGGGGTCAACCAAAGTTCACCCTAGAGAAAACTGATGCAAAGAACAAATTTACCTTTACGGCTATGGCTTATCTTCTTGGCACACATTGACAATCTACGTCTTCTCTGGCAGGATTACAGTTTTTGAGATGCTTGAAAAAGATGATGTATAGATCCTCCTTTGCATTTCCTAAGATGATCACTATCTTTTTTAAGCGATCAGTAGACTGTTCTAATGCTCTTTGTATATGGGGATGGAATTTCAACCGCTAGAAAAGTTATGGTATTTATTGACAAGGTCCACCTATTTACCCTATCTGACTTTTATTATATTTTAACTTTTCACACTATTTCTCTACAACTGTGACTTAGTCTGTCTTAAATACAATTTAACACCTTATATCACAGTATTCCACTCACTTTCTGCCATCAAGTTTCAGAAATGCCCAACATGTCAGTAACACAAAGGGAAATGAGGCATCCTACATATTTTTTTTTATTTTAGATGTTTGATATTAGCATAGAAGTACATATTTATTCCTCAACTTACTTTTCCCGTGCTCTCCTTCTTAAGCGAAGTTAATTTTTTCAGGGTATTCTTCACTCATTCTCAACTGAATTTTGCTAATTTGTTTCATATCTGTTTTATAGGTATGGAAATTTTATAACCACATCTCCAAAGAAAGCTGTATACTAAATTATCTGTTACTTCAATCCCTAGTCCTCAGCTTAAAAATGCAAAAGGTTATAGGGTATTTTAAGCGCCAGCATCATGACTACTTTGGATTAAATGATCGTTTTAGGCCCCTTCCAACTGAAATAGTCTATTCTATTCTATTCTAATGGATTAAGAAGAGTCTGTCCTTCACAGGTTAGATTTCTTAATAAGTGCTTCCCATTCCTAACTTCCTAGACTACACATAATTTTCTTAACCAAGCACAGACTTTGCATAATTCTAGCAATATCTCTGAGAAAGCTATCATGGATATATTTTCCTCTAACTTCCTAGCAGTAGTTTATCGCTTGCCTTCAGGACCCCTCTCCTAGTTCTCCTACTATGCTATTGGCTTCTTCAGGGACAAACCTTATGTTTCGTACTATAGAGACATCATGCTGGTGGGTTGCAACGTATCTCTCAAACACACATTGAGCTGGAAAAAAAAGCCAGCAACAACAACAAACAGAACAACCTCACCAACAAAATACCCGATCTTACAAAAAAATTAGTAGCAACACTGAAAGGTTACAGATAACACACAGAGTCCAGAGAAGGCCTAAAGCTAAGTCATAAACTCTTTGGTTGCAGCTAGTCTACTGAAGAGGAAACGGGCCCTAATGCAGCAAGAACTAGTATATCCACTTGGCCCCAGGGGCCCTTGCCATCTTTTCTTTAATAGTAGGAGATTAATCAAGAGGACTGTCTCCTGAGTCCCCCTGCCTTTGTACATAACAAAGTAGTCTTCCAGCTAGGTAATAACCTAACCGTGCCTGCAGAGGAAATTTCAGCCTGTCTCTCTATCTGCTGATATTTCTGCTTCCGGATCAGTCTCAGCACATAAGACCACCATCTCGTAGGGAGGTCTAAGTGAAAGAATGTTTTTTTTCTGCTTTAATTAAGCCTTCATGTCACAAGGCTTTCTTATGAGAGACACAGGCAGTGAAGTTGGCTGCAGGATTTGAAATAAATAGTGAGAAAAGGAATTTTGGCAAAAATAAAACCAGAAACCAGTTTTCACATGCTATGAATCTCATTTCTGAAATAAGAGAAATTTTTTGGTTCTGCGGTTGCATGTACAAAAACATCCACAGTGGTAATGCATACACTAGAAAACAAATAAACACAGGGTGACAGACATCTTTTTCTAAGATATTCTCATGTAAAAAATCATTTAACACTAAAGTGAAGTGCTTAACATTCCTATTATAGCTACTTTTCTAAGTTAAGAAACTTATACACAGTGTAAAACCTGACAGTAAGCATTTTTCTCTTCATTCTATCCACTACGGATGAATCCTTTAATTGGACTGTTCATGTATTTAGTTTTTGAGGGGAAAAAAGAGAGTTATATTTTTCAAAAATAAATGCTACAGACTAGACAGAAGTTATGCAAAGAAATTTAAAGTTTAAGGTAATGCAGTTAAATTACTTCTGTTTTTTGTTTTTTTTTTTTTTTTTAAAGAATACGCCAAAGGATATTGACATTTTTGCTACAAACTTATCGTGCTTATCTTCAGGAACTGGAAAAGTCTGCAAATCCTTCTCAAGCTGTTGGAGTTGCCTCTCCATATGCTTCAGGCTCTTCTCCAGGTTTTCTGCCGAGACTAAAATACAGAACATTCATTCTGCTAACATCTTAAACAAGAAACATTGTTTGTAAAATACATGAGTTAAAACCTTACCCAAATCAGCATATTACATTTTTAATTCTGAAATAAAAGCACTGTGAACAAATTACAATACAAGATGAGGGGATCACTCTACAATGTTCAGTTCCCCTCACTTATGCGGTTGCCTTATTCTGATTAGATGTGTGCTGACTGAACACTGCATTTTGTTTTATTTTTATGCCTAAGGTTTTGCACTGCAATTAACAGTCTGTTTTAAATAACCTGAGATATACATATGCCAGTCTGGCTCTTCTGATTAACCAAAGGACAAGTTTTGAAGCTACTCCAGGAACCACAAAGCTTTCTTCAATCTCATTCTGTTAAAACAAAAAATACGAACATTTGTATGGAAGATCATGAAGAAAATAAGACCTTCAAAACAGAGAAAATGGGGCTATTAAACACCTACGCATGAAACCTGAGACTTGATTCCCTAGTCTGAAAGCACAATGTCTGGTAAAAAACACAATTTGTCAGAGCAAAAGTGCTTGCCAAGCTGGAGGGAAGTGCAAGCACTTGAGAGGGTGCGGCAGAGCAAAACAGGGATTTAGGAAAAAGAAGAGAGTAGACATGAAACATCAGGGATTTATAGAAGGATGTAGAAAAAGTGCATATGTTCTTTATCAGAAAAACAGAAATACAACTTTCATTCATTTGAAGCAATGCATGGAAGTTGAACACTTGATCTGTAAATAGTTGATTAAAAATACCAAGATGATAAGAGTGACCTGAGGATAACTCCTGCTAGCATGTATTCTATCTTGGATTTATATTATTGGAATCAGTTAAAACTTATTTCCTGATTGTTTGTGAAGTAAACTTAACATTTAAATATATTCCGTAGGAACAATATATATAGATAAGAATATACTCTGAATTTTAGTCTAATGAATTGATTTCTCCCCCCCCCCCCTTATTTATTTCATTCATAATATAATGTGCCTATAAAGGTAAAGCTACCTTAAACTTAATCTAAAAAATCCCTGGAGAAATTTTGTGGCCCTATGATGTTACTAGGATCTGTAGTGGATCCATTATTTCATCCACTGAGTAGAATTATGTGATGGAAAATATAAGATACACACATTGAACACATCTTTCTCTCATAAAAGCCCGACAGAGTCCCCAAACAACTAAAGTAAAATGTTGCATAGCAACTACAATCCCATTCATAGCAGAAAGGTTAACACAACTATAAAATGATCAATGGCAACCTGTTAAAATGCTAATGTAACCTAAAAAAAAAAAAAGACCACAAAATTTGGAGACAAACATTTTTTCTAAAAAGAATAGGGGACTATAAATGTATGTTCATATTATAATTTATACCTTATCATTTCGTTTACAATCACAATTTTTAAACCCCCCTCTTTACTCAAAACCACTACTGTTTTCCAATTGTATGTTAGACTTGGCAGACTTTCACTCAGAGACTGGTAAACCCAAATCATCACCAGGTAGGTCAGCTGGCTTCAGTAGTTAAGAAACTGGCTTGTTTGGGAAGCAGAGCTAAAATTAGAAGCTGACAATGTTGACTACAGATGTGTTTCAGTCTTCACAGGTTCCAGAAACAAACCTGATTTTAATATAAAGTCATACTTCTGCTGTCATAAGAAGCCTTTGAGGGTAGGCGCACACACACAATTTTAAGACACTGATTTACTTCGAAAGCTGCTAAGAAATACAGAATATAATACCTTGTGCTTAACATAACTATCAATAGCACTCTTCACAATACAGTTTGTCTTGCATAAAAAGAGTTCACAGCATAAAATTAAAGTGACATACTTACAAAATGTCAGAATGACAAGACTCAGCAAGTACACAGGTTTTAAAACAAAACAAAAAAAAAACCCAAAAACCCAACCCACCAAAAAACCCTCTACATCAATTGCAGGTAGCAGCTGAGTAATAGCTACATTCTTTTATCCAGATAAAAAAGAACAACAAACCTCAGTGCCTAGAGCTGATTAACAGGTTGTATACAAGAGATTTTTTAATTCTTGCTTCCAGCAAAGCTAAATTTTTATTTCTACTACCTCAGTTCTTTTGAGCTTGAACAGTTACATATTTGATCAAGAATCTTTACATCTTTATCTTGTTCTGAAGGTTTTTTTTTTTTCATCTGTCATGATCTTAAGTTGTTCCTGAATATAAAAATTCAGCATTCCTTTGATTTCAGCAGTGCACAACTACTGGAGATATTTTCCTTTAAGACTATATTTCTGGTGACAGCCTCAAGCGGACACTAGCTCACAGTGTGCTGGTATTCGTTTGGTGCTATTGTCTTTGCAACTTCCAATTTAGTGAAAACAGATGAAAAAAAATCAAATCTGTAAATATAAGCAGCTATTCAGCAAAAAGCTCACATGAAATACCTGCCAACCTTCCCTCGTGCCCTTCTAGAAGACATGGTATAAAATCTGAAGGGACATAGAAGAATGGCAGAAGAGAAAAACAAACAAACAAACCCAACTTTGACCCCTAATCCTGGGAGGATTCAGATATAAACCCAAGCCAAATTGAAGTAAGCAACTCATATGATAGTTTGGAAACAAAGTCAAAGACTGGGGTTTTGAATGTTAGTGAGCCCGCAAAACCAAGTTGTTTGTTGAATACAATGCATGTGTGCCTGAACACTCTCTCACTTATATCTTCTGAACTCTCATACCCCTTTTTCAAAAAGGCTCCTGATATTTTTATAGGCAATAATTAGATTTCCTCACCTTCTGCCTTTCAGGGTTAAAACAACTTTGTTCTTAAAGTTTCCTCTCTTGATTCAGGTTTTCTAATACCATGATTATTCCAAAAGCCTCTTCACCTGCTTCTGTTTTAAAACCTTTCTGCATAGTATTTCAGGTGATGACTCACCAGCCCTTTTAATGTTTGCATTACTATTTCTACAGTTTTACCGGAAATACATTATCTGATTATCTTATGATAAAATACCCTTTTTTCTTGACCAAAGCTCTTATTACAGTATCAAGATGCATGATCTTGTACTTCATAGTATTGATTTTCATTTCTTTTACTCTGCTTCCTCAGGATCATTCACTGATGACAACCCAATCCTCCTCTCAGCTGGCAAAGCTGTCTAACCCTTTGTCAGATACGCTCATTGGTTCAATACCACAATTTTATCTTTTTGCCATATTCCTTTTAGACAGTACTTCATGTTTCTTCCACTTTTTATTTTAATGAATATTCTCCCATTTTACATAATATCAAATGCTTTCCTGAAGTCAACATAGATTTCCTGTGTCAAAAAAAAAAAAAATTAATACTCAAAAGCTAGCAGATTAGTGTACTACCAATAAATTCATTTTCATTTTATGCTACTCTCATTAACCTCCACGTTTGATCATTCTTTCCCCTACAAACTTTCATATCATTAAGGTCAGACAGAGAGATGTGTAATTGCCCAAATCATTCTTTTTCTCCTCAGTTTCTTAAATATTCTGTAGTCACACAACATTACTATAGCCACAGCAAAACTTGGTAAAAGATGTACTTACTAAACTCTTAGTTCCATATCTCAGTTATCTCAGAATGCAGAAATGGAAACTGGTATTTACAATATGAGAATACGGTACCGTGATTTTTTTTCTTTCAACAAATTTCTGTGGAGACATTTTGCTCCGCTCCTCCCCATCCCCAGGTCATTATTCTTGCTTAAAATTAAAGCAGTATTTCATCTAGTTTTGAGACTACACCTGTTTTATCTTAAATCCTAGAAATAATTCTCTGAAGCAAAGCAATACTACTTGTGTGCTCTCTCATTTATATTGCTGTAAACCTTCTGCTACTTTTTGCAACACATATTTCAGTGGATATTTCAGAAATCCTGCATGCTGCCCAACCTGTATGACAATTTTCTTGGATGGTCGCAATCTCCATATCAAGAGAATCTTCCTCTTGCCTACAGATATTTTGCTTCCCTTGTGCTATTCTGGCCCCTATATTCTGAGGGGAGAGAGTGACAGTGACAAGCTGATCTCTAGCCTGATGCAGAAAACTATACCATATTACATATGAAAAAAAATTCTGAAAATATACTAATGCTTTTGCCATTTGAACTTCATACTGGACTGATGGACTAAGATTACTGAATAATTCTCTAAAATTGCCAATGTTATTGATGCAGCATTTAAAAGTGAAGTTAAATGACAAAAAATAGCCTACACCCCCCCCCCCCCAAAACAACCAAAAAATCCTCTGTATTGTCAGATGGTTTAGAGCACTAATAAAGAAATATTCCAGAGGCAAAATATTAGAAGGTTTCTGTAAACATCAGCAAAAGCCTGAAATATCTATTAACAGTGGAAAAAGATCCAGTTGGATATACTCACTCAGTGCCACTGAAAAGACAATATTTATGCTTTATTTCTCCCAAGATGACATTTTCTCTTGTCTTCTACAGCCATTTTCTGGCTTTCTCGCTTTTTTTTTTTAAGCGCGTGTGTGTGTAACAGGCACATACAATAAATACCCTTGTTGAAATCCTTTTTTCCCCCAAAGCTCTGACAATGCCATTGCCTCTTGAGTCCTTGGACTTTCCCTTCTGCAGCCAAAGCAGACTACAGTTGCACACGTGAAAGAAGCAGCTCTCTAAGCATTGAGATTGAACTAGTTTCCTCCTATTTTGAATTCAAATATCAGCACACTAATGTAGTGTAATTGGTAAATAATGCATAAGCATTTTTGTACCCAGTTCCCTAGTAATAATAGTACTATCATCAGTAGGACTAGGCCTCAGACCTTATACTAACTGTGCTCTATACTACCTACACATAAGCCCTGGCCTGCTAGACTTGTTACAAACTTCTTTTGAGAACCTCCTGGGCGAGATGCAGCCTGACACCACATGTATCTTTTTACGATGTACAGTTTAAGCTCAGAACTTGAAAATAATGGCAAAAGCTGAAAACAGAAACCCCCAAATGACAAACAGTTCACTGATGGTCAGTTATTCATCACTGGATTGCTATTGAAAGAAAGAAGCAGCTGCTAACGCAAGGGGAAAAAATGGCCAAGCAACAGGATACGGCACCTGCCACAGCACGGGGAAGTAATATCCCCCAGTGTTGCACAGTACACAGTGATATGGTGCAGTGGTGGACTAAGAGCTGCCAAGAGACAGAATCATCTTATAAAAGAAGAAATAAAATTTGGAGGAGGGAAGAGAAAGAAGACCCTCGCATCAGTTGCGGCTTCCCTCACTGAAGAGCTCTTGAGCCTCATCAGCTCGACCCTTGGGGACCCAGACCATGAAGTACTGCGCTGAATGCAGTGTATTATATATTCACGGCTAATTTAGGATATGATCGTTAATAACTAACTGCTTTGAATACGCAGTGATAGTGATTAATAATGATTAAGACTGAACCATTAGCATGAAATGTTAATGAATATCAGTCTAGTAAAATTTAAAATAAAAGTTTAAAACCAGCCAGATTTATCAGTCTTCTAAACAATCCCATCACTGCCATCTCTAACTCCCTGAGACAGATACATAGGTAGGGAGATACACAAGCCCACACATACATATATATGCACTTGCAACACTTCCCTACTCATTAAAATTAAGTTTTCTCACCTTCAAGGGTCTACATATCTGCACAATGTATTCAGCTTTTCTATTCCATTGCCCTTTCTGCCATTTTAAGGTTCCTCTTGCAACTGATTTCTGCATAACTCATTTGATATTTTTTCTTTGTCTTTTAGCAGATATCTAAATTTTTCCCCTATAGAGTATCAATAATATTCTATTTGTCTTAATCTCACTATCACTTAAAACGCTATACAGCAATGAAATCTCTCAGTAACATCCAGATATTTATACCCAGTTGAATAAATATTAAAAGTGTTGAACAGCTTTATCTGAATCCTGATCTGTCTACGGATCAAACTGCCTACATGTTTAAATAACTGGAGGCTCAAGGACTGCAACAGGGATTGGCCCTGATACTTAACTGTTGACTCACTGGAAGATGATAGAGAAAGAAAGTTACTTTCATGGACTACTGACATACTTCAATATCATATTAGAAATTGAAGCGCTGTTTTGGTAAAAATGTGCAAATACTCACACTCTTGCTTAATATTTGATTTACTAATTCATGCTTGTAAGAGATGCATATATTTCTATGCCCTAAAGGAAACAGAACATTTCATTTAGATTTCAGTAGTTCATTGCATAATTCTATCTTAAAATTACTCACCAGATAACAGTACTGTGCACAACTTAAAGCCACAAACATTAAAAGAAATAAGAGATTATTTGCAATAAATACATAACAGTATTGCATATGTTCCATCAGCTTTTAAAACCAAAATTTTTATATTGTGAAATGGACTCAAACAAAAAGGGGGGGGGGGGGGGGAATCACAAGAAGGTGTGTTTAATTGCTTATTTTCAACCAGGCTCAATTCATTATAAAATGTTTCAGACAGGAATATGGCAAGTCTGTAGCATGCTGATGTAGGACTTGTGTCCCAATAAAGCAAGACCTGTTGATCTGTTACAGGTATAGACAGGGGTGCAAAAAACATCAATAAACACAAAATTGTAGAAATATTTAAGGTGTACTTAAACCACACCATCATGAATTTCCCTTTGCAAATGTTTAATGCCCCTGGTATGGTATTTTAAATGCTGGAGTAGCACATGAATCATCCTGGCCTGTATCAGAAATAGTGTGGCCAGCAGGAGTAGGGAAGTGATGGTGCCCCTGTACTCGGCACTGGTGAGGCCGCACCTCGACTACTGTGTTCAGTTTTGGGCCCCTCACTACAAGAAGGACGTTGAGGTGCTGGAGCGTGTCCAGAGAAGGGCAACGAGGCTGGTGAGGGGTCTGGAGAACAAGTCTTATGAGGAGCGGCTGAGGGAACTGGGACTGTTCAGCCTGCAGAAAAGGAGGCTGAGGGGAGACCTCATCGCTCTCTACAACTCCCTGAAAGGAGGTTGTAGCAAGGTGGGTGTCGGTCTCTTCTCCCAAGTAACTAGCGATAGGACGAGAGGAAATGGCCTCAAGTTGCGCCAGGGGAGGTTTAGATTGGACGTGAGGAAAAATGTCTTTACTGCAAGAGTGGTGAAACATTGGAACAGGCTGCCCAGGGAAGTGGTTGGGTCACCATCCCTGGAGGTATTTAAAAGACGAGTAGATGAGGCACTTAGGGACATGGTTTAGTGGGCATGGTGATGTTGGGTCGACGGTTGGACTCAATGATCTTAGAGGTCTTTTCCAACCTCAATGATTCTATGATTCTATGTTTATGTCTTAAATAGTACATTTCTGGTAAATAGAGATATAAATTTTTAGCCTAAGATTTTCAAGATTAAAAAACAAGTTCTCTTCAAATAATTTCAAAAAACAGTAGCCACAAAATAACATGCCTTTTCAGTCTTATATAAGAATCTCTTTCACACAATTTAGAGCTTGAAATAGTCTTCTAATCTAAGTACTGCATTCAGGGACAGATGCTTACTTTATAACTTCCTCTACTGCTTAGTGCTCTGTAATATTGTAAAATTAATTGCTAAAAAAATTACGTTTTCTCAGTCTGACAACAAAAAGCAAGAAAAAAAGATGTCTTTTTAAAATTTTTAATTCTTTTTTAAACAATGGTATCTCACAACTGTTTTTCCATATGGAATTTTTTGTCTGTCAGTACTTTGTTACACTTCAGTATTTATTTTGAGGCTAATACCATTACTTCACAGTTAATAGGAGTCTTGTTTGAAAGCCAAATCAAACCAAAACTTCAACTACTATTACTGTTTATCTCTTGAGCCATAAAATTTAGTATTTGCTATTTTGAGCACTACATTTATATTATCATTGTTATAAGCAATCTAACTCTGTCTTAAAGCACATAGTTGCTTTTTTCCACCAAGGAAAACACATCCCAGGAAGGCAATTCTGTAGTCTTACTCTTTTGATAGTTAGGCACATTGATCTAATTTCTAAACTAATTTCTACTTGTGGTAATGCAATTAAGTGAAATATTTTTCTTTTCTTTATTACCCCCACACCCACACTTTAGTCCTCTTCCTGATTGTGATATTCTAACCCTCCTCTAACAACAGCTTGTAATTTTGTCTCATCACCTCATTTCACTAGGACATTTCTACTCCTAGTAACAGTAAATCTTTAGAAATCACAATAGGTACAACTGTTCCCCAAATGAGGAAGTTCCTTTACAAAATTAAGTATTGCATTCTTGTTTATACAGTTATTTCACTAATTCTTGTTTTGTCCAACTTTGATAGCAATTTTCCATGGAAAGAATCAAATTCTTTACTATGATAAAATTCAGTCCACATTTCTTTTAAGATTTTTTTTTCACTTGATATAAGGAATGCTTAGTTTGTTTAGCTGCCTCTAGACTAACTTACAAGAGTATTCAATAGCTGTTATAAAGCATACGTTGGCTTCTTTCCATATAAACTAAGGCATAAAATACGTTTGATACCTCCCTTGAGTCCTGTCTTGATATGGAACCAAAAGGATCACAGACCAAGAAACTAGAAGTTCTCATAGGTGCAGTAATAGAGTGATTTTCACTCGGAGGATAAAACCTGTGTTTTCACTGTAAGGTTGATTCCTGAAATTTTGTGACTATTACCACCAGATTTTGAGTTACAGCCCTGTGCGTACCAGAAAGTTGCAACATAAGCCATTTGTCACATTATTCTCTGCCATTCATGAAAATCTCTGAATAGCTACTTTAAATTTTATTTCATAAACCTACATATAAAAAATCCTAACAAAACCACAGATGAATTGTATATTATAAGTGAAGCTACTTACCTAATAATTAATTAAATTAATTACTGAATTAATTAAATTAACGTGAGAATGAACAAGGATACTGTTCCTTTTTCAGTACTCTGAAGAACTCTTTTTACTCTCTTTCTAAAGAGCCACCAAAAAAGAAAGTGCAGGTAAATACAGAATAAAAAAATGGACCTCTGGTTGGTAGCAAGTCTCCTGGCTACTATGCATAGCCATCATTCTTGAAAACTATCATTTAAGGCAGAGAAGTATCCCATACATAACAAAAAAATTGGAAAATTAACTTCGCAGTTTAAAAAAAGGAATTATCAAAAACAAGACATAATTAAGATAAAACTGTGACCACGTTAGTTACAAACATTTTTCAAAGTAAATCTCTGAATGGGCTACCATTCTACACTGAGTCTCCTATAATAACTTCGAAACTTGTGTAATCTGCAAGATAGCAGAACCATCTATTGATTTTGGTACTGACTGAATATAATACAGTATGGAGTAACTCATGAAGTTTGTAATGTTTTCTGAAAGCACAAAAACCCCCACCCAAACAAACACAACAATCCTGGCTACCGGAAAACACACCTTGTGAATTTGCGACTTAAGACAAAACAAAAGCCCAAGAAATGCATAGCAGAAATTATGTTATTAATAGTACTGAGAAATTTGCCATACACTTTTAGAAAATCTGTAATAGGAAAAAAACCCTTTCCTTTTGACATATAGATTGTTTATAGCATATATATTAATATTGTTCTCTCATGCTGTCCTAACGTTTCTAAATGCTGTAGGTGGAGGTGTTCTGGTTTTTAATTAATATAGATTAAACTTCACATTTATAATTTGGTTCCTAGATTTAAAAAAAAAAGTGAAATTAATTATCTATGAAAAAAAAGAGTAAGTTTCAAAAATGAGAAAATGGATAAGTTATTTGTAAAGCGACAATGAGTTAATGACTTTTAGAGGAAGGAAAACCTGAAGTTTTATATTGTTATTACAATATGAAAGGAAGACTCTATACGCTGTTACCTGTAAGGTCTGTGTAAATTAGAGTCAATCAAATAAAACAACAGCCTGGATAAATGCAATATAAATCTTTAAAATACCATAAAATAAGAAATTAGTAAAGTGTACTAAATTACCAAAATATTTCTCGTATGGAATACTAATAGAAAAGCAGGAAAGCCATCATGTTTAAAAGAAGAGACAGCTTTAATTATGAGAATCTTCACGAACTGTCATATCAGCAAGCTCATTAGCTGCAATGAAAGTTCCTCCTGCTGATCTAAGAGTACTTAAAAAACAGGATTTGTTATACTTCAAAGCAAAAAGGTATCTTTAATTCATGTACTGTAAGAGTGAATTAAGCCTACTTCTAGTATTACAGAAGTAGAAACTAAAACTTTAGCACGTAATAGAAAAAAATAAATACCCTTACGTAAACTACAATTACATAGGTCACATGTCCCTTGCTGCTTGCCTGTCAAAGTTACATTTAAAAAAATTAAAATTTATTTTTCTAATGTAATAATTAATTTACATACTATGAATGTTTTATCATTTATAAAATACATGTTAGCTTCACAACTAACAGACTTTGTCACTGCCCTTAAAGTCTTGCAAGCTATGTTAACAGCTTATTGTATGACAATTACTGGACAATATTTAATGAAATGAAAGGAGCAAGAATGTTTCTTCTAAAAAGGATAAAAAGAAAATGAATTGCTAAACATTGTAATGTTCTAATGTTCACCATTTTAAATCACAAATAACACAAGAGAAAAGTTTTAAGAATGAGCAAGTACAAAATAAAAAAAGATATAAGGTATGCTACAAATGGGCTGGCTGATACAAGGACAGTCATTTCAAGGCAGTACTCTAAAAAAATCTTAAGTAACTTGTTTTAAGAAACTTGTAGAAGATGCAACAATCACTTGATGGTGATCAGACCAAAACCAATAAATGTATAGTATAGTTGAATTTTTATACAGGGTGTTCAACTTAAAGTTTTCTGTTAATATTGTTCAAATGGCATTTACACATCTTTCTGCTACATTAATTTTGATTTATAATTTAAAGGACACTTGCAAATAATACCTTTATGCCATAGATAAAATGTGAAATTATTGTATTTGCAGAAATGAATATGCAGACAGGAAATAAAACCAGCCCAATTAAAAAAAAAATAGCTTGCAACAAAGGTATGGGAGAAAAGAATATTCTTATCAAACATCATTGATTTATTCTTGAGAATTACTTTTCAAAATTACTTCAGAGCACAAAGTTCAGCGAAGCCACGAAGGGAATGGCATTCCACCACCTCTACAAGCCCTAACCTTTGCTAGGACAAAAGGTAGAGAAAAGGATTTAGAAACAAATACTGGAACAAAATACAACCAATATGGTTCACAGAAAAATTGAACATTATATTAGTATTATACAAAACCAGAAAAGAACGATGTATCTCCTCACCCAAAAACTTTGACCAAAGCAGCGTATATGTAAACAGAACCTTCCTATTGGATGACAGGAAAAACCCAGGCTGACTTCCTTCCTTCTGTACCATCAGCAGCCTGTAACCCTTAGATGTAATCCAGTGGTTTTCCAAGTTTACTGGAAGTCTGAACTGCCTCCAATAAAAACAATCCAGGACAGATTATTCTTATTAAGCACTAAGTACAGTTTCTTGGAATGGAGGAGATGCTCTAAGCCCTTGATACCCAAATTCTGTTCTAACATAACCAATATTTCTTCTGGAATAAGCTATTTGACTAGATGATCATCCAGATAAAAGATTTTTTGATGACTTCCCCTCTATCACTCTCCCTAGCAGCCATAATGATGCTTTGTAGTATCTGCCATTTCCCAGCTCACTGTAGAAGCCTCAATGCAAATCATTCTTGGTCAACTTGTTATTCTTCATTAGCATATCAATAAGTTACATGAGACCAGGTGAGTCCATTATGTTGGATATGACTTATCACAATCACAGATTCACAGATTTTTTTGAACTGACCTTTTGGTAAGCTCAAGCAAAAATAGCCACCTCATTAAAAATTTACTGTGCAAAAGTTGGTACACATTAGATCAATTTGCTTCATAAAAATATACTTTTGCAGAAAAGTACCAAAAGGTTTAAAAAAAAACCAAACATGAGCTGCAGTCTTTGAGATCTGCTGGATTTTCCAAAATTCCAGTGCAGGAGTCTTGCAAAACAAAATGGAATTTTGCAGGTAGGGAAACAAGTATAAACAAACACACTGATATGCTAATCTCTTAAAGACATCCTAAGCCTTTGTCTTTTTCATACAGTAAAACTGAAATGCAAAATTCATCTCATAATACACTGAAGTTCAGTATATAAACTTGAAAACATGGTCATTGATTTCCATCCTACAACATAGTGAGTGAGATCAAAGACTCATCTAGTCAACAGCAGATACCTAAAAAAGAACAGAAAACCTGGACTAACTGATAATTTTACTGGCTACTCTTTGAATGGTCAGTGTTTTATATCTCAGAAGCCTTCCAGAAGACAATCAGCAGCTTCATATAAGATGACTGTCTACACTGAAATAATGGCTTCTAATAAGGAACATTTTAGTTTTTCTGGCTGATATACAAAATTCAACCACAATAGAGCCAATAGCATGCTAGTAATGAAAAGAAAAAAAAAAAAGTGGCTAGTTAACACTGGGTTCTATGAAAATAATGTATGAAATACTGAATTTATATACAGCAGAAACTCCTTCTATTACCAGTACAAACAGTTAGATGAAGGGCTTGAAGCATTTGACAGCTATTTAAAAATACTTGAACTTCTAAGTGGTTATAATCCACCAACTAAAATTGGAAACTTTAAGAACGATGATAACAGAAAGCAAACTCTATGTGAGCGACCACTATCTCAAGTTCTCTATCAGGAGCAGGTTTTGCAGAGCTGTAGTTTGTGGCAGGGAGACTGAGTGAGGCATAAGAGTGACACTGTACAAAGCAATACAGATAATAATTTTTTAGTTTATGTCAGTTTGGAGAATATCACTGTTTAACTGAGACAGTCCATCCAATCTTCTTTTCCTGCAAGACTATGACAGTGCTGAGGTGGCATCAATTTCTAACTCCACGCTTAGTCAGTTTAAATTACTTAAGCTGTGATAAAGCATGGAGAAGGCAATCTTTATTAAGAAATTAACTGCAAAAAAATCTGCTGCTGCTTATACTGAGATTTACCATATTCTATGCTGCGTGATGAAACAGTAAAAAGAGGAATTTATTTTTCCAGACTTCCAATGCCACTGTTGCATGAAAAACATACACATAGGGAAGACAAAACTGTTCTGATTCGTGTTTGGGGGAAAAAAAAAAAGTGATGGTATGACAGCCTTTCCGCATTTCTGAATTAAAAGACACTGAGTGATTCTACTACACTTACAACACAAAAGATTGAAAGTTGGAAATAGTTTAAGATCTGTTAATAGAAAAGAACTTTTAAAAGAAATCTATTTTGGACAATGATTCTAGAAGATATGTTAGAAGAAATGTAATGGGAAATTCTGTAGTAAAGATTAGAGGACCAAACAATAAATATCTTCAAGATGACTCGCAGTAGCTCAAATTACTGATCTATGATATAGACTATTAATGTCTATTTTTAAAATAATGTTAGTAAAAAATAAATATCATCTCACATAAAAGCCACTGCAATGCAATCAGAATCAAAACTTTTAGGTAGTTATACAAACCTTTACTAGCTTTATCTAAATGCTGAAAATCCTCAATAAAATTCAGAACATCCTGATAGCTTTCTTCACACACTTCTACAAGAAAATGGAGCAATGTTGTTTTTTGATCTGCCGACTTCGTGTCCTTCAGCTAGAGAGAAGAAAAGAAATGTTAAAACACTGAGAATAAGACTACTTCTGACTATTTTGATAATTAATATATATTACTAATTACAAAGCCCAGAAAGATGAGAACTAACTGTTGAACTGGTACAACTCTTTTAAAGAAAACCCTAAGTAACGGGCTGTTTCATTTCCCTCCTTGCTAAAAATCCCTAGATCACATTAAATATTTTTTAATTCTATACAATATTTGAGTTCTGTACTCAAAAAACAGTACACATTTCTCTTTTAAAAATGTAATTATTTAAGCAATATAGGAATATTTGTAAAACTGTGAATAGACTCATGAAAGTGTAAAAAAATAAAAAGCAGACCTAAATCAGCAAAATCTAGCAATACATGATGCACATATCCACTCCATGACATGATTTCCTTATGCATGAAGCTAACTTCACAATATTTATGCAGTGGAAGCTACAGCCTCAACCTGTACAAGTTCTTGTTGTTAATAATTCTCAATAGGGCAAAGAAGAGTTCATAGGCTTCATCGTTTGACTTCAAAAATTCTTAAGCACAAACTTTTCTTTCTGAACCCTCTTTACATATAAAATTATTTTAAGCCCAGCCATTTTAAAACTTGCATCTACTTGTGCAAAAACACTAACAATTGACAATTGGCGAACATTCAGTTATACATTTCTGTTGTAGTCTCACGTTTGAGCTGGTCTTTAAAAATCTCTCCAATGATTTAAGAAATAGAAAATGACATATAATGTCTTTTTAAAATGACATCTCTCATATGAAAGTATTTCTTCACTACTTAAAAACTCTATCTGCATAAAATAATTCAAACAGAAAAAGTACACATGTACACAGGCACATAGGAAGTATGCACACATACTACAGGGCTGCCACAATTGCACACAGACTTGTATATGTGAGTATCAGGGGAAAAAGTCTTTAGCGCAGTATTGCAACTAGCACTAAACAAGTAGAAAACTCATGTTAGTTTGTTTCAACTTCAAGACTGTTCTTTAGTTTGGTCACCCTGAAAAATACAAGTGGTCAGCAACACTCAATGGCATAAAAGTAACTACAGCAACAAGGTAGAAAGGAAAAATTACCTTCCTTTCCAAAGAGGGTTCAAAACCAGACACAGAGCTGTATAGGGATTACTTCTGAATAAGGAACTGAGAGCAAGATCAATCCCAATTTAAATATACATACACATTCTTTTTTTTTTTTTTAATATATATATTACCACAATTTTCCCATGGTTGCAAATTGCTTATAAAGAGATTTTTTCACACTTCTTGTGCTTCCCAATATCCTCAGAGATCACTTACAGGGCATTTTATTGATGTGATTTAAAAAACAAATTAGAGTATATTGTTTGCTTTCCCCATACTGTATGTAAATTGAAATGGACAATTTTGGAGGGTGGTTATCACTGAGGTTGGCATTTCATACTTCACTGTAAAAAGTCAGTCATTATCTTCAAAGATCAAAATTATATTATCTTAATAAATACGATGAGATATACTCTTCCATAATGTATATGTTCTCCTTCAGGCAAGTGGATTAATAATAATGTGAGACACAATTTTCAAAATAAAAAGAAAATGGAACACATATATATCAAAACCAAAAAATATATTCTAGGGTCATTACTGTATGCAGTGTTATAAAATAAGTTAATTCTACTGTACTGGGAATCTCAGTGAGAAATGTCTCAATAATTGAAACATCACACAAAATTTCTACAATGTGACACTGCTTAAAATACATGTAGTTAACAAAAGTTAGTTTTAAAAATAAACCAGTGTTATAAACATGCATATAATTTTAACATCAGTATTTAATAAATGATTGAGTATTAGCATACCAATATCATATCTCTCTTCTGAGAATATGCACGCATGTTCTCTGATGCAGAAGAACTACTACAGTTCAATTCTACACGAAGCAGGGAGAAGGCAAGATATGGAATAGTCTTCTGCAAAGTGGATAGTGCATACAGTTCCCTGTGCATAGTTGGGCACCAATGAAGAAGAGCAGATAAATTGTATATTCTTCAAATATTACAGAAATCAACATCTTTGAAGGACAGAAGCCACTGCAAATTTCTTAAGTTCTCAGAACCCCTACTGAAAACTGCTGTGGAGACCACCAAGCAGTTTGCAATTTGCAGCTTTCTAGTTTTGGGCCTTGAAGGAATATTGGTTTGGGTGGGTTTTTTCCTGTTTTAATACTAATCATTTTAATAGTTGAACCAC
This sequence comes from Aptenodytes patagonicus, assembly GCF_965638725.1. Lineage (NCBI taxonomy): Eukaryota > Metazoa > Chordata > Aves > Sphenisciformes > Spheniscidae > Aptenodytes > Aptenodytes patagonicus. Next base: position 189,115,562 of record NC_134949.1, on the reverse strand, counting down.
AGTTCATTATTCTCAGAACAGAGGAGATTAAGCATTAACCAAGACACTACACATAGTTAATAAAATCCCAAAAAATTACAGATACATAGTTTTACCTCTGTGTTTCCAGACAAAGTGATCTGTCTGTGTAAGAGACAATTTCATAACCAGTGAAGGCTTGGCACTCACGGACTTCCTAAATGAGGCCACAATTGGATGAGGTGAATTAGGAATTGGTGACTAGTACCCTGATACACATTGGACTGGATAGTCCAGAGTTACCTCTAGAACTCAACTGTTCAATACTGAAGCAAGCAAGAAAAATTGTAATAGAAATGATATCTCAATTCTCCATCAAATCTGCTGATATATTGGAATGTCACCATGTATCATGAAGGAAGAAAACTGTGGCTGATGTGCTGAATACCTGGGTCTTTTCTGGTATTTGTCTGGGTTGATATAAAAATATAATATTCTCAAATGATACTGGTAGCGTTAGTTGACTACAAAGGTAGGATATTAAATGCAAATTCCCAGTGATTCTCTCTCTGAAAATCTGTCAAACTTCAAAAGAACAAGTAGTTGACTGTAGGCTGCACCTGTCCTGGGATATCTAAGTGGCAGAGATCTGAAATTTTACAGACGATCTCTAAGGTGGCCATAGTTGCTCTGCCTCCCAGCAAAATCTATAATAGTTGGTCTTTCTTTCCTAATCATAGAATGGTTTGGCTTAGAAGGGACCTTTAAGGATCATCTAGTCCAACCCCCGTGACAGGGGCAGGGACACCAATACACTCATATTCAATTACCATTAAGGTTGCATTATCTTCCCCCTAGAAAAGTTTTTAAGCACTGTGGTCTGGTATTTACAAACTAGCAATTTGAAGTGAGGTCAAATCAAATATATATGAAATCTTTGTCACTGGAACTTCGTTTTTTTACTTGCACGTTTCTTATGTAAATGAAACATATTGAGTACTATGATATAAGTTTATGCATAAATTAATGAAGTCCTGAAAGGAGTAAACCAGTATCACCATTTCTAATCATATAACATCATACAATGTCAAAATTACACAGTACTAAGCATTTTGATAATAGGGAGCAAATTACCTTTTCTGGTCCTTATAGCTTTGTATCTACTTCACCTACAGACTATTGGTAGTGATCAGCATTTCTCTTGAGCAGAAGGTTGGATTAGATGCCTACTGACGTCCCTTCCCACCTGAATTATTCCATGATTCTAAGAAACATGCACACACTTCCCAATTCGTTAACTAAATACTCTATTCCAAATATTATTTATTTTAGCTCTTAATGTGGCCTCATGGCAACTTTTTGAGAATTATTAGTATACCTGGATTTCAAAAGCTTTCCACAATCATCTTCACTATCAAGTTCTTACCTATCTTTGCAATTAGAAAGCTTTCTTAACTTTTAAGCAAACTTATTTGGTTACCAGCAAAGCCCATTATTCTATCTCCTACCTTAGCTACATAGAAAACAAATGTTCAAATGCCTTCTTTATCATAAATTAACAACAAAAGGACAGTGTTACGTCCTCCTCATGTTCCTCTCCTTTCTTTTCTAAACTAAATACACCCAAATGCTTTTTTCTCAGTTTAGAAGTGTTACATGTTACTATCATCTGGATTCTCACCAGTCAGTCTGTATATTTTCTGCATTAATTCAGACAAGACTTCACTTAAAACCTTATCAGCACCAAGTAAGCAGTAGATAATTACCATCTTTATAATACATAAAAGGTCCACTAAGAGAGACATTTTTTCCTCTCCAACAGAATGTTGCAACCTCCTGTAAAGCTAAATAACCTGTAAGTGTGCAAATTTAAGTAACTATGAGATCCTAGATTATCAAATGCATTTAATGCCAGAGCACTGTAGAATTAGCCAGGATTTAAAGCCCATTTTCTGGAATTCTGACTAGCCATTCACTCCTTACTTTCATTATCTGCACACATCAGTTCACTTTCCTATGTGTAGTTCTTCATGGTAGTCTTCAAAATTTTCATCTTCTAGATCTTAAATTATTTCTCCAAGATAATTTTTGAATTTTGATCCTGCTTTGCAAAGTGTCTGCAACAATTACCTTCATATTGTTTTTGTAAGTATATTTCTTTTATTGTTGTCTTGTGCATTAAAAATACAGACCTAGGACAGATTCTTGTAAAATCATACCTAAGAAGTAAATGCACCCAACTGGAAAGAGAACCTTTAGTATCTTCCTTCTGAATATGTTTCTCAACAAACTGTACATTTAACTCAATAATTTCATCTATGCTGTATTTCTCTCGGCAGCTGATGCATGCTTTAATGTTTACTTTAGACTAGGGAAGGTATGTAACTTATTCTCTATGAATATTTAAGTTATAGGTATAACTCAAGAACCATAGTGAAAGAATTCTTCTGGAACATGGCAAAGTAAGGGCGATTATTTTAAAGAATGTAAGAGTTAACATATTGTATTTTCTCCATTGTATAAAAAGATAAAGAGCTGAGAGAAGACAAAGAGTACGTACAAACTTCCAAATAATTCCTTTCTCATAAGGACTATTACATACATGTGTATTTTGTGCAGATTTTGCAGTGACCTCCCAGAGGGCACAGGAAAAAAAATAAAAACACTAAATAAGGGGAAGGCAATTAGGATTAGAATTGATTATAAATTAACACTCAGGAAAGTACAGATATCTTCTTGTATATACCCTATAGAAAAGTTGAAAGAGTGAAAATGTAAGGAAAATTAGAAGAAACAGGGAACTGATGAAACTGAGCAAAAACAAAAGAGAATCAGATAAGGAGAAAATTTATGTAAAAAAGAAAACATAACTGTATTAAAACATATTAAAACGTGACAGTCTTCGAAGTGCTCAGACATGTAAGACTACAAAACTACTGTGATCAGTGTTACGGTCCTTCCATAACCTTATTTAGTCTGGGTTTGGTTTTTTATTATTCCCTCAATATAGAATCTTCTAGAAGTTTAAATGCAGGCCAGTCTCAAAATGACTGTACACAGATTAGCTGTGTTGTTCAAACCATCAACTAGTGCTAAGAATTAGGAAAAAAAAAAAACCCAAAGAATTAACCACAGGAAAAACATCAAAACAAGGTATTTAAGTAACATAATAAAAACAAATGAAAAAGTGAATGTAATACTCAACATGGACATTTCAAAACTCACTTTACATAGGGAGCTGAGATTATATCCAAAGGTTTGTGCATTCCGAGAACCTGCATTCATGTAGTTTCCCATTAACAATACTAGTTCCAGCAGCTTGCTAAAGCTTTTACTCTTCTTTATCTCTTCACAGGCAGCACTGACAGCCATGATGTCAGGTTTGATGTTGTTCACCTGCTCCTCAAACTGAAGCTTAAAAAGAATAGCACTGAGCCGTGGCCGTAGTCTCTTCACGTTGCTCATCTGATTGAAAAGAAAATAGGAGATTTCCTTTAAAATTCATGCTACACTTTGGCACTGTACAAATGCATACAATCTGTAATGATTTATTGGTGTGACAGGCTTGAAGAAGCAATATATCTGCTATAACTGATAGCAAATGAACGAATGAATGAGAGACACTTGGGTAAGCAACTGAAATCCCATCTTGTGGTTAATACGAACTGCCCCCATCCTTTCCCAATAACTAGTATGTGTAAGCAATAAAAGATAAAGTGTCATCATATATCACATCTGTCAACTCATATACCAAATCCTATAAAACTAATCCAAGTTTATGACCCAGTAGTTGCAAAGTAATAAAAGTAGTTCACAAATTTTGTATAACTCAGGAGGTACCAAAACAAGGCAAATCTCATTTTCTGGTGCAAATATTTAAAAGCTGATTTCAATAAGAGCTTACTATAAACTTGCAGGAAAATATCAGTTTTGAAATATCTCAGCTATGAAACACTTAATATAGCATACGTTAATATATACCAGTATTCATACCCCACTATACTACTGGACCTTATACAGTTAATTAAGTAAAGCAGAATGCTCCCAGGGAAGCAGTAGCTTCTGTAGATCATATGCAAAAGACCTGGCTTTTTTTATGGTTCACTGGTCAGGGATTTTCCACAGAAGTTTCAATCTTCCCATACAACTTAGGTCATTGAATTCCTACCCCAGAGATACTTTGCACATTATTTACTATACCCAAACAACAAGACTCCAAATTTTATCACTTCTTTAAATCAAGGAACAACAAATGCTTTCAATAAATTAAATTCCTCCATCTCCCAAGTTTCCAATGTACTACTCATCCTTCCAACTCTATCACAGAAATCTTCAAACATTTTTTTAGGTTTGGCATCACGTAAAATCCCAGAAGCTTTCTGTCTTCCATTCTTGCTCCTTTTCCCCCTACCAGGCATTATATGTTCCTTGCTTTTTCCTTCTTCCACAGCAGAAATCATGCTTTTTTCCTCCCTGCTCTGTGGTTCTGTTTGCACATGAGAAACACTAGTCTCAATTTCTTCCATGAGCTTCTTTCCCCATTTTTCACTATGCCTGTTTTCTCACCAATTAGATGAATTCTATAAGACCTTCTTCCCCATACTTGTATTTTTCCTTCTCAAGGCAAGGTTCAAGCCAATAATGCCTTGACAATTCCTGAAATCCTAAACTAGGTTTGGTTTTGTTTTGTTTTTAAATAAAACACATGTTATGGTTTCCAGCTATCAGTACTTCTCAATGCAAGAAAAGAAGCAATAATATTGACACTTCTCCTACAAAGTAATACGTTTCATATAGTGGCCTTAAAAGTTTGCCTTTACATTGGAAATATCTCCCTCCAAACTACAGTGATGCCCAAGGTTTTACAGAATATTTCTCAACCCATATCTAGTCTATCAATGCAAAAATAGCTCTGACAGTGCAACGTTCACAAGTCGTTTGGTGCTGATTATCCCACAACAGACTCAGTGAAAAGCAAAATGGGGACACTCTTCATCCATTTCAGTGTAAGGGTCAAACAAGTTAGCTTAAACTGATACTGAAGGCTGTCTAATCCAAAGGGTTTGATTAGAAGCAGAAGATGATGGAATTTACAGTCTATTTTATTGGTTTTACTGTGACAGCAGTAGGAAATAAAATCAGATAGAGTTAACATTTTATGCTACTAAGCCACTTCCGCAATGCCTGCCTGGCAGTGCAACCACCTGATGATGTCCCATTGAAGTAAACATATCATTTGCATTTTAGTTCAGATAAGAAATCTTGAAGTAAAATAAGCAATCCTTTCCAATAACCACACTTTGGTTGGCATCACAGAGCAGAGCACACAAACAGGATGTCTTTCAGATGAAACTAGGTTGAAAATCAACTCCACTACTGAGCTTTAGTCCACAGACTGCCTCCAGTCTGGTCCTAAAGTAAAACACTAAAATGTATATAGTTTGAATGTTAGCTCAGTACCAACTGTAGGCAGATATTCTGTACTCATCATACACTAAATGGCATTTAATAGTGTGGTAAAATTCTTACTTAAGAATGGGTAAGCAAGGATAATGGGACTTGAATTTAAATAGGGTATTTCACAGTGAAACAGAAATTGAAATACTTAAAACCCACCTAAAATGAACATAATGCTCTTACAACTTTACACCTAATTTAGGAATAAATATCTAAAAGAATATTAAGGCACTGGACAGAGGCAAGTGTCACAAAGTCATTCTCCCAGCTCCATTAGGAAGAATCAGTATTAACTCCTTTTCCTCAAACCATTCACTTACTAGATTTATATGTGTACTACTACTTCTCAGCATATTGAGAAGAATATTCTTAATTTTAGGTTTTGTTCTCTGCTCAGGAAAAATCTGAGACTAGACTAGAAAAAAACACAAAACTCCATTGAAATTACAGAGATTTTTAATATTTGTCCCTACTCAAGGTACAATAGAGACGATCATGAATATCAAACTATGGGAACTAACAAAATGAAGTGTAAGTTGCATTGATTTTAAATGGTACCAAACTCAAGATACTACAGAACCAGCAGATGATGCATCATTTATTGACTCTTGGCCTCTCAGACAGGCAGATTCTTGAAACTGAAATAATCAGGTACTTTAGATCACAAAGATGTGTTGCACAAACATGAGTAAGCACATATGCATGAAAGATGAAAAGTTTTCATCAGAACCAGTTGAACTACAACAAATTAGGAAGTTCTGTATGTAAGTCTTAAGGATGGATGCAGAAATACGTTATCTAAAAAAGTCAGAAACAGAAACACATGCCAGAACCGCAACAGAAATGCCATCGGGCTTTTTTTTATTATTGTTTTTTAAACACTTTGAAATCCATAGTTCATGTTCAATGCATGTTGTTGGTACTATTTGTTTACCTGTTTGCTAAGTCAATAATTGAGAAGGGAGGAGATGGAGAGTTCCCTTAGCAATATATGGCTTTCTTTGTGACATGTAGTCTACAAATATATTCAAACTATAAAATCCATACACCTTATCACAAGAGATGCTAAGAATTTAAGTGTTGCGATGTTGAAAGGCTTATGTTCATGCCCTATACTTTTTTACACTCAGCATATAACTACATAAGTCTACTTATGTCCTTATAGTGGAATCCTGAAAACAGACAATCCAAATAACTAAAAAGGAAAGTTGAAGTAGAAGGCTAAAGAGTGAGTGGACTACACATGTCAGCGAGCTCAGTGTATGGGTAACAAATGGTTCTATTTTTCAAGTAATAGTCCACAAGAATATTCTCACTATATGCAAGTCCAAATGGGAATTGACAACTGAGTTGAGCTATCCAGTAGTAGCCCTTTATCTAACAGCAAAAAGAGTTTTTTCTCTCAAATACAGCATAAACCAGAAGGCACCTGCAAGAGCGTGCCATCTGGTAAACGTGTGCTTTCACTGTGTGCTTTGTTGATGTCAAGTAAAGGAACATGTCTCAGAAGTTACACTGACATTACATTTTGATCACTGAATGATCACTGTGATTCATTCTTACCACAAGCTCACAGAGAAAAACACTGCAAGGGTTCCAGTTTCACAATATACCCTCCTTAAAGGATCAACAGTGCCAAGGCTGTCAAACCACCTGAAAGCGTTCCCATCCAAAAAGTAAAATATCAGTTACAGCCAAGCCAACGAAAAGAGTAAATTGGAAGGGCATCCCCTGTGGAAAATGTATGGTTTTCATCACTGCAGCATCAGTGAACTCTACAGAGCACGTAGGTAAAAAGTGTAAATTCCTAACACTTATATTTAGACTCAGGCACTTGAAAAGCAGAAAAAAAAAAATTCAAGTAAGGAAGAACTGATACCTTAACAGACCTTTTATCATGTTTAAAGAAGAAAAAAAGAACAGCCTGCTCAATTTGAAATGGGCAGTCAACATGCCCAAATCTTAGTGAAGACCACAAGCATTCTGAAAAGACCAAACATTATTTCAGTGTATGGGAAGTCAATCCATGATAATGGAACAGTATTTTTGTTGAAATGTTTTTATGGCTATGTGAAAATAGTACATCTTTCTTGACCTTTGACACACTATTTTTTCCAAATAAATGATAATAAAGTCAAGAACTGCCAACTCAAAATTAAAACTACTTACAAGAAATCAAAAAGTCTTTATACTTACAATGTGGATATGGGTACATGTAAACAACTGAACTGATGACTTTTCAGCCTTACTAGCACTGATAGAGGGCATGTCCTGCTACTCTATTTCTCTAGCTTGAATTATAAACAGCTTGAATTTGCACCACTGACTCAATTTCCTGCAAATCCAAGATTTTCCTAAAGGATATTCAGGACAGAAGAGAAGGGAATGTACTGTAAGTGACACAGGGACAACACCTATCAATTACCTCCTAGCTGCACACAGGTAGCCTTCTCTTGTCTCGTGGATGACAATGCACTGATGTACAGTGCAGAAAATCCCTGGTACTGTTTTTGATGGTATTATGTTCAACAAAGATGGACTATCAAGGCCAGTCTGCAGATCTCAGAAATGGGGGCATTCCTTTTGAATACTCCAGAGGTCACCTGTCTTATGAAATACATCCGAATTGCCAACGGGGGCTACAACACAGCTGTCAAAATAAGCTGAGTTTCCAGTCTTCATGCTGAAATTCAGATAGGTATGTTCTATTATGAAAAGAAAGAGGTGATTTTTTTGTCTTATCCAAAAAATACACTTAGATTTACTGACATCACAATCAGAACGGAACACAGAGACAGCTTTTGTTTCTCCAAGTTGAATTTAGACAATGGTATTTTCCTAAAAAGGAATCATCCAAGAATGGGAGGGTCTGAATTTCCCAAATTCTTCTATTTTTAGGAGACCTAACAGATGTCAGAAAAGCTATTTTCATTAAAAGGTACATATGGAGCAGATGTCACTAGACTGAAAAGCTTTCCTCATGGGAAACCAAGTCAAGAGTTTAATATAGGTAAAAATCCTCTGTAAAATCTCTAATTCAGCCAGATAGCAAAAATAAATAAATTTATACCAGAAGTCAAGGGCAGAAGTCATTGAGGAATTTAAAATAGAATAATATAATATCAAAACAAATGGAGAAAAGTTTCTAAAAGTAAAACAGATCTAGCTGTATTCCAGATAGGAAAATCTGATCAGCTTAGATCTAAAATAAATGCCTCATCTTTTGTCTGGCTACTACCAGGAATCCACCTCCTAATGAAAAGTAAGTCTACAATATTACTTTGAGTCTCCCAACATACAGACCATGAAGGTACAGACAGACGATCAAAGTCTGGACGGGAAAGTCTGAAAACCATGACAGCAGGGTTAGTACTTTCCATCAGATTGAACCACCATAACAACTCCAACATAAAAGTGGAATTTGATGCTACGTAATTATTTAAGCAATACACAGTGGTAACGGACCACAATAGCAGCTGATTATGATGTCTTTGATGTGACAGACATGACACATTTCAAAAAAGCTCAGATCTCTAGCACATTCATATTCAGTATAGACTTCTCTACTGACCCAACAAGGTGTCCAAGTTAATTACCTAAGCAGGAAGGTATGTGTCTATGATGATGACAGTACTGGTAAGGAAAAAGCATTCCACTGTAGATCTTCTGTAGTCCTGTCAATAGAGAATTCAATGACAACTGTGGAATTTTTATCCACATGGTTATTTAGTGTATTTGGAACCACAGATAATCTGTGGCAAAAACAGTCTGACATGAAGTGTCACATCAGTGAATGCTGTGGAAGACAGCTTGCATATCTTAGATAAAGTTCCTTAGTTCTACAAAATAATCACAGGGAAAGTAAATCCTAAAGCACTTGGGCTACATAGGAGTTCCACTGAGATCTAAAGTCTGAAGCTGGAACAGGTGAAATATCTGCATAGTAATTTCAAGCTCCAGGGATCTAAGAGGTACTAACTGGCCTCAAGATTCTTTCAGCACAGCTGCCCTACATTAGCCAGTCATATGGATGCCTCGCTCAATTTAGGTGGCTAAATTCCAAGAAACCCTTGAAGTTGCTGAGAGTCAAAATGGCAGGATCATTTACTGATCATGGTCTTAGTCAAAACAGAAGTATTTTTCTTAAGATGTTCAAATGACAACATGAACATTACAGGATTGCTTACATTTCTAGTGAAGCCAAAGCATCAAATCAGATTCAGGACAGCTCTTGGGACATTTAGAGGAATCTGCAAAGTGAATGGCTGGAGGCAAAAGATGAAGACCGTTCAGACAACCAACCTTGATCTCAATTGATCTCAAGTTGTAGAGATATCTGCCAAGAAGAAAACTGAAAGAGATAGCCTATGTGTGTGCTAGAAGAAACAACCACCAACCACTTCCAGCCATCTGAATTAACATCAGACAACAATAAGACTTTTTTTTTAACCTATTCTTTAGATTAGCTACCCAAAATAGTTTTACCGCCACTGAATAGGGATAAGAGTGAGACCTGCTGGTACTGAATCTTCTATAGGATCATTCCTCTATGATTCAGCGTCACAATCTTTCAGTGATACACGGGAAGTAACATAATCCAATCCAATCCAGTGGCAACTATACACACTCAGATCAGTGCAGATCATGATGGCCACTTTCAGAAGATACTTCTGGAGCCTGGTTCTCCACCCTATCCAGGTTCAAGGTTTGAAAGACACCAACATTACAGGAGGAGTTAAGGATGTTCTCCCTCTAAACAACCTAAGTAACTTGACTGCAATTTGTCATAAAGATTTTTTAACTGTCACAGATGGCATATAATAGAAAGTTAATCTTTGGCAACACTCCTGGAAAGGCTGGAATGACTGATAGAGAACACTGACAAGGCAGAGCAGCAGATACACAACTTCTACAAGACAACAGAAGAAGGTAAGGTTTACAGACAGAAATTAACACAATCAAAATATCTCACGGCACAGACGCACCTCACCACTTCATGATTTTAAACAAACTGAAATGTCCCTAGGTATGGCTGTACCCAAGCATCAAGTATTAGGAAAGGCAGAGTTACACCCCTGCAGATATAGTGATAGCATGATATTTTCCAGACAGCAGCAAAAAACATTAATACATTCTGAGTTATCCTCACTGAGGACATACAGGTGAAACCATCAGCTGAATATGGAATTGATCATTTTAAGTGTTTGCTGAATTATTTAAGACAAACTAGCCTTCATCAGGCCTCACTCTAATCTTCAATTTACTCTAGTGAAATCTTTTCCTTTGGTACGAACTCATTAAAAACACATCCATCAACGAACAAGCTGTGAAGCCACGTGAGGATTGCTTGCCAAATTCTATTTGGATTAGTTATCAGTGTATTTCACAAGGTCTGGGCATTAATTATTTCTGAAACAATATTTCATAATTCCCTCAATTTTATCTTTGAGTAAACAAAAGTGATCAAGGAAAAACCCGTTTCTTTTTTTTTCCACTCTCGGACAATACAGGAACATATTACCAAATATCTCAAGTTTTAAGAAAATAAATAAAGCAGGAGCTATCACGCATAGCTCTTGAGACACCATTCTCAGGTGTGAAACTGCTAGTACAGTTGCCTACACCTGATGTCAAGTGTCCACTAATAGCACCCTGACAAGTATTAGCAACTTTTTACATCAAAAGTGTTCATAAAGAACATCAAAATTATGATTTTTTTAAATGGATCTGCATTTATGGATTTAAAGACATACTAATAAATTAAATATGTCCAGGACTATTTTACACCACTAAGGATTACAGGCACTGACGAGTCTAGATGCTTACTACTGGATTCAGCTCCCTCCATGCAGCATAACCAAATGAGAACTACTTTTGGGAACGGTTCCTGGTGCAACTGGCAGTTAACGTAAGTTGGCATGGATAGGCCTGAAGCCTTAGCATTGTTGTATGAGCAAGAGAGTGAGGAGAGGTGGATGTGTGCTGCTGGGGAGTTGGTGAGGAACTATAGTTACAGACCGTTCTTAGCTGGAGCAGCAAGAAAGCCTAACCTATCATAACAACATACAACTCTCTAAAGAATCAATTGTATTTTGAGTATTCTGGCACTCATCTATATAAACTGTATCCCAAAATAACTTGGGGAGGGTGGGGGCAAAGATCTGGAGCCACCCAATATGGGACCAAACATTGCCATGCACCCCTGTGCCTCCAAAAGTGCCCTGAGATGTCAGGCCCCAGAGGTGCAGGGATGCCTGCTAGACCCAAGTTCTGAACAGCTGGAACATGCTTGTACCCAACGTCCTTATGATGTGCTGCTCCATCTTCCCCATGATGAAAAAGGGAAGATGTGCTTTGTAACCATTATAACTTGCCTTAATAAACCTATCTGCCTCTGTTTTATTCTTGAGTCCTCAACTATCTGACTGGATGCTCAGCTCTTGAGATCTCTTGCTATCTCCCAAACCGTGCCCAGAAATTGTTTGGGAAAGTGCAGTTCTGCACAGGCCAAAAGCACACCTGGGTCTATTCTAACAAATTAGCACTATGGACAATTAAGGTTCAATGTCCAAAAGCATTCTTCAGTGCTTTTTAGTTGACTAGTATAGACACAGCCTTAAAATGTCATCTAGTGATTTATCATCCCCGCAACTGCTAAAAGTAGTGGGATACAACATGGTTCAGAAAGTTGCTTTCAAGATACTGAATAATATTCAAAACCAATATAAAAACTGATGAGAAATGAATTTGGATGGTTTTGGTCACTATTATTCCCTGAATGATTTTAGTACAAAAAAAAGGAAAGGCCACCAAGGACATGAAGGACTGCATATGCGAAACAACACTTTTAGATCAAAAAGAATACAGGATTTCAGGACCTCATACAAAATGTGAAAGCTATGCAGATTCTCTGAATCATCACCTGCAACAAGCTATTTTAATCAACCATTATTTTGCTTCCTCTCAAATACAAATATTTTGAAGAGTAAGAAAAAAAAATCCATCCAACATTTACTTCAAGTATTTTCAGCATAAAACAGCAATGCAAATGAATTCAGTAAATCTTTGTCATTCCAGAATCTCCTTTTCCGAATTTAAAATCATAAGTTGTGTTCACAAAACCTGAGGTAAGCGTAACTCAAAAAATGGGATATCATTCTGTGTTACCAACTCCTTAACATTAAACCCCTCATAAAATTCAGCCTACCAGTTTGAGCCAAACTTTCAAGTGGCTTGCTTGGTAAAGGCAGAGATCAGACAATCACGCTATGACCTAGGCTTTAACTGAGATTTGTGATCTGATATCCTAGGTGTAAAGTGTTTATTTTCCTTAGAAGGGTGTTCTTAAAAATATGTATGTAAGTAGTGATATCATACTAATTGCAATGATTGGACACTTTGGTCAGTGTATACACAGAATGAGCAGGGAAATATCCTTCACTCCATTCTGCTTTCCTATGAGAGAATCAACTATGTCACCCAAAAAGGTTATTAGCTTTGCCTGCTCAAAAAGATGTCCAATTAGAGACTCCATAGTCTCCCTAGTCAGTCAATTCTATTGTTCTGTTTTTCCCACTATTAAAAAAAAATTCCCATTATCTAACCTGTACCTTTTCTGTCAAGAATGTAAGCCTACTACGTACTGCCATCAGTGTTCATGATAAATTATTCCCTTCCTTTTTCCAGTCTTCCTAAACGTATTTTGAGAGAAGACCCTGCCTTGGTCTTAAGTTAAAGAACTTACAAACAACATTTCATCATATCATATGTTTCTATAAATATCTTCATCAGCCACCTCTGGAGACTCTGTTTTGGTCCACCCACTGATGTACTAAACATCTCCAAAGTGGATGTAATATTCTAGCTGAGGCTTCGGCAGTGGTGAAAAGAAGAAAATTCACAAGTTTTACAGGCTACATTCGTACTTCTACATTTCAGTTTCATGTATGTTTATTGACTGCAAAATGAGGACATGACTGATTCATGTCTGACTTATGATCCATTACAATTCACATTCTTCATCAGAACTGCATCTGTTAACTATAGACTTTAACTCTACAATCACTGCCATTTAAGTCTTGATTCACTGATGTTCCTAAAATATTTTTCACTGTCATTAAGCAACCTATGCTTCTCAAAAACTCTTTAATAAAAAGAAGTACCCAGCAAAAAGGAAATTATTCAAGGATCAGCCACAACAGCGAACGTAACAAGGATGGTTACTGTAATCTGGATTATGATGCTTCCGACACAAAGAACGCATAGTATATCCAACCCCCCCCCAAAAAAAAAAGTATTGTTTAAATGTAAATTACGTCAACATATCTGAAATACTTAGATACATATTTATCATTCCCACATTCTTTTAAACACCATATTTACTCCACAACTAAAAAAGGAGAGTTGTCTGTCAACAAGTTCTTTTTCAAGTGCATGTTTTCTTGCTGAACAGATTTATAGAAATGAGTAAAAAGAGTTCAACGTCTTCTTTTCCTCAGTGGCACTTTCTGTCTGCAGGATAGACATTCACGAAAGGCCTTTTTACTCTGGCTACATCATTAGGTCAATATGATTTCTTCCTGCTGTATAGTTCTTTAACAGAAATATTAAGGTTAGTGCAAATAGAAATGTGTGCATGTAAGCAGCAGAAGACACAGAAGCATAAGGGTCAACAGAATGAGCTGTATTTGTTCTCAGGACACCATTCCCAGCAGCTTGTGCATATCACATACATTATTCTTTTTCTTATTAGCCCACCAGCAAACTGTAAGTATGTACTTTAAACATAGATTCCAAACAAGGGAAAGAAAACAGTGGGCAACAACCTGGCCTAAGATTTACAGGAAGCTGAAGTTAGGAGATTCTGAGATAAAGACAACCTCATGGCAACTCATGACTCATGATGATCTGTCCAAAAACTAGCTTGCTGTCACCAGTCAAGAACCATAGAGACATAACATGGTGTTGAGAAAGTCCCTTGTCCTCTGTGCTGCAAAGGATCAGTGATCCTGGCCAGACTGCTTGGACACGCACATTGTGGTGCTCAGAAGAATGTGGGTATGAAAGAACGAGTGAATTAAATCTGTAAGAGACTGAGCAGGTAAAAATCAGTTTACATCAAGATTTTGTAAGTAAAAATCACTTTTCTCTTTCCATAAGATCTCACACTGAGACATTTCTTTCTATGCTCATTCTTCCATGCAAGCCTGAAACTTAAAAGCTTTAGGTTATTGTAAACTTCTCCTTTGTATTTATCCTTCAACTTAGAAGAAAGTTCAGAAAGTTTACTTCAAACAAGCAAACAATAAGATGCCCTTATCAGTTGCTTTATGACCCTTACAATTTTAATATCTCAGAAAAAAAACCTCAGTCAGATCTAATTAATACAAATGACCAATAATAGAAGATAATCTTTAGCACTTGAATATTTTAGATTCAAAAAGCACTGAACAAATGTTGACTCACACATATCTATTATCGCTTTATTAAAAAAAATTAGAATGAACAACGGTTTATTTTTCAACTCTCCAGCAGTCTCTCAAATAAGCACATACTATTTCTTTTCTCACACTATGTTTCTTAAAAGGCTTTAACCTTGCTTGCCTGAAATTAATACTGCTGTATTATTGGATCACATTCTTAATTATGCTGTATTTGAGAAAGTGATCTCCATTACTTCTTTTTGTTCTTATTTTCAAAAAGTCCTACGCAACTGTTAACCATGACTTAGAAGAGCATTTAACTTGGGACTTCCTATTTATTTACAAGACAATCTGTTGTTAAAAAGGTTCATGAGAGTTCTTGTTGAAAAACTAAAAAAGTCACGTTTCCCAGTAAACCAGCTGATCTAGGAACTTTTATGTTTTGCTTTCTTCAGCATACCTGTATTTTTCTTCTATTTTGCCATCCCTAAGTTCTTTTCCTGTGAACTTTAATTGCACCTCCATGGTCCAAATCCCTTTATTTTACCTGTTCTTTATACTTAAGATTACCCATGGCGGTGTTTCTCCTTTTATGTTTCTCTCAAGAGAATATCTAAAGGAACGTTATTTTTTCTGAAGTTATCAGCATCTTCACCTGGCAGCTAAATGAGGACTTTAGATGGCCTAAGCAAAAGATAATAAAAGTAGGGCTGTCCCCAAGTAAGTCAACAGTGGACTCATGCCAGAACACTGTCAGTACCTGGAGTACCAAGAAAAACCACACTCTAATGGAGTGGAACTGAAGCAATGTTAGATATTAGATTATCTCACATAGCCACGGAAAGCCCCGTTGCTCCTCGAAAGCCACAATACTGTGAGAGTTATACTCAGAGGGAAAAAACAAACAAACAAAAAACAACCAACCAACCACACAGCTAGAACAGCTATGCATATTGGTTTCTGCCTCAGCTGTAAGTGGACACATGCATGGTCATCGATGTTCAAGACAGACTGAACTGGGTGCTATGCCACCCAGACAAAACCATTAAAGTCAAAAGAAAGCTGAAACTCAAGATGACCAAATAATAGCTAGAAGAGTGGACAACAGAATTATGTGCAGGTAAATATGAGAAACTCTTCATCTTCTGGCAGGAAATTGTCCAGTATTTCATGGAACTATGAGAGAAAACAGAGGGAGTGAAGCTGTCAGGGCTTCAGTAAAAGGACACAACACCACAGCTGATAAATATACTCAAAGCTAGTAGGCCTTGGCCTTTGGAAAAAGCGATTGAGAATTTCATACACAGACAGGACCACTTCTTTGTACAACATAGTTGTGAAAGAGACCAACTTTTAAGAATTTTGCACAATCAAGATAAGGAACTTCTACTAGCTAGAGAGTAAGGGTGAGAAGGAAACTGAAATAGAAAAAAATGTAGAAAAATTGTTTACATGAGGAAGATAGAAGGACAAAACCCAGCAATGAGCTCATCATCAACAGCGGAATACAAGGAAAAGATAAACCATCAATGCTGTAACAGGGATGAAGATAAGTAAGAACGTAGCTAAACTTATATTTGGATGAGAGTCATTGGATATATTGATACAGCACAGTGAATGTCTAAATGACAAGTGAGATATATTCTAAAGAATATGCAATGGACCGAGTTTTGAAGTAAAAAATTCAGAGAGAAAGAAGTTACTGCAAGCATGAATGGAGATAACAGTACATGGACAAGTGTTTCTACTTGTCCAAAAAATTGAGGAGGCAAAGGTAAATATTTGGCAAAGACAGACAAACTAAATGCCAAACTGTTTGCATTAAGAAGAAAACAAGAGTTAAAAATTTTAAATCTGGCTGACAACAAAATCTGGGATCGTCAAAAAAGTGAAGGTGACAAGAAGTAAAAGAAAAGCAACTACTATATGAAACGATAGACATTTGTTGTAGTTTAACATGACAGGCAACTAAACACCACGCAGCCGTTCACTCACTCCCCCCATAGTGGGATGGGGGAGAGAATCGGGGGGGAAAAAAGTTAAATCTGTGGGTTGAGATAAAGACAGTTTAATAGGACAGAAAAGGAAGGGAAAATAATAATAATAATAATAATAATAATAATAATAATAATAATAATAATAATAAAAGAATATACAAAACAAGTGATGCACAGCGCAATTGCTCACCACCCACTAACCAATGCCCAGGCAGTTCCCAAGCAGCGGTCACCCCACCCCAGCCAACTCCCCCCAGTTTATGTACTGAGCGTGATGTCACATGGTATGGAATGTTTCTTTGGCCAGTTTGGGTCAGCTGTCCTGGCTGTGCCCCCTCCCAGCTTCTTGCTGGCAGGGCATGAGAAGCTGAAAAGCCCTTGACTAGTGTAAGCACTACTTAGCAACAACTAAAACATCGGTGTGTTATCAACATTATTCTCATCCTAAATCCAAACCACAGCACTGTACCAGCTACTAGGAAGAAAATTAACACTACCCCAGCTGAAACCAGGACAACATTGTGTCAAACATTCTTCTCCTACAGAAAATGTCCTCTTCCATCTTTGTAATGCAAACAAAAGAACTACCTTACACTGCTCTAACAGTGCAGGAAATTCTTTATGCACATGCCTAATACTCTTTTACAAACCTTTTGCAAAAAAAGGTATATAGCATAGTTCATCACAAGTGCAGTCAGGTAAATACTAGTTTTGTAGCTAACATACAATTGCCCAGGCCTGATTTAGAAATGTCAAATAAAAAATGTGAGATTAAAAAAAGGTTTTATTTGTAACAATGATTTCCAAAGTCCAATTATTTATTTCAGAAATCTCAATTGTTATTTAGTAAAAATATCTTCTTAAACTGGGATAAAACACCATTTAAGTCAATACTTTTTATTTTTCTTCTAAAAAAATTCTAAACTATTGCTTGTCATCCCAACATTTATTTCTAATTTATTATTTCTGTGATTCCAAGTCTTCTTTCACTAGAATACTCAAAAAACTTATAAGATACATGATGTGATTTTAATTATCATATTCTTACAACATTCAAAACCTTACCAGTCATTTCCGATTCACTCCTTGACTGTGAGGACCAAAAAAAGAATCACAGACAAATTCAAAAAGGAATGCAACAGTTCTCCAGTGTTTTCTCATCTTGTCTGTGTGGTAGAAAGATATTTAATAAATATACTTCAAGAACTCAATTTCTTCTTTGCCCAATAAATTTTAGCAAAATAGTTCAGTGTTTCAGCGCCTTTATCATCTCTTACACAAAAGACTCAAAGAAATAGGCTATATTGTATACCTTAGGTATAATGAAAACTTCTAGGGCAGGATAAGACTACATAAGAATAAAAGAGAAAGAATAAAAGACATCTTTTAGAGAAAGATGTCTGAAATGCAAAGCATCATTGTTGATGGCAAACACACTGGGTTTTGTTTCAGATGAAAGCCAAATATACACCTGTACTCAGGAGCGAGGCTTGAACGGTGCTATGGCAACAGTTTGTCAATGAAAATCCATTAAACAGATTACTGCATTTAAAGTATCAGTTATGATTAATAAATCTAACCAGTAACTATTATATCAACTTCACTGAAAACAAATGAGACTGACATTGCTAAATGATCTAATTCAGGGGTTGTATGAGATGATCTTTGGAGGTCCCTTTCAACCCAAAACAATTCCATGATTCTCCTTAAACATTGTTTATTTGATATGATGACAGAGACTACATCCAAAATTAGAAAAAAAAATGTTCTGTAAACCAGTACTTTTTTTTCTCAGTAGGAAAGAACCACCTGCAAAACAAATCAACATTGCTAAATGTTTTAAGTCCTAAAGCAACACAATACTTATACTGCCCGCTGGAGAAAGCATTGGGGGGGGGGGGGGGGGGGGAGGGAGAATGACAACAAAGAAACAAAAAAACCCCAAAACCAACACACGCAAAAAAAACCCCACCAACCAACCTCCTGTCAACAGTCACCTATCAAGATGATCATCTATTTGAAACCCCATTCATCTCAGATGGGTCTCACATTGCAAGTGTGCTGTCATATGACTACTACACAAAGACAGTCTCCATCACTAAAAAGTTTTATAGAATATATCACTCAATATCAGTCATAATCAATGAAACCTCCAAGAAAATAATATGAAGGTTAAATTACTTTAGGAGGAAGTTTATTGCACTGAGTAAACCAAGTACAAAACATGAACTACAGTAAAACAAAATGCAATTGAATATTTAAATTTTGGCAAGCAAAAGCATACTTCGTCAAGAATTTGAGCAACAAAATACAGCATTCAAAACATCAACTTAAGATAATACTGCGAAGCTAAGTTAAAGCTCTTAATAAGATGAACAGATTTAACATAGTTTTCATAAAATAGTTTGTGGCTGCACACAAGCCAAAAAAAAAAAAAAACAAACCAAACCCAAAATCCAAATTCCATAGTAATAGGTGATAATATCTGTGTTCTGAGACATCAGCCTGAAGTAAGTAAAAGAAAGAACATACAGGAAAATAAAGTAGTTTATCTAAAGAAAACCTAAAGTCTGGAAGAGAAGATAAGGGTAATAAACAATTTATTTTATACTTACTGCTAAATGAACAGAAAACATAAAAGTGCAAAGTAACTTAAAAAGAAGAGGATAATTGCAGAAACCACAAAAGCAACCCATAGAGTCACCAAAGAAAACCCCAACCCCAAGCCACCGTCATGAAGGGAACCTGAACTGTTTAGAGTCATGCCCTCAATGCCTTTAAGCCAACAACAAAAGTTAATTAACTTTGGTTGAAATAAAATATACAATACTGTAACAGTCACAGCATGCCAGTATCTCAGTAAGTGTCTAGCTGTTTCTTTCAGAGTATCAAATCTTGACTTTTAATTCAAAGACAGAAGGATAAAAGGAGGTTTCCATTATAATTTTATTATCACACAAGTAGTAATTATCAGTTATTCACTACTTATGCGCTTCCTTGGGAGTCAAATAGTTTAGTCTTTCCCTTAAGCAAAACTTTAGAGCAAATTAACATGGGATCTCCAAATTCTCTGAAATACCATAATTACAAGACACTACTCATCTAAAAGATAAACCTGAAAGTCTTGTATTGCATGTTTAAGTTTGATTCTTCTCATTTGAAAAGAATAGCAAAAAATGAGGCATAAAATAGCAATTTTAAGGAAAAAAACCCAACAGCTATACTGAGGAGATTCATATTTGTGTCAACAGCAATTCTTAAAAAAAATGAGTAGAAATTGTGTAAGATTCCATATTCAAAGAGTAAAAAAAGTGACTTATTCAAAACTTCCCCCCTCCAAGAGAAACCAAAAATATTTCCTGTTAAAAACTGACTGTAGCTTGTTCTCTGAAGTCAGCTCTACTGGATGCATAGAAGGTGTGACACTAGAAAAATTTTGCATAATGATGGGGATTGGTTTTGTTGGGGGTTTTTTTAATGCTTTGCATGGAAAACTAGGGAAAGCTCACACTTGGCACTGTTCAGAGGGGTTGTTCCTTCAGAAAAGAAACTCCACCAACTTTAGAGATATAAGAACTCTTATTATTTAATGCAACATTTTTCTGAGTTATCACATTGACTCAATTTCTTAAGCAAATTTATCAAACCTGTTGGGCCACATCCAGCAAAACTTGACCTATAGTACTACTGGTCTAGCTCTTCTCATCAGACTGAAAGTCCCATCTAACTGAACTGGTACATCTGAAAGAAATAACTAACCGTTAAAAACGTCTGCTAATAACATTGCTTCTTGTCAACCAATATGAGTCAATCGATGTCTTAAAACAGATCATTTAAAATTTCTTTACATTTGAATACTACCAGATTTCAAAAAAACACAGCACAAGGACAGTGGAATAAAATGAATTATTGCTTAATATTTAAGAAAATTGTGAATTAACTTGCAGGGGTGCTTTAAAATATATCCTCATTTACAAAATAACAGATAGTGCTGAAAGGGGAGTAATTAAAGGATTAATGTGACTGAACTAAGTAACACAAACGTGTGTAAGAGTGTGTTCAGAAATTTTATTACTCATAACAATACATGCAGCAGAAGAGAGTTAGACCATAAAATACTATATTGATACCAAGAAGGTTCACTGGCTATTAAACAGACACCTTTTTGCTTGCCAACTAAAGTAGCTTTTCACAGACAAAACTGATCAGGATAGCCAATTGTATAGTTGTACAATAGGGAGGATACTGTTAGCATTACAGAGGCAACAATATGGTATTAAAACCACTGCCCATAAATGCTCAAATATTAAAGGAGTCTTTCTGAAAGAATTAAAACTAGAGATTAGTCTTTAAAATACAAAGTAACACTTGTTATGATGGTCTGATGACAGCAAAAATGAAAAAATAAACACTTTTTTCCCCATAAGCCAAGTTTCTTTCCAAAAGACACCTTATATTAAGTATTAGAGAGCTCCTGATCAATTGGAAAACGTTGACACACTAAATTTCAAATTTATTACTGTTGTTAGTATACCCAATTGTAGTAAGTCTGACATTTTTAAAGAGCAAGACAGACTTCTCAGCTGAGTGAGGCTCAAATAAGAAATAAAAATAGCAAAGCAAGCTTTAACCTATGTAGAATTAATTTTTAAATGTCTTTTTTTGAATCAATGTTTATTCTTGATAATAAAGTAAAAAAATGTTTGCTACTTAAGTTTGTATTTTACTAATTCAATCAAAATGCATAACCCTGCAGGTAATTGTCCTCCGTAAGTATTTCCCCAACAAGTCAGTTACATACATAGAATCATAGAATCATTAAGGTTGGAAAAGACCTCTAAGATCATCGAGTCCAACCATCAACCCACCACCACCATGCCCACTAAACCATGTCCCTAAGCGCCTCATCTACTCGTCTTTTAAATACCTCCAGGGATGGGGACTCAACCACTTCCCTGGGCAGCCTCTTCCAATGTTTAACCACTCTTGCAGTAAAGACATTTTTCCTCACGTCCAATCTAAACCTCCCCTGGCGCAACTTGAGGCCATTTCCTCTCGTCCTATCGCTAGTTACTTGGGAGAAGAGACCGACACCCACCTCGCTACAACCTCCTTTCAGGGAGTTGTAGGGAGCAATGAGGTCTCCCCTCAGCCTCCTTTTCTCCAGGCTAAACAACCCCAGTTCCCTCAGCCGCTCCTCAGAAGACTTGTTCTCCAGACCCCTCACCAGCCTCGTTGCCCTTCTCTGGACACGCTCCAGCACCTCAACGTCCTTCTTGTAGCGAGGGGCCCAAAACTGAACACAGTATTCGAGGTGCGGCCTCACCAGTGCCGAGTACAGGGGCACGATCATATTATGGTTGGAATGATTTGGCACGGTCAAATAGGTGTCTACTCCTCAGCCAGTCCATGGTCAGTTTTACTGGTCTAAATCCACCTTTACTATCATTTTGCCACAATTTGTCAGACTCAAATGAATCTCCTGAAGTTTAGACATGGGCTTATATCTGTCATTCTGGCAGACACAGTTTGAAACAAGGTTATCAGGGAGAAGCACCGTGCTCAGTCTACTTTATTCAGCACAGGACGCTGGAATTTTTTTCAGTAAGACTGATACATATGAACCTCTCCTCTACATCAACAATCTACCCTTTCAGTTTTCTAATATTAAATTTTCTGGAAACCCATGAACTTTTAATATTATTGAACAAAAGTGCAGCATTTATAGAGCTCAATTCAAGAATAGATTAGATTTTTTAATTTTTATTATTTTTTAAAAGAAAAACTAATGTTTGATGTCTACATAAAACTTGAACATAAAAATCAAAAATGTTTACATAAAGAGGGTGCAATTCTGACAAGCTGTCGTGGTTTAACCTCAGTCGGCAACTGAGCACCACGCAGCCGCTCGCTCACTCCCCCCACCCCCCAGTGGGATGGGGGAGAGAATTGGAAGAGCACAAGTGAGAAAAACTCGTGGGTTGAGATAAAAACAGTTTAATAATTGAAATAAAATGATGATGATAATATGATAATAATAATGTGATAATAATAATATGATAATAATATGATGATAATAATAATAATAATAATACACAAAGCAAGTGATGCACAGTACAATTGCTCACCACCCGCTGACCGATGCCCAGCCAGTCCCTGAGCAGCAGCCCCCCCAGCCAGCCTTCCCCAGTTTATGTACTCAGCATGACGTCCCATGGTATGGAATGTCCCTTTGGCCAGTTTGGCTGTGCCCCCTCCCAGCTTCTTGTGCACCTGCAGCCTTCTCAGTCAGTAGAACATGGGAAGCTGAAAAGTCCTTGGCTAGTGTAAGCACTACCTAGCAACAACTAAAACATCGGTGCGTTATCAACTTTGTTCTCCTCCTAAGTCCAAAACACTGTACCAGCTACTAGGAAGGAAATGAACTCTATCCCTGCCGAAACCAGGACAATATCCACCCCTTATTCTATACCATCTGCGTCATGCTCAAGTCTCATATTTTCCAGTACAGTTTCATTAATCACCACCCCTTTTTTTCTATATATATCTATATACACACACACACACACACACACACACACACACACACACACAGAGATATCATTCCCTTAGTCTATGGGCCATCCCTCTAAAACGTTCAGTGAGTTCATTTAGTCCATGACTTCGGGCTCCATCTGTCATAACAGTCCTTCAGGGCAGGAGAGATGGAGATGCTATGCGGTGTTGGATTGTTTCATGTTGAAGTCAGTTCTGGTTCCATCATCACTGTGCTTTGCTTGGTTTCACTGAAGTTACTCTTCATTAGTCTGGATGATTCTTATTGTAATAACATTAGTATGGCATATAATATTATTAGTATGATTAGTATATCTGTGTATTATTAGTATAACTATTATAACTATAATTAGTACTTAACATCACATAATTCAGATCATTGGCTATTCTCACCCAAAATCAAATCCCCTTGAGGCACACATCGGACTTCCCCATCCTTCCGCATTATCCACCAAGTGCACCCAGGTCCTTGAGCAAAAGCAATCCCACGGATGGGTTTGCCTCTGCCCGAGGCAGGAATAACCCAGACTGTCTTCCCCAGCATATTTTTTATATGCACTACAGGGACTTCATTCCCATCTACAGTACGTAAAAATTCTGACTGGGCAGGGCCTGCTCAATTGGCAGATCCCCAAGTGTTGACTAACCAGGTGGCTTTTGCTAAATGCGTATCCCAATGTTTGAACGTCCCGCCACCCATTGCTGTCAGTGTAGTCTTTAACAGTCCATTGTATCGTTCAATTTTCCCGGAGGCTGGTGCATGATAGGGGATGTGATACACCCACTCAATGCCGTGCTCTTTGGCCCAGGTGTCTATGAAGTTGTTTCGAAATGAGTCCCGTTGTCTGACTCAATTCTTTCTGGGGTGCCATGTCACCATAGGACTTGCTTTTCAAGGCCCAGGATAGTGTTCCAGGCAGTGGCATGGGGCACAGGATATGTTTCCAGCCATCCGGTGGTTGCCTCCACCATTGTAAGCACGTGGCGCTTGCCTTGGCGGGTTTGTGGGAGTGTGATATAATCCATCTGCCAGGCCTCCCCATATTTCTATTTCAGCCATCGTCCTCCATACCAAAAAGGCTTTAACCATTTGGCTTGCTTGATTGCAGCACATGTTTCGCATTCATGGATAACCTGAGCAATAGTGTCCATGGTCAAGTCCACCCCTCGATCACGAGCCCATCTACAGGTTGCATCTGTTCCTTGGTGACCTGAGGTGTCATGGGCCCACCGAGCTAGAAATAATTCACCCTGATGTTGCCAGTCCAGATCCACCTGAGACACTTCAATCTTAGCAGCCTGATCCACCTGCTGGTTGTTTTGATGTTCTTCAGTGGCCCAACTCTTGGGTACGTGAGCATCTACATGACGGACTTTTACAACCAGGTTCTCTACCCGGGCAGCAATATCTTGCCACAACGCAGCAGCCCAGATGGGTTTGCCTCTGCGCTGCCAGTTGCTCTGCTTCCATTGCTGCAACCACCCCCACAGGGCATTTGCCACCATCCATGAGTCAGTATAGAGACAGAGCACTGGCCACTTTTCTCGGTCAGCAATGTCTAAAGCCAGCTGGATGGCCTTTACTTCTGCAAATTGGCTCGATTCACCTTCTCCTTCAGCCGTTTCTACAACTTGTCGCATAGGACTCCATACAGCAGCTTTCCACCTCCGATGCTTTCCCAGAAGATGACAGGACCCATCAGTGAACAGGGCATATTGCTTCTCATTTTCTGGTAGTTCATTATACATTGGGGCCTCCTCAGCACGCGTCACCTCCTCCTCTGGCGATATTCCAAAATCTTTGCCTTCTGGCGAATCCATGATCACTTCCAGGATTCCTGGGCAACTGGGGTTTCCTATTCGAGCCCGTTGTGTGATCAGTGCGACTCACTTATTCCACAAGGCATCAGTTGCATGATGTGTACAGGGCACCCTCCCTCTGAACATCCAGCCCAGCACCGGCAGTCGGGGTGCCAGGAGGAGCTGTGCTTCAGTGCCGATCACTTCTGAAGCAGCTCGAACCCCTTCATATGCTGCTGTCATGGTTTAATCTCAGTCGGCAAGTAAGCACCACGCAGCCGCTCGCTCACTCCCCCCCGGTGGGATGGGGGAGAGAATCGGAAGGGTAAAAGTGAGAAAACTCATGGGTTGAGATAAACACAGTTTAATAGGTAAAGCAAAAGCCACGCATGCAAGCAAAGCAAAACAAGGAATTCCTTCACTACTTCCCATCGGCAGGCAGGTGTTCAGCCATCTCCAGGAAAGCAGGGCTCCATCACGTGTAACGGTTACTTGGGAAGACAAACGCCATCACTCCGAACGTCCCCCCCTTCCTTCTTCTTCTTCCAGTTTTACATGCTGAGCATGATGTCACATGGTATGGAATATCCCTTTGGCCAGTTTCGGTCAGCTGTCCTGGCTGTGCCCCCTCCCAGCTTCTTGTGCACCTCCAGCCTTCTCAGTCAGTAGAGCATGGGAAGCTGAAAAGTCCTTGGCTAGTGTAAACACTACCTAACAACAACTAAAACATCGTGTATTATCAACTTTGTTCTCACCCTAAATCCAAAACACTGTACCAGCTATTAGAAAGGAAATTAACTCTATCCCTGCCGAAACCAGGACAGCTGCTAATATCTCTTTTTCAGTTGGAGTCTAGCGGGCCTCGGATCCTCTCTATCCCTGACTCCAAAACCCTAGTGGTCGACCTCGAGGCTCCCCTGGTGCTTTCTGCCAGAGGCTCCAGGTAGGACCATTCTCCCCGGCTGTGGTGTAGAGCACATTTTTTTACATCTTGTCCTGCCCGGACTGGCCCCAGGGCTACTGCATGAACTATCTCCTCTTTAATTTGTTCAAAAGCTTGTCGTTGCTCAGGGCCCCATTTGAAATCGTTCTTCTTTCGGGTCACTTGATAGAGAGGGTTTACGATCAGACTGTAATTTGGAATATGCATTCTCCAAAAACCCACGACGCCTAAGAAAGCTTGTGTTTCCTTTTTGCTAGTTGGTGGAGACATGGCTGTTATTTTGTTGATCACATCCATTGGGATCTGATGACGTCCATCTTGCCATTTTATTCCTAAAAAGTGGATCTCCTGTGCAGGTCCCTTGACCTTACTTTGTTTTATGGCAAATCCAGCCTTCAGCAAGATTTGGACTATTTCCTTCCCTTTTTCAAAAACTTCTCCTGCTGTGTTGCCCCACACGATGATGTCATCAATGTATTGCAGGTGTTCTGGAGCTCCACCCTGCTCCAGTGCAGTCTGGATCAGTCCATGGCAAATGGTGGGGCTGTGTTTCCACCCCTGGGGCAGTCGGTTCCAGGTGTACTGGATGCCCCTCCAAGTGAAAGCAAACTGTGGCCTGCACTCCGCTGCCAAAGGGATTGAGAAAAATGCATTAGCGATATCAATTGTGGCATACCACTTGGCTGCCTTTCACTCCAGTTCGTATTGAAGTTCTAGCATGTCTGGCATGAGAGTACTCAGCAGCGCCGTGACTTGGTTCAGGCCACGATAGTCTACTGTTAGTCTCCACTCTCCATTAGACTTCCGCACTGGCCATATGGGACTGTTAAAGGGTGAGCAAGTCTTGCTGATCACTCCTTGGCTCTCCAGTCGACGAATCAGCTCATGAATGGGAATCAAGGAGTCTCGGTTGGTGCGATATTGCCGCCGGTGCACCATTGTGGTGGCGATTGGCACCTGTTGGTCTTCAACCTTAGAATCATAGAATCATAGAATCATAGAATCATTGAGGTTGGAAAAGACCTCTAAGATCATCGAGTCCAACCGTCAACCCAACACCACCAGGCCCACTAAACCATGTCCCTAAGCGCCTCATCTACACGTCTTTTAAATACCTCCAGGGATGGGGACTCCACCACTTCCCTGGGCAGCCTGTTCCAATGTTTCACCACTCTTTCAGTAAAGACATTTTTCCTCACGTCCAATCTAAACCTCCCCTGCCGCAACTTGAGGCCATTTCCTCTCGTCCTATCGCTTGTTACTTCGGAGAAAAGACCAACACCCACCTCGCTACAACCTCCTTTCAGGTAGTTGTAGAGAGCGATGAGGTCTCCCCTCAGCCTCCTTTTCTCCAGGCTGAACAGTCCCAGTTCCCTCAGCCGCTCCTCATAAGACTTGTGCTCCAACCTTCAGCAACCCCACAACGGAGGGGTCCTCCGAGAGACCAGGCAAGGTGGACAGCTGTTTAATTTCCTCCGTCTCCAAGGCAGCTATACCAAAAGCCCACCGGTACCCTTTTGGGTCCTTGAAATACCCGCTCCTGAGGTAGTCGATGCCAAGGATGCACGGAGCCTCTGGGCCAGTCACAATGGGGTGCTTCTGCCACTCATTCCCAGTTAGGCTCACTTCAGCCTCCAATACAGTTAGCTGTTGGGATCCCCCCGTCACCCCAGAAATACAGATGGGTTCTGCCCCTATATAGCTTGATGGCATTAGGGTACACTGTGCACCGGTGTCCACTAGAGCCTCATACTCCTGTGGGTCCGATGTGCCAGGCCACCGAATCCACACAGTGCAGTAAACCCGGTTGTCCCTTTCCTCCCCCTGGCTGGAGGCAGGGCCCCTCTAGTCCTGGTCATAGTATCCATTACTCACTTCTTGTACATACGAATCAGAAGTTTCTTCATTAAGATCAGGAGTAAGATCAGCCCTTCTACTCTGTCTGGGGAACTTCCCGCTGGAAACTGGAGCAGCAATTTTCCTGGAAGAACCCCCTTCTGTGATTGTTTTTCCTTGCAATTCACATACCCGTGCCCCTAGGGCTGCAGTAGGTTTCCCATCCCACTTCCTCATGTCCTCTCCGTGGTCACGCAGGTAAAACCATAGGGTGCCCCGTGGTGCGTACCCTTTATACTCTCTCTCGAGCAAAAGAACGCTGACTCCTAATAGCTGAGATATTGGTCCATACAGGTGAGGAGTAGGACCTATCCTCTCTGAGTTGCTGGATCTCCCAGGACAGTTTCTCCACAGCCGAGACGAGGGAGGAAGAAAGACTGTCCTCGTATTGCCGGAGTTGACCAGCCAATTCATCCACTGTTTGTTCCTCTCCATCTTTCCAGGTCATCACTGCCAATGAATTGGCGTATGACGATGGTGAGCTCCTTATAAACTTCCGCCACATGGGTCGTGTGCACTTGACTTCGTCTGGATCTTTGGATACTTGTTCATTGTTCAGGTCATCATAAATCACCTCCAGCACAGCTAATTCTCTCAGAAACTGGATACCCTCCTCCATGGTGACCCACTTGCTTGGGCGACATATGACATCTTCCTTGAAGATCCCTTCACGCTTGACAGGAGTCGCCTCCAGAGGCTGAGGACTCGTGTCCCTTTTCCAATTGCTTTGTCAATGCCCCCTTCCCTGGAAAGGGATCCCAGCTGCTTGGCTTCCCTACCCTCTAATTCCAGGCTACTGGCCCCATTATCCCAGCATCGGAGCAGCCAGGTGACAATATGCTCACCTGGACGACGGCTGAAATCTTTTCGTATATCTCGCAGCTCACTCAGGGATAGAGATCGGGTGGTCACTGCCTCGTTATGAGTTCTTCCTCGTCTTCCTCCCCGGTCAGCGGCCGGCTCTCCTCCTCCCGTTCTCGTGATGGCCCTTCTCCAGGGTAGTCGTACAGTTCTTCCTCCGGTTCCCTTTTAGAAGAAGCTTCTTCCTCCCTTACTAAATGAGCCAACTTTCACTTCCAAGATTTCTTCTTGTGTACAGGGGCGACTGATACCGGCACAGGCTGGTTCTTTGGTTCAGCCACAGGGCGTGTCGCTAGGGTCTGAGTGGCTGCACGGCCTGTCACTGGGGTCGGAGTGGCCACAGGGCCTGTTGCCCAGGTCTGAGTGGCCGCAGGGCATGTTGTTTTACTGTCAGAGCCAGAGACCTTCTCTTCCCTTTGAGGGCACTGAATGGTGTTGAACAGGGCTCGGTAGGCATGGGCCAGGCCCCAGCACGTTGCAATGATCTGCATCTCTCTGGAGTTGCCAGGGTGACAGCATACTTTTTCCAAATATTCTACTAACTCTTCAGGATTCTGCACTTGCTCAGGGGTGAAGTTCCAAAACACTGGGGGTGCCCATTGGCCTAGGTACTTGCCCATCTTGTCCCACACACCCTGCCACTCATAACTATTCAGCCTTGGGGCAGATCTCTGGATGATATTCTTAAATTGCTTACTAACTTTAGACAAAACCAAAACAATATTCCCAAGAAGTACCAATAGAAGTATCTTAACTACCCAAGGATGTCCAAAATACTGAAAAGTTACTGTAATGAAGGAGGAAACATAGAAGATGGTAGTGACACTGCCATTCTGTATTTCCTACGTAAAAAAACTCTCAGAAAAGTCACTGCAATTGCTAGTTGTCTCCACGAAATGGTCTCCGTGGTACAGTAACGGCTTCATTGCGAAACTTACATACCACACTAAGGTCAAGGTCAATGTTCTAAAAAACAAACCTCACAAGCGAGACATCACTATTCACTGCAGACCACAGCAAACTGCAAAACCCAACACCAATCTAACATGTACAGCAGGAAAAAGAGCACGATGCAGATTATACAAATCAGTATCGAGAACAGAGCAACCAACATTGTGACCCACAACTATTAACAGATATAAGTTCCTTAATGCACTCTGGTTAATCTGTTATTATCTCAACCCTTCATGCCCCACGTTGGGCGCCAAAAAGGACTGTCATGGTTTAACCTCAGTCGGCAACTGAGCACCACGCAGCTGCTCACTCACTCCCCCCCACCCCCCAGTGGGATGGGGGAGAGAATTGGAAGAACACAAGTGAGAAAAACTCGTGGGTTGAGATAAAAACAGTTTAATAATTGAAATAAAATGATAATACGACGATAATAATAATAATACGATAATAATAATACGATAATAATAATAATACGATAATAATGATAATACGATAATAATGATAATACGATAATAATAATAATACGATAATAATAATAATACACAAAGCAAGTGATGCACAGTACAATTGCTCACCACCCGCTGACCGATGCCCAGCCAGTCCCCAAGCAGCGGCCCCCCCCACCAGCTTTCCCCAGTTTATGTACTGAGCATGATGTCACATGGTATGGAATGTCCCTTTGGCCAGTTTGGCTGTGCCCCCTCCCAGCTTCCTGTGCACCTCCAGCCTTCTCAGTCAGTAGAGCATGGAAAACTAAAAAGTCCTTGGCTAGTGTAAGCACTACCTAGCAACAACTAAAACATCGGTCTATTATCAACTTTGTTCTCCTCCTAAATCCAAAACACAGCACTGTACCAGCTACTAGGAAGGAAATTAACTCTATCCCTGCCGAAACCAGGACACAAGCACAGAAAGACTTGTCATCTGTGGCACTAAACAGCACAAGAAAAAAAACAGAAAATGGAGCTTGACAAAGTCTGTGTAAAATATTGCATTAGTAGCGTTCTCCTCTTTTCCTGTGTTGCTTATCACAGTGTCATCTAAACGTCTGGGTCAGCCAGATTTATATTAGAAGACTATGGTAGAGGTAAAAATGCAAAGGATTGTTTTGTTTGCTTTATCATACTCACTCTTCCTAACCAGGTCCTCCCCCTTTCCTTTTGTCCTTTATCAACCCCTCTCCAAACATTTCGACTTCTACATCAAATGAGCCAGGAACTCTACCAACAGCTTTTATTCATTACATCAGGAAATTTCATTCCTAGGGCACCACCCATTTCATATACTGATTGAGATATGGGCCTATGAAGAAACATATTCTCAGGAAATGTATGTATTACAATATATTACTTAAATTTTGAACATGTGAGACTCCAGACTAAACCTACTACATCTGATTTCTAATATCATCAGATTCTGTAATGGCATTTAAGATGAAGACTTATTTCAAGAACAAGGAAGAAGTTTGGAGAACTTAACATACCTGTTTCACCCTACAAGATTTGAAGAAATTTGTGGAGGGAAGATGAAAGTGAGAGGAAGGAGCTAACTCTTCTATCAGATAAGAAGCCTCCCATACCTTAGATCTGGCTATACATTCCAAGGGTGCCCAGTTAACATCTACTGTATATCAGCTGCAGTATTAGTCCATGTTCAAGACAGAGAAATAATATGCAAGTGAGAAAACAAAAACTTTCAAAACCTAGAACCATGGAAAAATCTAAAGGGAATTTGACAAGTCAGAAGGTACAAATGAATTCAATGTAAATTATTTTTTAAAATTATTGAAGTGATTCTTCAGGGGGTTGGGGTTTTTTTTGGTTGTGGTTTGTGGTTTTGCTTTTTTTTTTTAAGAGACAATAATATATTGATGTATATTAACTTCATGTTGATTACCACAACTGAGTAAACAAACGTAGGAACTCTCACTTATAAAATTATAGATTTAAACCAAAATTTTCACATGGAGAACTGATTCAAACATAATAATCATTATCACAGCTTCCTCCCAGTTCTCACCACCAAAAGGTTAAATTCTGTTGGTCATGGTAGATTTAACTGCTAACCTGTTTCTCTCTTGCTAAAGCTCTGTAATATAAACTAGGCTGAAAACAAACCTAAAACTTACCATTGTGAAACCTACCTTTGTGAAACTATTGCTGTTTTCTGAATTGAATAAACAAATATTATAAAAAAAAAAGTGAAAAGGTAATAATTTCTCTGACTCTAGAACTTTTGTGTTCTTTGCAAGCAACAGAGGTGCTGAAATAACAAAATAACAAAACATGTTTTGACTGAATTTTTTTTGTTGAGGGAAGATACTTCTTTTAAAGAATCTCAGAGACCTATTCAATGACCTTCTGAGATAAGTGGTGATAATTTAATCAACTAAAGTAAGGTTAAGATAGGGATGAACTATAAATAGATCCCTTGAATGTCTGATAAAGCCTCAACAAGAAATAAAACAAGAGATTTCATTAGCTTTTGTAACTAAGAAATTTGAACCAAGGAAAAATGATAATTTGGCTTCAGTCAGAAAACTATATATGAAAATCTTGGAAAATAAACATAAGTGTTAAAAACACTGGTGTTATTCCTTTTTTTTTCTTGCTCCCAGAGTGTAGTTAGAAGACTCCCAAGAACACAGAAACCAGCATTACATGAGATGTACAATGACTGTTACTCTTGCTAAAGATGGATTGAAAATGAACAGCGGCAACAGCTTTTCAGCAAAAGCACCACTTCAGAACTAGTTTTGTTTTACAAGTACCTATACTCAAAGAAGACTGCCTATGTCACATCTGTAACTGGCACCAGTTCAATGCAGTGGTGTTTCCTGACCAGACCAACATTCTGCAGTTGACTCAGAACAGTGATCGCTGCTCTTATATCCCCCACCTGTACTCCAGCTGTTCCAATATTTAAGTACAGGTCTTTGATATCCACACCAATAACTACAAACAGCAAGTGCCTGATACTTAAAAAAGAAAAAAAAAAAAAAAAATCAGACCTATATAGATATATGCACCCAGGAAAAGAAATAGCCTCATTCTGTGTTTGTCTACATCAAATCATTAACAATTATAAATTATGAGCTATGTAGAAATTATATCCAAACTATATTTCCACAAAAGGCATCAACTGCCAGCACTGAACTAGCAGTATTTTCTTTTCTGTCTTCCAGTCTTCCTTTGTTAATTCAACCTGGGAAATATTATAAACGTATCTTCCTGCTGGGAATGGAAAAGGTGACTACAAGTACAGTTGACAGAACATACTATAAAACATAGGAGGAAGGAGGCAGAATAGGTTAACATAGTGATAACTACAGTATTTTCTTCTCGTCTACATGGAGAATAGGAAGAAAAATATCAGTGTAGAAAACTTCACTGAAAAAGTTAAGACTTATTAATGCAAACAAAAGTAAAGCCAAGCTATTTTAGCTATGGCAATTAAAAAATAGCTCCGTATCTCCCAGTGAAACTTTGCCACAGAAAATACTTTATTTTTAAAAAACTAAATTACTTTTTAAAGAAAGAGAATCCCAAATCATTCCAACAGTAATATTCCAACAATCAGGCCTTCCACATCCATGGATATGTCCACTAAAAGTCCGATTAAAAGGCAGCACTTGTACTCTTCTCCGGTCTGGAACCTCTTCACAAGTAGGAAGAAGCAGCTGGTACTGTTTCTATAATATTATATTAAAACTATATTTCAGGAAAGGACCAAAAAAAAAAAAAGAGATAACGAAACAGAACTCACCACAACTCCAAACTGCTCCGGCTCAGACAAATTATTATACTCGCTTTTGAACTTGGACAATGCATTCAATTGTTCTTGTTCAGGAAGATGTTTTATTAAATTCTACCAAGAAAAATAGAATAGGCTTAAAAATCTCAGATTCTATGTTGCTTGTGTTATTGTAGGCAAATGGTATTACATATGCATCATTACCATACACTCCAAAGACACCACTCATCCCTGAAGACAGTAGAAAGCAAATTGGCAAGACACAAATTAACGTAACTGAGAGTGTAAAAAGCAAGTGATTAAATACTGCTAGCTAGCATCTTTTGCTGATTCTAAAAACATTTACATAGTCTTTTTTTAAACACCATTTTTAAAGAAAGAATATGCTTGATAGGCACTATATGCAAACAGAACACCAAGAACCAAACAGAACAGGGTAGGCAGAATAAGAATTTCAAGTGTAACGTATCCAACTAAAGGATGGCAAGAATTACTAAAGCTAGAAAAAAAGTATTTTGAAAATGGATAATTTATTTTCTATTATTTCAAAACAAAAGCTTAAACCCATTAGATACTACTTAGCCTGAAAACTTGCCAGAAGTAGGAATTCAGAGGTGGGACTCAGCTTCAGCTGAATTCAGGAGTCCATACGGGGAGCTTGGACACTTACACAAGTCAATGTATTGTGAACACAGGTAAGGGAATCTAAACATGTCACCTTCATCTGATCATCTGAAGAGTTCTCAGACTCCCTGGAGCTTCCTGAACACTAGACACCTACATTTACATGTAGACACCTACATTTAGGCACCTGAATCCCACTCTAATTACAATCAGCTAGGTTGGCTAAAAATGGCTATTCTGAGGTTCTGGAAGTAGAGAGCCTCTCAAACATTTCATTACAGTATATAATTCAAGTCAGTAGCTCAGTTCTGTCCCTTCCCAAGATGACTACTAAAACTACTAGGTAATAGTTCGGGTCCCTCTACAGCCTGCTCTCTTTCTCAACTTATGACTCTTGTGTTCCTGGTTACACAGTGACTAAGCTTCCATCATAGTAGGAAAACAAGAGAGAGATTGTGTTCTTTCTTAAAACACTCCCTGGTCTACTGATAAGATCACTCTTCTGAACTGAAAGAAAGATTCAATCCTTCTAACACTGAATCAGGTCTAGCAAACACAGCTATCCCACTACCTACTACCACATTTCAAGAAAGGATCAGAAAGACTAACTCCAGTATTTCCCCACTACTCAACGGAAAAGGCAGACACTTCGGTTAAGTCAAAGTCTGTTTTATTACTCTGCCAGTAAATAGCTTTGGTGATATACAATCAACAGAGAATAACTTAAGTTAGTGAACAGGATCTCCACCTGCAAGTCTTAAAAAAACCCCTAATTTTATCCACTGTTGTGGTTTGTACCTGTAGCTGTACCAACTACTATGAAGGAAATTAACTCTATCCCTGCCGAAACCAGGACAATCACAAAAGATCCTAATTTCTTCTTCTACAGGAAATTCAGCCAGTTAGGATACACAAATTATCCCTCTGGGGCCAGAGAGATAGAAAGTCATAGCTATGCTTTACTTAACATACTTCCCTAATTTAAGAAGAAAGAATTCAGCTCTAACAAGTACCCCAAAAATATCCCTAAACCAGTAGTCAACTCAGTGGCTCTATGCTATCTTCAGAACCTGTATTAGCTAGTTCAAAGCTAGCCCCAGGTGTTTATTCAAGTTGCAATAGCACCCTTGGATTGCAGTATAGACATTCCTCTTGTAAAAGTATGAAACTACTACGTTTGTAACTAAAGAACAGATGTATCCTAAGTGTTGAAGTTTTTTAAAAGCAGCTTGAATATTTTGTTTAAAACTACTTCTTTTAATTTTTTATAAATCAATCTCTTAGCTCTTGTAACAATTGTCATTTTATGGCAATTTAGCATTTATCAAACGTTTTTTCTAATGGATAAAAAGACCTAGACAGTCCTTTATCACTGGTTTGTTTTAGTGCAAAAATAGTTACTATTTTAAGAACTGAAAGCCTCCTTTGAGTCGAAGGACTACGATAAGTAATTTGTTTTACAATATTTTGTGATATCCAAAGTAAGGACAACGTAGTTCATCAAGAAAGTAAAGTCAGCAAATAAGAAAAGCTAGACTTACAAGCAAAGGTCTACATAAACCAA
Source organism: Aptenodytes patagonicus (assembly GCF_965638725.1). Taxonomy (NCBI): domain Eukaryota; kingdom Metazoa; phylum Chordata; class Aves; order Sphenisciformes; family Spheniscidae; genus Aptenodytes; species Aptenodytes patagonicus. The sequence continues at coordinate 189,079,778 of NC_134949.1, read as the reverse complement.
AGGAGAGTAAATGATAGTTAAAGAGTAGACTGCTTCAACAGACTGTCCATGCTCAAATAAGGATTTTGGTAGGGAAAAGAGAGAACTATTAAAAATGTATGAATGATGATGTTTAAAATAATAACGCAAACAAATTTTATGGAACTTGATTTGGACGTGGTCAGACTGACTTCCAGCATGAAGAATCTCTAACAGTAGTCATATATATCCTTACCATTATTACACTTGGAAAATATTTTTGTAAAACAGACTACATTTATCAATTATGGATGAAGATGTCCAGCACTAAATCAGTAACACTGAACAAAAATGAAAGGGTACAAAGTGTAAAAAGAAACATTTTAAATTAGAAATTCATAACCTGCTTATTTCTTGTCTTGATATACATCTATATATAACCAGCTCTAAATATACTACAATTCCATAATCTTTACTGAGATTAAAATGTTATTGATGCTAAAATAATTTTCACATGTAGAAAAACTGACCACAAAACTTTCGAAAGAGAAACAGTTAAGCATTGTACGAATGTTTTCAATATTGAGCATCAGAAAAAAAAACCTGAAGCAGCAGCTGATATCAAAGCAGCTTTATGGTGTTCAGATAAAGCTTTTGAACTGCTAGAGATGAAACACATTTTGAATATCAAACAGAGAATAAGAAGGAGAAAGAGTTTTGACTAAGTCACAAGAAACATTCCAATAATTAGTCAATGACTATTTGGATTACAACATGACTTTTGGAATTCTTACATCTTTAAGAACTAGATTTAATTTCTAACTGGAGAAAGGGGGGGAGGGAGAGAGAGAGTGCCGGGAGGGATACATTTTACTTCTTAAGCATAACAAAAGAGTAGGATTAAGGACAAATTTCCAACTTCAGAAACTGTAACATTAGGATACATTGAACATTATTTAAAGCTAGACAGAAAAAATTGATGAAGGCAAGAAATTTCTAGAAAGGAGAAGTACCTTAATATCTAAGGTACCTTATATAAATAAATAAAAATAGCCATATGCTTGCAAACCTATGTATGCTTTTACTCTTCTCAGAATCATGAAATACACAGGACTACATTTTCATAGCATGACCATAACCCATACTTGTGAAGGTTTTTAAAGGTAGAAATAGAGACATGCAGCTGGATAGTTAAATTTATTTAGTAACCTAAGCATATGCGAAGGTGAACAGCACATTTCTAAGCAATGAGGCACATTATTCCACCACTTTCAAAGGAAGATGGGTGTCTTAAGTGCTTTTTCGAGTTTAAACTCAGATGGTCCCCTTTGCAAAGTTATTACAGGGTTGTTTTACCCAGAAACAAGAAACTTGGATGAAACCATTTGATAAAAATTATTACATCCAAACTTGCAAAGTAAATTTTTTTTCCATTTGATTTAGGCCTGCAAGTGTTTAATCACTTTGCAAAAAAATGCAATCTATACTCTTGAATCATTTATATGCTTAAAAAAACCCCAATATGTGGGAGACCTGCCATCCTCTAACAGTATGCCTTGTTATATATATGTCTGTGTTCATACAGGATACTGTGAGCATTATCACTTGTATTCTACTACACTTTCAATCACAGCAGCTGCTAACATCACTTTCCTCTTGTAGGACAATATTCCTCACCACACATTTGGCTCTTCAACTTCTCTTATCCTTTTCTTAAATAAAATTGTTCCCTCCCCTCCAAAAGCAAATGCAAAAAGACTCAAACGTTGTCAACAATACTTAGACTCAATTCTGATGCCAAAAATTATACAGAGAGGTTACTGGATACTCTGACTTTCAATACACTCTACTGTTAATATTAATCTTGTAGGTCTTTTAATACTATCAGCACAGTGTCAAAAAAGTATCTCCTATTATTGTTAACCATTGTTAACAATGGTTAACAATGCCTATTGCATAGAGAATGAAGTGGGGCTAGGTTGTGTTAGCTGTTTTAAATATACAGAAGGCAGTCTTTATGCCAAGGTATATACCATTGAAAGGGAAATAAGAGTCCACAAAAGAAATTAAAAAAAGTAAACAATTCTCTATGAAAGTAAAGTTTTTCTTCTTAGCTTATTACAATGGATGGAGTATTTACCACATGTTCACATAAAAGTATGCCATTAATTAACTACCTTTAATGGTTTGATGATCTTTTTCCCCAAAGCCTAGATGCAAAAAAATGTTTTGCCTTCTTTAAATAATACGTATAGAAATTATCAAGATGCCAGTTTTTCATAATTTTGATATATAATATTTATTTAGTATATACAGGTTGCTTCATGATATTTTTGAGGACCTAATTTCGTTAACAAGCTAAATTTTCACTGTTGAAAAACAGTGCTAAGGTCAAATAGCATGAGAGAGAGTCTCAGAGCAAGCATGGACTATCTGAAACAGTTCAAGCTGAACATAACAGCGTAGCATATTCCATATCTCAGTTTTTCAGGCTATTTTAGAGAATTTCGACTATTGTTCCAAATAAAATAAAAGATGCACCTCATGCACCTTTTGAGCGTGAAGAAAACCTTGAAAAAGAAAAGTGATACAAGTGCAAACTAGAATCAACAAACAGCTTAGACGTGTAAATTGCTTTGTTCATCCTAATAACCTTAAAGTAATAGTTTCAGTGCCAATATTAACTGTATCGTTGAATGAAAGAAAGAGAATTATACAATGGTTATATATACTGTCACTGGGGATGATGGCTCATGTTTGTTCCTTCAAATATTTCTTAAGAGAAACATCTCATTCTTCAAATCAATCAGTAGACAAGCTCATTTTAAAGGAAAGTGAAGTCCAAATAGGTCAACAGTCTAAAAATCTTTGAAATCCAAGTGACAAGAAGTGAGGGACAAACTGCATGCGGGAAGCAAAGGAGCGTGCTGAACATTGTACAGCCTCCTCAGTAGGAGCTATTTTGACATTCCAATATGGTGGAAATTTATTTCGCAAGCAAAGCACACAAATATAAATTTTGCTTGTTTTGACCTCTGAATACAAATTGCTATGTGTTGCAGTATGAGTCACACATTTGAATCTCAAAGAGCCTTAACATTACAACTCATTTTTTGACTCTATTACCTGTATTATTTCTTTATTAAACAACATTCCTGCAAAAAGCATACATTTCTAAAAATCTAACTTTCTCTTTCTTGGATGTTTCAGTAGGGACTGGTACCCATGTCTCTAACACACTTTCGGGTATGCTCTACAGATCAGCTATCTAAATCCTCTGTAAGTGAAACCTATGCCACATGACTAGTAGATTGATAATAATTATGATTTGAAATTCATGAGCTATAACAGCAAAAATCTGAAGTTCATCACAGTATGTAGGAGTCCTGTGCAAAAGACAGACAATCTTGGTCTAAAGACATATCTTTGCAAATCTAATGGATGCCCATCAAGATGACTGGGGAACATGGCACACAACAGGCAAGGAGAGGTTGAGAGAAGTGGGTTTGTTGAACTGTAAGAAAACAAGGCTCAGGGGAACTTAATGTAGTTTTCAGGTACCCAACTGGAGGGTACAGAGAAGATGCAATTAGGTTCCTCTCCAGCTGGAGGGTACAGAGAAGATGCAATTAGGTTCCTCTTGGAGGCGTGCAGCAGAAGACCAAGGTCACAAGTTGCAACAATGAAAATTCCAGTTAGATAAAGAAGAAAAAGTTTTTCACCACGAGAGTAGTTCAACACTGGAAAAGGTGTCCAGAAACACTATGGAGTCTCCACCCTTGGAGATATTAAAAATTTAATGGGAAAAGGCCCTGAGCAACCGGTTCTAGTTGACCTGGCTTTGAACAGGGGCTTGGATCAAATGACCTCTAAATTATTTTTTTCCCCACGGTACCATAATGAAGTATTTGTATTTAATTTGTTTTATTAAATTCTTTGACTTATTAACCCTTAAATAACACTGTGCGTAGAAGAACACGAGGAACTTCCAGTTTCTTTTGTCTCCACACAGAATCATACTGATTCTGTGCTTTGAATAAAATAATATGGAAAGGGAAAACACTATCCAGATAAACTCTAGGGAAGAAAAGTGGTCACTGTGGATGCCCTAAGGCAAGATCCCAGATTGTATCAGCTCTAACAGGACAGAGGAAAAAAAACTAACAAAGAAACAAAACAAACAAAAACCCCAAACCTTTTTCCATCTAGTTTTTGACCAGAACAACAGATTTGTGCAGATGAGACAGAGGTAGAAACAAATTAAAGAAAAAATTACTAACTAGGGAAGAAACAGAATATCATATGCTGTTTGAATATATACCAAAGAAAAATCTAATTTAGGTGTGGACAGTATGAATGCAGAAAAGAGAGAACATAAGTTCAGCTGCTTTCATTAAAAAAATTAGCTTTACAAATATAAAAAACCTATAGTTCACAGATAAAAAAAAAAAGATTCTTGCAGTGATTTATTAGCCAAAAGTTTATGTTAAGAGGCTTTAGCTACAGGTTTCTATTTGATGAGAAGCTTACCCTGAAATATTGGGATTTAAAGTGTCTTTTTTCCTTACCTGAATCATGGACTCTGACAGCTGTGTTTCGTCTACTTCCAATATCATCATTTTGATTTCCTCATAAGGCACTCGGAAAGAGCCAAGGAAAATTGCTAAAACAAAGATACAACACATAACGAAGAAAGCAAGACAACAACAATCTTTTTTCTACTTACAAAACACCAGTTAAACAGGCTATAGCATCTACAGGTTAACAAACACTACGCAAAGTAATAAAGATAAGAGATAACAATTTTAAATGTATTTTTAATTACTGTTCTCCTACAATTCCAGCCTTCTCCATCCATTTGTTATGAGCAACACCCAGCATCACAGAAGACCTTCATAAGCAGTCAGTGACAAGTCTACTCTGCAGGATAATCATTGCCATTATAGTATTTTGTGCTGAGGTGACAATTACACTTTTTTCTTCAATGGTCAATAGCATCCTGGCCTGTATCAGAAATAGTGTGGCCAGCAGGAGTAGGGAAGTGATCGTGCCCCTGTACTCGGCCCTGGTGAGACTGCACCTCGAATACTGTGTTCAGGTTTGGGCCCCTCACTACAAGAAGGACGTCGAGGTGCTGGAGCGTGTCCAGAGAAGGGCAACGAAGCTGGTGAGGGGTCTGGAGAACAAGTCTTATGAGGAGCTGCTGAGGGAATGGGGGTTGTTTAGCCTGGAGAAAAGGAGGCTGAGGGGAGACCTCATCGCTCTCTACGACTACCTGAAAGGAGGTTGTAGCGAGGTGGGTGTCAGTTTCTTCTCCCAAGTAACTAGTGATAAGATGAGAGGAAATGGCCTCAAGTTGTGCCAGGGGAGGTTTAGATTGGATCTTAGGAAAAATTTCTTGACTGAAAGAGTTGTCAAGCATTGGAACAGGCTTGTTGTTGGAACTCCACAGTGGTGGAGTCACTATCCCTGGAGATATTTAAAAGATGTGTAGAAGTGGTGCTTAGGGACATGGTTTAGTGGTGGACTTGGCAGTGTTAGGTTAACAGTTGGACTTGATGATCTTAAAGGTCCTTTCTAACCTAAATGATTCTATGATTCTGTGATTTATAAAACTCCTCTCCGCCAAAACTTTATCATCTTTATTTGCATATTATTGCATAATACTAAGTATTGTCTTCTTTCTATAAAGTACATGAGAGATGACCAGACATCTTGTAGGCATTATTGTCTTTTTTGCTGGGCAGGGGGTGGCGGGGGGGACAGGCAGTATGCCTTGATGAATGATGTTGAAAATATAGATAGATAATTAGATACATAGCTGTATGCTTGTACTTCAACATAGACAAGAGAGAATAATTTCAGTCTTAAACAAGGAATAACCTTTAACTGTTTTCTGGGTCTTTTTAAATGTGTCTCAGTTGTATCAATTCACACGTTTGGGCTTAACACCAATTACTGCACATATTCACATATTCTCACGTTTTAAACAAAAAGTGGTTATGAGGCAGTCAGACAAGAGAGAAAGACATTTTTATGGAACATTTATACAACATTACTTTGTCATAAAAACAGAACCTACTTACACAGATTCTGTGCAATCTTTGGGTCCAAAACTTTTAATTCTTTGATTCGTTTCTTAATGGATTTTTTTTCTTCAAAATCCTCCTCCTCTTTTTTTACTGCCAAAGTAAACACAAATACACTCATTGTTAACTCATAATATTTAGAGAAAACATTAATGAATTCAGAAAACATTTGCTATCAAGCGTAGTCAATTCACAAAGGAAAGAACATATCATAGAACATACAGACAAAAAATAGAGGTTTTGCATTTATTGCTTGTATTCTCAAAATTTTTGCTCTTCAGACATATTTGTCAGCATGTTCACCTTCTAGAACAAGATTTTTATATATATATATATAAACTAAATAAAGATGCTAATGTTAATTGTACAAATGGTATGAGGTCATGAAAGTCATACTTAAAATACCATGCAACATACTTCAGTCAACCTGGCCAGGTTAATATTCTGAATTGGATTTTAACAATAACAAATCTTAAAGAAGATATGTCAATATGTCTCAACACTGAGTGATAAAGAACCAACCCAAAATTTAAGTATTTCTGTGACCACTTTTGTCTAAATATACGCACAAAAATTATCAAAGACCACTGCCTCATGAAAAAATTAACATTACTTTGGAACATAAATGAATATATACCTATTCTCCTTATCTCCTCCAAAAAGATGTATTTTTAAATGTATGACGTAATCACCTTATTATAAAAATACCACAAAGTGATTGTATAAATTTAAATTAACATTGCTGGAATTTTTGGCTTATTCTTTCTTTTCAGAAAATAATTCATACAAATAGGATCTCCCAAATGCATTATGTAAGCTGAATTTATTTCTCATTATTCACACATTGTCATAAGAATTTCACTTAAAATAACAGCATAGACTTGATAATGTATTAGTAGGAACCATTCCAATTATTATGCAAACAAATAAAAAAAAGACCAAAACCACACAAATCTTTCCTTAAACCCAATCTGTTTGTCCTTTTTTATTTTATTCCTTTTTTTTCCTTTCTTTTTTTTTCCCCACCCTAGCACAAATCTTCACCATCAAGTGTTATTCAGACAGTGTATTACTATTGTTTATCTAATTCTCTATTTCACAAATGAAATTAGTTTCCAAGCTTTTACAGCGTGATTGTTCCCAATTAAGTTATACACGCTTCAAATATTTGAGAGTAGAAAATATGTTGTAATAAAAGTATATGCTACTGACTTCAGAAGGAGATGGATATAGGTGAGAAGTCTTGTCAAGAAGATACAGGATTAAAATTTCTAGTGCACTGATAATTCTTGACAAAACTAGATGTAACATGAATTATCAGGAGGATTTCCCTAAGTTGAAATTACCTCCGTAAATTTTCAGAGAGATCTTTGAGAGCTACGTCAGGCTGGATGGGCTCTGAGCAACCTGATCTAGTTGAAGATGTCCCTGCTTATTGCAGGGGGGGTTGGACTACCTGACCTTTAAAGGTCTCTTCCTACCCAAACCATTCTATGATTCTTAAAAAATTATTTTCTAAGCACAATAAATTTTGCCTAGGATTGGGCATACACTAAATGACGTCTTGAGGTCTTTGCGCTTTTTTGTCTAAAATATTACCAAAGAGATAAGAACTTAAAGACCTCACATAGGGATTGAAGGAACTGGATTCTAGTCCCTTCCAAGCTGGTGAAGACACAAATTTGAATCATCTCCCAAATCACTTTTAATACTCTACATCTGTTAGGCAGCATGATGCTCCTCTTGAGGACATGTCACAGTGCAGAAAAGAACCTGGCGTTCTGAAAAATTAGCATAAAGCATAATTACTGAGCATAAAGCAGCCCTTGGAAGAAGGGCCGATATCCAGGGTCCCGGCAAATGGGTTACAAAGCCACAATCCTCCTCTTTTTTTCTTTCTCCCCACCCCACGCACAACCACCAGTTGGCCTTGAATTTCTTTTAGCACAGATTTAACAGAAAGGTTAGCATTCTCCTGTCCCAGGAAAAACGACATACTCCGCATGTGAAAGCAAAAGAAGTAGGTTTTAACCACCAATGTGAGAACTCAATACTCCGTGTTCAAAAGGAACAGAATGACATTTGAGCTACGAGATAAAAAGGAAGTTACCACTAAAGCTTCACTTTTTTTCTGGTTATGCTTTAAGAAAAGACCCTCCTGAACCAAGGGCATGTCAGGGGCTACGGATCTCAGGATCATGCAACTGTTTTCTCCTGCAGTTACACACCTTAACGGACCTCTCAAATTTCTTAACGGCTACGTGCTGAAAACAGTCATTCTTAAAAGATCATTTTGACTTGCCTGTCTTATCAATGCTAGAATTGCAGATTCCACTATAAGACCTGGGCATATCTGTAGCACAGGTTCCATGCCATCTTCATGCCTTACTCATCTGAATCATAATGAAAATACAGTAATACTTTATGGCTACCTTGGAACTTTGCAAACCATCATTTTACAGGAAACAAAATAATTTCCTTAATAGTCGCAATTTAAAAAGTGAAATTATCTGAATTTATTAATTTACTTAAACTTGCCCTGACAGCCTTGAACTAGATACTAATAGGGGCTGAAACAGAAAAAATACAAATATGTTTGCCTTTTCCAGCACTAGAAAGCAATATTTATGCATTACAAGTCTTACAACAGAGTTAATACACAGATACACAAACATACAAAAAAATCAGCAGTTAAACACGCACTATTGCAACTCCCAACTTTCAAATCAAGAAACAATTCCCTCTGGAATTTTCACCCAGGAGGGGGTTATGCACAATGTTTCAGCAATACCTAAGGCATTGCAACCCTAAGGCAAAGTGTATAAGCATAGAACATATTTATTCTAAGAACTCATGCAGGAACTGTATGCAGAGTTATACAATTACACAACAAACTCAATTACTGCAAACTTACGTGATACTTCTTCAGGAGAATTCAGGTCACATCCTTATGTAGTTGGCAGCAATAAGAAGCAGAGGATACTTATTACTTGTCTTTGCTATTGGAAATGTTGCACTTTCCAATGAAAACTCTGATACCTCCTACCACCTCTAGAAATTTTTACCTCATTTGCTTATTAACTTATAAGAGGGGAAAAAAAAAAACAAACCAAAAAAAAAACACCCAACAAACAAACAAGAGACAAAACTATTCCCTATTTCCAACAAGAAAAAAGGGAAAAAGCCCACTGGGGGGGGGGAGGAAGAAAAAAAATTAATAGAAAGATCTGAACAGGTGAAGTAAATATCTAGACTAACAGAAAATCAAAGAAAATAAGCAATTACATTTTTATTTGGGGAGGGCACTGGAGCAGGGAGGAAAGTATACAGAGGATAGAAAATGAGAAACATCTGCTTATACTGGAAAAAGAGAAAGCAGCCCAGTGAGAGTGGGCAGCTGCTACAGAAAGGAGGTGACTATTGAGGGAAATAGAAATAAGAAGTTGTCATGCTAACAAGAGAAGAATCAAACCAGGAGATCTCAAAAGGCACAGACAGCTCTCATGGCTCCAGAAGTTAGACCATCACATTAAACCATTAACTTTTTCAAAATCATGTGTCTTATTTCAGGTATTATACAACTAAAAAGGAATGTTACATATCAAGAACCACATATCCTTTTAAGTTCTGTCTATATGCTACATCTATCACACTGGGGGCATACACATGGCCCCAGCATCTGAAGTGGACAGTTTTTAGTCAGTAGTACCTCATCTGATGTTCCAACTGCTCTGCCCTCTCAGGCTGGGAAACAAAGTGCTAGAACACTTTGAAACGCACAGAATTCATCTCACACCCTTCACAGTTCCTCTTATCTCCACAATTGCATATCCTTATTAACATGACTCCAAAATTAACAGATTTGTACACAGCCAGTGTACAGATGGACAAATACCTCAAAGGAGTTTTAGCTATTGGAAAGATTGCTTTTACTGTCTCCTTCAAACACACGTCCATATACAAATTCAACTGCAGTCAACAACTTCCACCTGTGGTAATGATCTGACTGAAATCAGAGTCCTGAAGGGAGTGGTGACAGGACTGTTTACAAATATAAAATCACAGTTGGAAGCCTACAGAATAGCATTTCATAAAAATGTGGATTGAATCCTACATAGCTACTCTGCAGATCTCTGAAGCAGTAACATTCTTGGTAGGTGCCACTGAAATAATCAGTACATTGATGAATTGCTATCCACTCTTTCCATTTCTGCCACAGGTCTTTATATAATCTGCTACCCACAATCTTTGTGTAAGAAAAATCATGTCTGTGCATCTGTATGCTAAAGAAAAATCTTCTAAAATACATCATCCTACTGAATAAAAACAAAATACCCTTGAAATACAGACTTCAAAAGGAAAATGCAGATCTAAAAATTTATTTTAAAAAGTCTGAATTACTAGTTCAGATGAAACTTGAAGACTATATTACACAGAAATCTACAGAACACCTAATGGAGTTATTTTGTCACTAAGTAACAGCGTACAGAAAATTATACAAGACCTTACACCTTTCCTACCCTCTTAGCTAAGGCAACAGTCATCTTGCAATCTGTCTTCACCGAAAAATGAAAGAACAAGCCTAGGGTCATGGGCTCAAAGGATGTACCCATACCAAGTCTCATTATGAAAGCGATGCCTACCTCTTCTGTTTAGAAGCCTAACTTTTAGAAGTAAATGACAGCTTGTGCCCCATATAGTAGGATATTCAACTGAAAGACCTGCATTCTTCATCTCCAAAAAGTTTTCTGGAATCAAAGGAACAGATCTTTAATAGAAGATGAGGTTGTAGCTAAATAAAAAATGCTGCAAAAGTTCTTAGTTATTCAAAGCAAAAATGTGGAATAACTTGCTACAAATCACAGAATGACTGAGGTTGGAAGGGACCTCTGGGGGTCATCTGGTTCAACCCCCCTCGCTCAAACAGGGCCACCTAGGGCCAGGTGCCCAGGACTGTGTTCAGCTGGCTTTTGAATATCTCCAAGCATGGAGGGAGACTCCACAACCTCCCAGGGCAAACTGTGCCAGTGCTCAATCACCCTCACAGGAAAAAAAAGTGTTTCCTGATGTTCAGGAGGAACTTCCTGTGTTTCAGTTTGTGTCCATTGCCTCTGGTCCTGTCACCAGGCAACACTGAAAAGAGCCTGGCTCCATCTTCTTTAGTCTCCCTTCAGGTGTTTATGTACATTGAGAAGATCCCCCCTAAGCCTTCTCTTCTCCATATTAAACAGTCCCAGCTCTCTCAGCCTTTCCTCATAGGAGAAATGTTCCTGTCCCTTCATCATCTTCATGACCCTTTGTTGGACTTTCCCCAGTATGTCTATGTCTCTCTTTTACTGGGGAGCACCGAACTGGACACAGTAGTCCAGGTGTGTCATCACCAGTGTTGAAATTAAAGGTCTGACAAGGAATACATGTCTTTTGGCTGACAGAACGCAGTCTTTTGAAGACCAGGATTGTAACTACTGTCCCACAATATCACATGCAACAAAGCAAAGTTTACTCTCCAAAAAGGACACTGACAAGCCTATTTCCTAGACTGTGACGCTACACAGGTGCCATCAGCTGCATTTGGAGATTCCACACTGAGTTGCAGGGTTCACCAGCACAGTTACTTGCGACAACCTGCTTCAAAACAGCAAAGAAATTATGAACTAGATCTAAATCATTCTGCAATATCATTGAAGACACCTGTTTGCTTCTTTTATAAAACCAAGGATAAAATAAGGATACCGGGCACAGCAGTAGGAAGAACGCCTGAATGCTGACAGGCCAGGAAGCTGGTAAACGTTCTTCCTTCCATACGGAGCAACCAACTTTAAGGTTGTATCAACACATATGTTAACCTCAGGGACTGTTCATCACTCCTAATAACCTAATCCAGTTCTTTTATGAGGTACAGACTATATTTCAAGTATTATGAAAAAGCTTTCACGCTCCATCTTATTTTACATCTGCATATATCTAAAACTTGAAAAATCAGTATGAAGCTATTAACTATGGTAGGAATAAAAATAATGTTTCACAGTTTTACCTGTCAGCTTTGAAACTGAAAACATTTCCATTACTTTACATGAAGTTGGACTGCAAACTCCTAGAAATTATGGGTAGTTGCTATTCTTCTTCGTGTTCAGTACAATAGATATGTGGAAAATATAATACAAAGGTGCCATTGTATTCAAAGTTCCTGTTTATTCAGGCCTCTGTCCTTTTTGACAATTTCTATTCATCAGTAACTCATATCTTCGGAATGGTAGTAGCTGCAATAGTGAATATTTCTTAAGTTTTAATGTTTGTTTTCTGAGCAGTTTGTAAGAGATTGTCACTTCTTACCTTACTGAAACACGTGTTCAGTCATGCACACATGCACTGTTGTTCTTATATTCGACAACACTGCTGTTAAATTGGCTCAATTCATGCATACATCACGATAACTCAGTCAAGCTGCATGACAACTTAAACTCATTCAAAATAGCAGATTTTATCACAAGTAATTTCTCAAGGGTACATAACAACTGGCACCACTGATAACAGCAAAGGTACAAACGTAATCAGGCATTTTATCTCTGAAAGGCTATTGCAAGGTAATTCAGAAGAATATGCCTCTATAATCAGCTATTAAATACATCCAATGACTGACTTTATAGATACTTTCAGACAAAGCTTCTCTATGAATCAGCCTATTTTTTAAATATTTTAATTTACCACAAAATACCCATCCTATTAAACTTGTATAATTATATTATCTGCATGAGAAAACAACTGAAGCATATATAATGAGAGTTGGAGAGTAATTATATTTATAAGTGTAATATACTGATACTTTTTCTTATAGCTCTCTAAAATTAAAACAAAAAATTTGGAACATCTTTTCAGGTGGTTTTAGCACCTAGCACCTTTTATATTACTTAATACAGTCTTTAATTTTCTGCATGTACATCACATTACATGCATAAAAATAAGTACTTCAGCTTCGAATCTTTACAGTTGCCAGCACATGCATCCTGCCCATTGAAATCATGGCATGTATAGGTGGACCAAGAAAAAAAAACAAGCAGGTAATTAAGATGGACATATAAGGTCCTTTTTTGCAGGAAGACATAGTGATAACAGGCATAGGCCGGCCGATCACGTAACAGAAACTACTACACTGGCAAGTGATTAATCAGATGGACCTGTGTTTGTGGTTCCACTCTTTTCCTCCTCTTTTACAACAATGAACACAGGAGTTTACAGTTAGAGAGTACTGCTTTTGGGAAATTAGCCAAGTAGGTAAACTAAGTCAGTAAGTTTTTTAAAGCAGAAATACCGTCTTCATTTTATTTTGAAAACTTAAGTGTTGTTATACTGACTAAATAGTTTCTAAATAATGTTAGTTCATTCATAAACCAAAGACATGAAGCTTGCACATTTTTTAATGGCAGCTTATAAAATTCTGAAGAAAAAAAATCAACTCTGAAATCCAATTTCTTAAGAAGTAACTATCTAAAATACTCTCAGAAATATGGCATATACAAATCAGAATAATCTTTTTCTTAGTTACACTCTGAACACCTGCTTGGCTCCACACTAGAACTGAAACTTTTAACCAAGACTGATTCAACTCCTGGAAGGATTTAAAACTTCACTAATTTTCCTCAGAGGGGAAAGGAAAAAGGAAGGGTTGAGATGAGCTTTCTGCTACAATGGTGTTTGCTGTACAGGGAAAAGCAAAACATACTGATGTGCCCAGCAGTAAAGTTATTTAGACTCTAGTTCCAGTAGACACATAATTCTGTGGTTTTCAGATCTCCCTATTTTAAGATATATTCCTACCATCAAGACTTAGCTGCTTGGGCTTACAAGGCTGATCCGTCACTTGACAGAAGCTATCAACAGCAGAATAACAGGACCCAAGTGCAGTTGCACCCAAGGTGAGCATAATTGATTCAATAATAATAAAATAAATAAAAAAGTGATAATAATAACAATAATAAAAGAATATACAAAGCAAGTGATGCACAGTGCAATTGCTCACCACCCGCTGACCAATGCCCAGCCAGTTCCCAAGCAGCGGTCACCCCATCCCAGCCAACTCCCCCCAGTTTATGTACTGAGCATAACGTCACATGGTATGGAATACCCCTTTGGCCAGTTTGGGTCAGCTGTCCTGGCTGTGCCCCCTCCCAGCTTCTTGTGCACCTCCAGCCTTCCCAGTCTGTAGAGCATGGGAAGCTGAAAAGTCCTTGACTAGTGTAAGCACTATTGAGCAACAACTAAGACATCGGTGTGTTATCAACACTGCTGCCTCCAGAAACCCCTTCATAGGAATAACTATGACCTGTTGGATCAAAAGTCAACCTCTTCCAGGGATCAATAAGATGCATAGGAAAAAGTACAAGAACAGGTCAAGCACACACTTCTTTGCAAGTGTCCATATATTTGCCTTTCAGAGGTTGTCCAATTCCAGAGCAAAATCTTTTCATTTAATAATCCTTGACAGATTGTTCTTCCACGCATTTGTGTAATTGCTTTTTACACCTAGTAAATTTTAAACATTGATGAAGTCCTTTAGCACAGAGTTCCCATTCTTAATTATGCACTGTACAAAGAAAGACTTCCTTTTATTTGTTTTGATAATCTTGATCAGTTTTGCTGTACCTCTATTATACCTTTTATTAGCGAGAGGACACAAAACCACACAAAGCATGCAGGATGTGGGCACAGCTTGAACTTGTACAGTGACACTTTTTTTTATTATTATTTCATTTTTCTTCCCTAACAGTTCCCAAAATCCTATTTGCTTTCAACCATTACTGAGACAGAGAAGATTTTGCCAGTATATCAGTAATTTATTGTAGTTAACTAATTCTACCCTTTATTAATGATTATCTACAATATGTCCACCACAGGTATCAACTTTGCTAATCGTAGATCCTCAAATCCCAGAACCTTTTTAAAAACTGTCATCACATTTGTCACCTGGCTTCTTTTCCTCTGATGCTGGCATAGGTTCAAATAATAGTTTACACAGCACAGTTCATAGCTCAGCTGTTTCATCCTTCAGTTCCCTTAGAAGTCTGGGGTGAATACCAACTGGTTGTAGCAATCTGTTACTGTCCACTTTATTGACCTATTCTAAAACTTCCTCTACTCACCATGCAACTTGCGATTCATCCTCCAACACAGTTAGAGCATCACAGAATAGTTTGGGTTGGAAGGAACCTCTAAAGGTCATCTAGTCCAACCCCCCTGCCGTGGGCAGGGATATCTTCAACTAGATCAGGTTACTCAGAGCCCCAGCCAACCTGAGCTTGAAGGTTTCCAGGGATGGGGCATCCACCACCTCTCTGGGAAACCTGTGCCAGTGTTTCACCACCCTCAGCGTAAAAAATTTCTTCCTTATATCTAGTACAAATCTACCCCCCTTTAGTTTAAAGCCATTCCCCCTTGTCCTGTCGCAACAGGCCCTGCTAAAAAGTCTGTCCCCATCTTTCTTATAAGCCCCCTTTAAGTACTGAAAGGCCACAGTAAGGTCTCCCTGGAGCTTTTTCCTCTCCAGGCTGAACAATCCCAACTCTCTCAGCCTTTCTTCAGAGGAGAGGTGTTCCATCCCCCTGATCATTTTCATGGCCTTCCTCCGGACCCACTCCAACAGGTCCATGTCTTTCTTCTGCTGAGGGCTCCAGAGCTGGACGCAGTACTCCAGGTGGGGTCTCACCAGAGCAGAGGAGAGAGGCAGAATCACGTCCCTCGATCTGCTGGCCACGCTTCTTTTGATGCAGCCCAGGATACGAGTTTTCCCCCCAAAAACCAGTTTGGAGGCAACTTCACTATTGGACAACCAGAAATAATTCTAAGCTTCAGCATTTGGAAGTAGTAAAGAGGGGTGGGTGTTACTCAAACTTTCTTTTTTTTTTTTTCTTTGGAAGACGGATAAGAAGCAGTAAATCATACTTTTGTGTTGCATTTTTATTAAGTCTTTATCCATGCTCAGAATTCACAGGTATGAAAATTTTAACACCTTAGTTCTAATTCTTACTGCTTTGCTGAGTTAGAAAAGAATTTGAAACATACTGAAGTCCCTGGCATTTAAATACAAGCATATACTCTTAAGTAAAATCTGAATGAAAAAGAGACATTCCAATATGTGGCTTCTGCTGCTCATAGATTTTATGTAGTATATGTTAAATATCATTAATATGCTGCAGTATTTGTATTTCCCTAACTATGCTCTGTTGTTGTTTACAAGTAAGACTACTAGGGGTTTTTTTTTCAGTCTTCTAATGAACCATTCATTACTTTGCTTGATATCAAAACCCTTTCAACTTCACTAAATAGCTTCTAAAAGTTGGACAATGGCTTGTTTCTAGACCAAAGTCCAAGGTACAAGCTAATTTTAGATCTTCTTACTGTGTAATTTTTCAAACTTTTAGTATTTAACATTATTTATTTACAGGAATAAGTAAAAATATCTTTTTCCCATTTATACCTTAATTCACTACACTGTCAAAATTGTTTCATCATAATCTTTACTTTCCATTTAATACATATGTTTCCAGCCCTTGAGTTTCAAAGACTGAAAGTCTGGACCGAACATAAAGCAATTCAAGTTTTTTCACCTTCAGTTTCTCATATAACAACCTTTGTCCAAGTTAGGCTTTTAGTTCAAAAACACACTTAAATGAGATTGACTTGATGACTACAGTTCCCTTTAAGCAGGCCTTAGGACTTGCACTTAATAAAATAACTTACAGTGCCTTACAGACTGAAGTACACGCTTATGCACTGTAGATTCTTAAAAACACAGAAGCTGATAAAAAGTATGGCATGTTTTTCAAACACCCCTATTATTACCCATTTCTGTTAACGTTCCAATAGAAAACAGGCTGTAAAAAGTAATTTCATGAGAGGAAAGCAAGAGCACACTTGTAGACTCATTGGACAAATTTACTTCCTAAGTTACTTGCAAATTATTACTTTATCATTGCCGTTATTACTTTATCACTGCCTGATCAATAAGATCCTTGAGGTCATTTCCTCCAGTCAAACAGGATTTTGAAAACAGAGAATCTCCAGGGCACTTCCTATGGCAGGAAAACAATTCCCCATACAGAAAAAGATATGTAGTGCAATATATTTTAAAGCTCTAGTTCCTCTTCCTGAGTTCTGCAAAAGCCTTCTCTATTCTGCTTAACTGTCTCATTAGAGCAACTAACTCTTGCCATAGCCTCTTTTACTTATTCCCCTCAAAGTCAGTGTCAAGTTTTCCACTGCAAAAATTTCAAATAATACAAGAATTCAAGTGCCTAAAGTCTACAATTTTACAAGTTTTCATCTGTGGGTGACACAAAACAGAACATAAAGGAGGGGAAAATAACAAACAAAAAAAACCCCCAAAACTCAACTTTGTAGAACACAGAGTATAGCAACTAAAGAGTTAGTGGAATTGTCCTACATTTCCTGTTTAAAGTTCCCCTCCCCCCCCCCCTTAATTTGCAATTCTTAAAAAAAACCCACACTATCAAAAACTATACTAGTCTGCAAAATCATAACTGAAAAAAAATCTTAATTATTCACTATATTGATTTAATTAGCAAGAAAAGTTGTAATTGTGCTTCACACATATACTGTGAAGTACAAAGGAAAGACAAATCAGAATACTTTTCAAAATAGAAGAAAAAAATAGACTGGCTTCAGATATAAATAATGAGAACATGCAATGATTCCATTACTTTGAAATGACCTAATTGCTCTCAGAGGTTTAGATAGGGTTTGTCTGATATATTTCTATTATTGCAAGTACTGCACGCTTACCAGTTAAGACATAATATGTACATTTTTATGTCCATAAATTTAACAATCTCCTTTTTTTGTCTTTGTTTTATGCAGTATATACAGGACAAACAAATTCACTTCTTTGTACTACTGCCAGTCTTTAAAGTCATATGCTATTCCATCTTTAGGATGTCATCTTTTAGAGATGAAAGAAATTTGGAGGATTACAGTTCTAGAGTGAGTTCCAGCAAGGTACTCAAGAAGTTCACTAAATATTTACAGTTTAAATACCTTTTTATAAATATGGAATACATTTATTGTTCAGATAGCAATCTCTGACAAACAAAGCTGAAAGACAGCATCTGTTTTAAAATTTAAGAATTTGCTTACATTCGTTTGCAAAGAACGTATTTTATATAACAGAAGTGAAATACTCTGTTCAGTGTACATCAACTATAAAATTCTTTGGTTAAAATACTCAAACCCAGGATTTACACTGAGAAAGACAGACTGTTTTCCTATCTAAGCCATGTTAAGCATATCTCACTTGAAATCCAAATACTTGGACCATCAGACATTAGGAAAAAAATGCTATCTTAACCACAGATTCCTTTATTCTAAATTATTCTTTGACTCATGCAAATTTTCCCACCCATTTAGTAAGAAATAAGTATTTACAGCAAATGTATAAGTGTCTACATATTAGAAAAAAAGATTTTTGAGCAGTAGTTTGTACTAAGAAAACTACACAGATCACCAAATGAAACACTGAAGCAGCTTCATCCTGCTGGGGGACTTCAACCACCCCGACATCTGCTGGAAAAGTAGCACAATGAGCTGTAGGCAACCCAGGAGACTCCTGGAGTACACTGAGGATAACTTCTTAAGCCAGTTAACAGCCCTACGAGAGGGGATGTGATACTGGACCTGATGGTCACCAATGCAAGTAGCTAATCGGTGATGTCAAGATTGGAGGCAGCCTGGGATGCAGTGATCATGCACTGGTGGAGTTTGCAGCCCTGAGAGATATGGGTCAGGCGAAGAGTAAAGCAGGACCCTGAATTTTGGGAAAGCAAAATTCCAGCTCTTCATGGAGTTAGTCAATAGGACCCCCTGGAAAACTGCCCTCAGGGGCAAGGGAGCAGAACAGAGCTGGCAGATCTTTAAGGATGCTTTCCATGGAGCACAAGACCTCTCAATCCCCATGTGTAAGAAATAAGGAAAGGAAGGCAGGAGACCAGCATGGATGAGTCAAGACCTACTAGTCAAACTAAAGGGCAAGAAGGAAATGCACAGGCAGTGGAAGCAGGGACAGGTATCCTGGGAAGAGTATAGGGACGCTGCCCGGTTGTGTAGGGATGGGGTCAGGAAGGCCAAGGCACGGCTGGAGCTGAACTTGGGAAGGGACACAAAGAATAATAAGAAAGGCTTCTATAGGTATATCAACCAGAAAAGGAAGGTCAAAGAAAGCGTACCCACACCCCCTCAATGAGCAAGACTGGCAAAGTGGTAACAACAGATGAGGAGAAGGCTGAAGTACTCAACAACTTTGTTGCCTCAGTCTTCACCGGCAACCTCTCTTCCCACACCTCTCGAGTGGGTGGACCTCAAGGCAGGGACTCGGGGAGCAAAGTCCCTCCCACTGTAAGAGAAGATCAGGTTCAAGACCACCTGAGGAACCTGAATATATGTAAGTCTATGGGACCTGACGAGATGCATCCCACAGTCCTGAGGGAATTGGCTGATGCAGTTGCCAAGCCACTCTCCGTGATATTTGAAGAGTCATGGCAGTCAGGTCAAGTCCCTGGTGACTGGAAAAAGGGAAACATTGCATGCATTTTTAAAAAGAGTTGAAAAGAGGACCCTGTCAGCCTCACCTCTGTGCCATCTATCTGGACCTCTGTAAGGCCTTTGACAGGGTCACCCACAACATCCTTCTCTCTAAATTGGAAAGATATGGATTTGATGGGTGGACTGTTCGGTGGATGAGGAATTGGTTGGATGGTGACATCCAGAGGGTTAGTGGTCAACGGCTCAATGTCCAGATGGAGATCGGTGATGAGTGGTGTCCCGCAGGGGTCCGTATTGGGACCAGTACTCTTTAATATCTTCATCAAGGACAAAGACAGTGGGATCGAGTGCACCCTCAGCAAGTTTGCAGACGACACCAAGCTGAGTGGTGCGGTTGACACGCCAGAGGGATGGGATGCCATCCAGAGAGACCTGGACAAGCTCGAGAAGTGGGCCTGTGTGAACCTCATGAGGTTCAACAAGGCCAAGTACAAGGTCCTGCACCTGGGTCGGGGCAAGCCCCAGTATCACTACAGGCTGGGGCATGAAGGGATTGAGAGCAGCCCTGCCAAGAAGGACTTGGGGGTACTGGTGGATGACAAGCTGGACATGAGCCAGCAATGTGCGCTCACAGCCCAGAAGGCCAATCGTATCCTGGGCTACATCCAAAGAAGCGTGGCCAGCAGGTCCAGGGAGGTGATTCTGCCCCTCTCCTCTGCTCTGGTGAGACCCCACCTGCAGTACTGTGTCCAGCTCTGGAGCCCTCAGTAGAAGAAAGACATGGACCTGTTGGAGTGGGTCCAGAGGAGGGCCACGAAAATCATCAGGGGGATGGAACTCCTCTCCTCTGAAGAAAGGCTGAGAGAGTTGGGATTGTTCAGCCTGGAGAAGAGAAGGCTCCAGGGAGACCTTACTGCGGCCTTTCAGTACTTAAAGGAGGCCTATAAGAAAGATGGGGACAGACGTTTTAGTAGGTCCTGTTGTAATAGGACAATGGTTTTAAACTAAAAGAGGGTAGATTCAGACTAGAAAGGAAGAAATTTTTTACACTGCAGGTGGTGAAACACTGGCACAGGTTGCCCAGAGAGGTGGTGGATGCCCCATCCCTGGAAACCTTCAAGCTCAGGTTGGCTGGGGCTCTGAGCAACCTGATCTAGTTGAAGACGTCCCTGCCCACGGCAGGGGGGTTGGACTAGATGACCTTTAGAGGTCCCTTCCAACCCAAACTACTCTATGATTGCACAAATCGCAGTATGCAGACATAGCAGAGCACTGCTGGTAACAGATGGGAGTCCATTCCTGCCCTCACACACTCAGCTTTTCTCTTAGCTGTATATTCCTACCATTTCTGAAAAAGCCAGCACAGTAATCAGGCTGCTTTAAAAACTTCTTCAACTCACTAAAATGGCAGAAAAATTATCAAGCAAAAAACCAAAAGAGTGGGTAGTTTTCTACCGAAGTAGCAAGTTTGATCAGCTTGTGGAGTAATCTAATGAGCACCAGAGTGAGGCAGGCCATGTAGCCAGGAGCAAGGAAGACGACATCAGTCAGGCCTCTCCTCTTCAGCATCAATGAACTGACACATCTGCTCAGTTGCTCACAGAGCACCATCCCCTGATCTCAGTTGAGCAGAAGCTGGCACTGCATCTGAAAGAGGCTGTACCACCCTTTTTTCTGATGCTTTATACTGACCAGCATACTTTTATCTGTACAGTGAATGCCAGAAGCTAGTTGTCAGTTGTGCCAGTTCCCTGCCCCAGTTCACGGCACAGCCACATAAACACTCGTGTCAAACAAGAAAGAGAACTGAACCCCCCCATCTAGCAGCACCAGATTCACCTGTCACTGAAATATGGCACAGAACAACTTCACAAAATTGGCTACCACATTAAATTACAGAAGTTACACATTTTCAATTAAACATTTCTTTTTACTTAAGGACTATTTCTCTCAGAACAGTACAATGTAACACCTTAATAAGATAAACATTTTTAATAATTGATTTGACCTTTGTTATTGTAAGATTTGAAGTTAACAAGTACCATCTATATCTACAGCTAAGCTGAAGACATACTTCTGACAGAAAAATGATTCCATTAAAATCTAATCTCCTTCCTTTAAACTATGGTTTTAATTTCACTTCATAAATTCATGCAGTGTTGTATAGTCTTACCAGCACTCAGTTCTCAAAAATCAGTGTTTTACTACATACCCTTATAGATGAACAATACCTTAAGGTACTCACAAAAAAGACAATTTATACTAGTTATCATTTAAAAGTCATTTTATCACGGAACACGTATCACACTATACAGTATGCTTTTGTAAGTGCTTTTGCTGAACACAGATTTTCAAAGGGTACTCTATGTGTTCTGATGTTATATTTAATTCTTTTATTAACCTCTGATCTCAACTTAAAACAATTCAAGATCTGTCCAGAAGGGAAACACTGGATCAGACTTTCAATCTAATTCATCAAGTGACTGCACAAAAAAAGGAGCAGCAAAAGAGATGGGGGAGTGCAAGGGCAGGAATGAGTGATCTGACATAAGAGGGACAAAATCTTACTAAGCTACCACTGTCACCTCATAGCACTGTCAGCGTCACACACACCAAAAAGGCAGGGGCGGTACTAACCTGACAGAGGACTGATCATTAATCTGTGGGAAGAAACAGCAGTACACGGGACTCCAAACTGAAAGGGCAGAGGGGAGAGAAGAGCAAACTGAGATTACTAGGGAGGAGCTGGCGTATGCTGAATGAAACTGAATAAGGAAGCTATCGTCAGCAGCGGACTGCCAAGTTACACAGGCAGCAGGAGACCAAGAACATCAGAGATAATAGCACTTCCTCACACCAGTCCCTGAAGTACCTCAAAGCACCTGAAGTACCCTGAAGTGTGCCTGGAGATAGGGATGGGTCACTTCTACCAACCTAAGATATCAGACACCAGTACATAACGAGGCAGTGCAGTATCTCTAGATCTGCAAGATGAAGGCATTATGCCAAATGGCAACCTGAAAGTAGCAGTGGACTTGCAGGTCGAATGCTTGGGTTTGAGCCTTCAGAGCAAGACTGCTTACTCATTGTTACAAGCCCTGGAAGCTGGGAAACCTGGGACGCAAGCCTGGGACGCAAGCCAAGAAAGCCGAATCACTGGGGATTTCCCATCCTGCAATCTGCAGCCCAACCTCTTCCTCACGCACTACTGCACCTGCTGCTCACAAACATTTACCTTATGCCGTGTATGGGGACAGGGGACAGAAGATGAAGGAAAGCAAGTCTATCCCTTACTTGTAAATTTTTGCAACAGTAATACTAACTATAGTGTCATATAATAAATGTAAAATAGGA
Source organism: Aptenodytes patagonicus (assembly GCF_965638725.1). Taxonomy (NCBI): domain Eukaryota; kingdom Metazoa; phylum Chordata; class Aves; order Sphenisciformes; family Spheniscidae; genus Aptenodytes; species Aptenodytes patagonicus. The sequence continues at coordinate 189,056,829 of NC_134949.1, read as the reverse complement.
ACTCTCATGGTCCAAAGACCAGGTCACTGCTATATGAAAGCACAACATACACATTTTTCATATTTTTATTAAGTCTACCTTCAAAATATTGAGCTCTTTTTCTTAAAGATGCATTCACAAGATAAGTGTGCCTGAACCTCTCTGATCTAGTTGACTGGAACCAACCTGCAGTTTAAATTTATTCAAGACTAGTTTATACTTATTTCTCTTGGTTTAAAGAGTTCTTTTCCCTTCCTAATGCTCTTCTAAAAGAGTAAGAAAACATCTTAGTGCTACAACATGATCTTTGCTTTTTCTTAATTAAAAATTTCAAATCCATTTAATCTCTTCACCTGATGATACCAGCAGCCTCTATGCATCTGTGATTTAATCTGTCTTGAGTCTGGGACAGTAGAACTGAAAGTCACATTAAAAAGCGTGACTTGTAAACATATTAACAACAATGCTTCCCTACTGGAAACACTTCTGTGAAATCCAGGATTTGTTCTGCTCTTCTTCCCTCACCTTTTTTTCTTTTTTCTCTTTTTTTGTAAACAACTGATACATACATACATGTGCATAAACCCAAGTAAAAATCACAGATTCTAGCGCTAACCTAAAGTTTGTGTTCACACTGTTAAATTTTGGGCATAATCACCTCTTAGTTTAGGCTCTGATACCCTGACCACAAGGAAAGACGAGTTCTATGCTATGCTTTTATATAATATAAAATGCATTTGAATGGACCGGAGAAGTGTTAGTTTATTTCAGACAGCTTCTTTCTCAGATGATTTATTGCGAGGTTTTTTGCTTTCTTGTGACACAGGTACACTTGCACTTACACTCTCCGTTCTCAAACACCACCAGTACTCTGCCACTTTGTAAGTAGTCAGTCAGCTCCTATAGGTCTCCATAATAAAGTATTAGCAGGTGGATGCTAGCAAGGCTACACAAAGATACTAAGAAACATTTTAATGACTGCTACAAAACTTGAACATAAAGGTTACTAGTTGCTCTTCCTATCCCCCTGTCTGTATTCCCCCCCCATCCCCCTACTTCCTCCCAACATCAGACACAGACCCTTCGGACTAAGTAGCATGCTGTTAAATACAAGTTAGGCAAATACAGTAGCATTTAGCAACGTGAACAAGGAATTGAACATATCGAAATTTCTTTGTTATGTGCCAAAAGTTCTATTTAAATACAGACAAGCGAAGTTACAGACTAAGGTTTGTACAAAATAGTCCTGTGATTCTTACTTTGTAGATCATATATGTTGTATAAATACCTTGAGATGGCTTGAAATGCACTTAACTAGAACAAGTTCTTTCAGAATTGATGGACTTAAAAGTAACAGCAAAATTTGCCAATCATATTTAATTATTTCGCTTTGTTCCCAAATTTAATTTAATTGTGTTTCTACTACTCATCCAGCTTCTTACCTGTGACATCCTAACCTCCTTCAACTTGAGAACACCTCCAAACTCTGCCATTACAAAGTTCAGCCTTCTCTTAACATATGTAACAAATCATTGAGACTATTTAATAAATTATCATTCCCAAAACTGATCCTTCAGAAACTCTACTAATAGCCTCATAGGCCGATGCATCCTTTTTCGATATTCCACACCTCCTCTTGAACTTACCTATTTTACTAATCTGCAGCTAATACCACTTTTCATTAATATTACCACAGTGGCAATCCTACTGCAGTCCAGAGGTTAAATCTATGACATCTACTTTGCTTAGAAAAATCATCATCTTCTCCAAAGAAATCAAATTTTATCAACTGTCTGGCATAATTTACTTCTCATATGCTGAGTCTGACACACACACCCTTTTTTTTTTTTTTTTTTAAATCTACCTCTATACCTTTGATTATAATTTTGTAGAGAAACTGTTCAGTATTTCTGCATATCATTGATATTGGACTAACGAATCTAGAACATAAAGTCCTCTGTGATTTTTGAAATTAACTTATAGAAAAGGTACTAAGCCTTTTTTCCCAGCAAAAAATAAATATAAAAGCCCTTCAGTATTCCCCTGCTGTAACTACTAAATGATACATGATTCCCTTGCAATCATCACTAAAAATTATATACACCGTTCCTAATAAAAGCAATGAAATGGATTTATATCATTGAATAAAGAAAAAAAAACAATAATGCTCCACAGTGTAAGTTAAATTCAAGGTCCTTCTGTGCACAAGCAACCCGAGTATTAGGCTGAAACAAAATATGGCTTCAGCAGACAGTTTTCATTGCTAAATCAAGAGCTGCCAATCAGCACATTTGTTTGTGTGGTCTCAGAGTATATTGCCTCAATCTCAACAGTCACAGTAAAGAATGTGGAGAGCATAACTGTATCTACTTAACCTTCATCAACCAGCATTCATGCATCCTCATTAGTTTTTTTCATCTCACTTTCAAGCATGACATAGCTCATACCAGAACAATAACTTGCTGATAATTGTTCGAGACAACAGCTGGACAGGAACAGTGCAGAGGTGAACTTTCTTATAGATTATAGGGTGCCTCAGTGAATTACAATTAGTTTAAAAAGTCATCTGTCCTGTTCAGCAGCTTTGAACAGAAGACATTTCATTAGCAACTAAAGAAATCCTAACATATTTTAGGCTTTAATGATCCAATTGCATTGTATTTTCTAAGATAGGAATTTCTCCAGATCACATGACAAATATTGAAACGTGTGAGCTCACAGCTCAGATGATGTAATATTTATGAAATTGTCATGTGATGTAAACTGAAGCTTAGCTTGCCATTATTATATAATTTAAATACTAATAAACTAACAAGAATAATTTATACAACTCCCAAATTACAAACCATCTTTACAAAACTCTCTGATGGTAACTTTACTGTACTCCTTTGAAAGAAAATCAGTGTCATATTTAAGAATATAACAAAAGAATTCAGATGAAGTACACAATGCTAAAACAAACCACAAAGGAAAGCAACTGTATATAGTTGTATAGTTGCATTCCATAACAAGCTAAAGGAAGATAGAGGTCTTGGTTTTCTTAATACTGTTCTTTCTCTGGGGTAAGAAAAAAAGCTATCCCCCAATCTTCCAGTCTCCCCCAAAACTCCAAATATAATTTGTTGTAATTGAAAAAAAAGGAAATATCAGTGAAAAATCCAACATATATCTGCCTTTCTGTGACAAAATACTATATCCACCTAGTCCAGATTACGGTTATTATAATATACTGATAGTAAAAAACAACTAACGAGATTACTTATTAAAAAAAAAATGTTAAAAAAATCTTTCAGATGTCTATCTCTGCTAACAAACTGTATGCTGATAATGTTCCCTGTCTCTTCTATGACAATCACTTCAATGCTGCATTCTCTCTTACTTTTCCTGCCCCAAAACTCAACCTTTTGAAAGTCAGAGGATAACTTTCTCTACATTTATCTCTAGTTTATGAGGAAGTTGTTGAAATGGAAGTGCTCCATTTCAGCAACAGAAAAATCTCCATATCTAGAGAAACATTATTTCTTAAAAATTATTCATAGTTAGAAGGCTGCCTTCATGATAAAAATGCGTTTTCGTTTTATTATTGTTAAGTGACAGGTATCTGCAGAAATCACTTTTTTTTTTTTACTATGATAAAAAAATAAAAGAAATTTGGTGATGAAAGAAGAGCTATAAAAGTGAAAGCAGATTTTCAATAGCAAGTCTGGCTTCAGATGCAGAAAAAATTGCAGTTGAAGGTCCATTAGAAACCTATATACTGCGCAAATTCTTCACTTTGGAATAAGTTAATACATGAGACTGCAGCAACAGCTAGTGATGTGAATTTATACAGAAGGTAATTATCTAAGAAAAAAATTTTTTTAAAAAAATTAAAAACAAAAAAACCCAGATTTAAATTAAAATTTCCCACTGCCATAGGAAAGAGCATACATAATGACAGTATGGGAGACAGAGCAATGTGTCTATTCCAAACGGTGTTGGACAAGTATCATTAAAACCAAACAAAAATAAAGAGAGAGAGCACAAGACCCAGTTTTCCTTTCTGCATCAAACAACCAGTATTAAGTGTCATTCAGGAGGCAGGAAAGATTTCAGGTACAGTTTAAAACAAGTTGTTTATCAACGAATTGTTTTCTGTAGCATCCATCTCCCAAAGGCAGCGCCGAGTAAAAAAGCACATCAATACTGTGATGCCAGTATTACTTTGAGAAAAAAAGTTATTTGTCAGTAACTGAAATTCTTTGAGGTCTGTTATCCAGACATACATGTGCAGTTATAGTTTCTAGCACAAGAGCACAAGTATACCATAGTATTTTTGCCACTGCCATTTCTCAAGGTACATAGTAAGTCACCATGTTCCTTTCTACATGTTCTTCCCCAAAGCTGGCCATGTCGCCACACAAACGTGGTGCATGATCCTTACTTTCATCCTTGCAAATTCAGAAATAGAAAGGTTATATAGGTACACATAGATAACATGTCTTAATGAATTCCAATTACTGACAAGTAATCTCTCTCTCTTGAATAGTCGTTTATATAGGTGCTTATACTGTGGACAATGAGAAGTTCTACTCATGCACCATCATGTACCTGGAATAGCGTCCTGGAGTTTAACTGCATAAATATCGCTCTTTCAAAAGCAATATGATGCGTAGAGGTATCAGCAACAGAGTAGCTGATAAAAGCATAAATGCACTTGAAGCAACTGACAACCACGTTATTATCATAAAGATCTCTTCCATGTGGCAATCAATGCTTATTCATCCTAAACCCCACCAATTTCCCTTGTAATGCTGCCTGATGCATCTGTAAATGAAGCTTTCTGGGACCTCTAAAATCCAGAACTTGACACACTCATGATGGATAGGTTGAAAGTGTGCCGTTTTGGTTTGGTTTAACCTGACCAAAGTAAGGCAAGAAGAGAGAGGTATTTAGAAATCTTCATTTTAGTTGTTGTTGTTGTTTTCCTTGTTTTTTTTTTTTTTTTCACCTTTGCCCTTTACAAACATTTTACTTTCTACTTGGGTGTTGTTTATCAATAGTTCTCTCACTTCCCTTGCCTACTCTGAAGAGAGTAAGTTCAAGAGGTTCTTCCACTTCCCATACTTACCCTGGAAAATGGGACTGTGAACAGGTCAATGCTAACAGTGGTTTATGGAAAAGAGAAGGTAGATGCAATTCCTTCTACCCATTATAATTATTTTCTCTGTTAGGGCTCCATTGGACTTGAAGTGTGTCCAGAGATGCAAAGATATATACCCACCACAGTTTTACCTGGGCAGACTCTGGGGAGGGAATTTCAGCAAGAAAGCACACCAGAAAAAAAAAAAACACTGCTGCCCCCCTCCCCTCCCCCCCCAAAAAAAAAAAGTATCTGTGCATTCTGGATGCATGAACCTTTCTCTAAGTAAGAAAGAGAAACTTCTGCACATGTGAAAACAAGTGTCGTGGCAGCATCTGTACAATGGCTCAACGTTACCCAAAATCAAATGCAAGAAGAATGGGAGAATACCACGTATTCATTTGGAGAATATCCTGTTTTCTGCCTTCAGAGACTTCAAGACTTCTAAACATTATGCAATCATCAGTGAACGTTGTCAGCTCTTCTCCTGCCCTTCCTTCCCTCTTCTCCACTAGCACAGAGGCACACAACACTGAACAGCTCCAGGAAAGAAAGTGGCCTGAATTCTGTCTGCAGCCAAATACACTGGTCTGCCTCCATTAGGCAGGATGGAGATGCTCATCGTTCAGACCATGAATCTCTGAAGAAAAAATTCTCTCTCTCATTTCCTTTTTGAGAACAAGCTTTAGAGAACTTGGCTCATTGATGCTAAATTCAGGCTAAGAACAGAAGAAGAGATACTGTGTCACAGCAAAATATCATGTCACATTTTGTAATTGGAGTGGGAGACTTTCGAAGAACAGGTTTGATGGATATTTAAAATCAGGACGGTAATTCCAACTTGTATCTTTTCTATCTACTTAAAAAATTAAGCCTTTGTTTCTCAGAAAGAAAATAGGGAGCTGCTGTCTTTTCAAATTTACCCAGCAGTTGGATCCAAAATGCCTTTTGCCCAGTCAACCTGAACAGAAACACAGCTGTGTCTACACTGCCCTGTAACAGGAAGGAGGGAGGCTATACAGCGGTTTCCCACTTCAAAGTAGAGCCTTCAATTTTTTATGACTACTGTGAAACAGTTCACACTAACGTAGTAGATAACCAGGACTGTACTGTATTAGACATTGAAGAAATGTGAAATTCTACTTCCAAAGCTTTCCAGTTCTTTTAGCTGTATTTCTTTCCATAAAGCTTGAAATGTTTGAAATAGCCACTAGGTTATAAGTCAAAAAGATAGACTAATGTTTCAAAAGTTAGGTCCCCAAATAGTGCAGTTTGTGCCATTGAAATTTCCAAAATGAACTGTATTCAGTACCATCTCAAACCAAACATTGAGAAGGGATGTTTTTCTACACTATCCACTTGCAAAAATAGGACATTGAGACTAGAAATCCACGAGCTTATTCCAGCTCTATAATGTTGATCTTTTTGTTGTTATTGATCATTAGTACCAACGTAATTCATTCATTAGTAAGTGGCTGGGACATGCACTTTACATCTAAAATTTGCCTTACTATCAATCCACTTTTTCAGTTTGAATGAGATCTAGAATATACTGAGACTTCACATGATAATTCCACTTACTAAAGCTATCTCACCATAAAAATGATCCAGAGTTGCCTTCTTGCATCTACTTTCTGAAAAATAGATGCTTATTATTTGTAGCTTATGTGCTTGCAAGTAACAACATGGCTGTTCAATGTTTAAAATACTCTTCTTTTTTTGTCCAGCTAAATTTAAATCAACACATAGATCTAGACTGACTATACATGGCACTCAGACATAATTTATGCTTTTGTCAATGGATATTCAAAGCTATTAGTGTAAATGTAAACAACAAAACACTGTACTTACATAGAAGCATAATTATTTCTAAACTATGACCTTATCTGAAGGTTGGTAGAAAAAAAAAAATTCTTTTTTATGCATTAGAGAAATCTACAAAATATTACCTTATAATTTTGCTCTGAGAACTAACACGATAAAAGCCTTTTCTGAGAAGAACTGATACTTTGGTTTAAGATGACGTTGCTTCATTAGAAAGTATAAAGGTAGTATTTCTGTAGATCTATATGGGTATATTTAAAACCACAACTATAATAGAAAATACATTTTCAAAAACAGTTACTGTTGCAGAGACTTGGGAAAAAAAAAAATCTATACCTAAAGCTGTGTAGCCATTACTTTCAACACACACTAAACATTAGATTTTTAACCAAATATTTCAAACAGATCTGAAATCACAGTTCTAAACTGCTACACAAAGAGGAAGGAAAAAAAGGATTCTTAACTTCATAGTCTCTTAAACCATAGCATACATATCTACATATCAAAAAGGCAGAGGTTGCAAGGTTTAGAGAGAAGCACAAATTAGCAAGTTATTCAATATGACGATAAGATCTGTTTCTAGTAAGAATATAAGATGAGTAAAGTTTGGAACCTTTTTTAAACATACAAAGGTCAAAGTAATATAAGACATAACACAGGCTGAAAAAAGATCCAAGAATCTGGTTGCTATGGTGAAGACAGGAGGAAGCAGAAAGTCAAAACAGCATGCATAAACAGTTTTTAAAAAGTATTTGGATACAGAACAAAAAGATGTGATGCAAGAACGCAACGGGAGACATTAAACTGATTTCACATAATATAGGTGAAATTAAAGAATAATGTATACAAAGACAGAAATATACATTGAAAACTTACTGAGAAATCTGAAGTGGTGCAGAGCCAGAGACATTTAACCAACCATTACTATTTCTATTAGAAAATGACAGTGCAAACTATAATTCCTGATCTTCATTAAGTTTTTGTTAGGAGAGTAATCTTGTTGACTACAAAAGGACTGCTTACACAAAATTTACAAAATCATATTACATTGATATGACATAACCACTAATCAATAATTAGCATTTCATCTAGTTTGAACCCCTTAAGATCTAAGGTGACAAAACATTTTACTGTTTTATTTTAGGTTTTAACTTAAATGATCTCAGCCATTAAATGATCAGGCAGATTTAAACAAATGCTAAAACCCAGAAAATTTACCATCTTAGACTTCAGTAACTGAACTGTCATATTTACATATTAGTTTCAGATCAAATAGCAACAGTAATAGCAAAGTTGTAATTTTGATCTATCTATTCTTACAAGTATATATAATCTCATAGTAAGAGACTGAGGTTTAAAATAAGCTAGAATTAAGAAAACAGATGAACAATAGAAGTTACAATTATAATAGTTCAAATTTAGTAACTATATAGGTACTAAGATTTATTCTAGCACACAGAATGTGGTTTCATAAAGCACAAACTTTGCTTCAGGAAATTTCCCCCTCCTCCCCAGTATAAACTGAAAATAGCAATTAAAGAAAAATACAAACATGACTAAGGCAAATTTAAAAGCAAAAAATGTTTGGTTTGTTCTAATAAGGGATTATTCATATTTCACATATCTAAAATATCACCTCCCTAAAAGAAAGCTATATTCCACCTTAATTAAACTACACTACTTAGCACTGTGGAAGTAGAAACCATACAAACTGGAGAAAACAGACAGTGTGCAATGGGAATGTACTAAATGCATAGCTATTGTACCATGAGCAGCTTATTGATTTGGTCTTGAATGTCCAAGAAAGAGGGGAGTATCTTTTCTCTCTGAAACCCAGATTATATTTGCATGCATTTTCTGAGAAAAATGTCTGTAAAGGAACTTGATCTGGCATATGAAGCTTAATATATATGTAGCAATCCCATTACAGGTGAGCTCCCAGTTGCACAAGGGAACATTACACTTGATAAAAATCTGTCAAAATAGTTTCTGAGGAAAAGTTGAACAAATCAGAATATTTACTTACTGAAAGCAGCATTAATACATCTTTCAAACTAGCTAGAAACCAACAAATAACAAATTAATTCATTTTTAAGTGTAATAAACAAATCTTAATGAACATCAAATCTCTAGAGCACAATGGAGTACTTGCAGGATAAACAAGTTATACAGCTCTATAACTAAAGTCAGCGTCAATCAAGGTCACACAAAAACCCCACATGGATAGAGTTGCCATATTTATTAAATAAATCCAGGTATTATCAACAGCATTAACTTGTCAATAGGTGAATATAAACAACATAGTCCATGTTCTGTAGAAAAAAGTTAATTAAGAATAAAGAATTGCCTTCCACAAGTCTGTACTGTAACTCCTCAATAAGCTAAATTAATAGCTTCACATATTTCGCAATGGGAATTTATTAACTATCACGAATACTAGGCTTTTAGTCATACACTGCATATCAGAAGTAACTTTCTGACAGCAGCTTGAAGACTTCAGACCAAACATTAACAATTAGTTTCTGAGATGTTCTTTAAATTGAAGGGTTGACTCATTCTATACTTGTCCCCCCAAATAGGAAGCTATATTTTTCTCCATAATTTCAGCACCCCCTTTTGAAATTACATTTTGGTGCCTGTATGGTGAACCAGAGTCTGTACTCTCTTAAACGGCATAGCAATATTACATTGACACCAAAAACCGAATCAAATGAAGAAAGAAGCAAGATACTATTGAAGAGGGGGCTCAAGCTTATCTCAAACCACAGTGTCTTAACATCAAAATAGGATCCAGCAGCAAAAATTAAAACAATTCCTATAACAATTCATACATGAAAACAAAAGCTAAAAGGGAACAATACAAAAATAATAAATTAATAGTCTAAATTTAGACAATTTTATTTAGATGTAAAGGTCAAACGCTGACCACAATGCACAAGATGTTCAGAAAAAGAGAGCAAGAAAATTCTTGGTCTTAATAGCTGCAAGACCTCTTCCTGATCTAGCAGTTATTTATATAGTAGCATTTAAGTATACTTAATAATTATTTACCTATTTAAAACCATTTACTAGCTAAAAGGAATAATTAGCACTTTAATAACTATTCAGGTAGTTATCGGGGGAGGGGGGCTGAGAGTATTACTTTGCTTTTAACTAAAGTATATTATAGCATTTAGCAAAAGAAGTTAAGATCGATATTCACTCCAGAAGGGCCTGCACTTCAAAACCAAGAAGAACAAGTCCGTGATCTAACATACAGAATGAATTCCAGATTTGACGGTTCACACCCCGAACACATGCCACAACTTTTGGGCCTAGCATAATCACCAGTATTATACTCTTAACTCAGTTTTGTGAATATGTTCAGATTTAAGTCACCATTTTGAATGACAAAAACTGTCTCAAAGACTTGAAAAGTATGTCAAATCTCGGTAGAAAACCACAAGAAGGCAATTCAGTCACCCAAACCTGATTTCCCACCTTGACCTCCTCACTCTTCCTGATCTGTTGAGTAATATTGCAAAAAACTTTTAAATAACCAAACGTTTTTAAAATTAGATGCCAGTTCATACAATTTAGGCTGGCTTAAGCTCATAAACATCAGAAATTAACCTTAAGGACTTCTGTCTTAATTTTTGCTGGAATGTCTGATAAATAATTTCAACTTACTTCCAAAGTACGTCTTTAAATGATGTTAGAAAATTAACCAGTGAAAGAGATGAAATATTCCAGACAGCAAGGGAAGGTAGGTTGGTTTTTTTGGGGGTGGGGGGTGTTGTTTTGTTTTGTTTTCCTTGGAGGGTTGGGGGTGTTAAAGAGCTTAGAAAAGGTAGGTATTACTATGAGCCTTCTATAGGCCAAGAGATCTGACTGACCTCATACACTCAAGCTGGAAACAACTGGATTTACCAAACACATTCTAGTTTAGGAAGTTTCTACTTAACACACTACAGTTTACATCAAATTATAAGATCACTTTAGACACATTTAAAGGTTGCCTAGGCCATTACCAGTGGTTGAAATAGGACATTAGGAATACTTAATGAGGTTTTAGAAGTTTCAATGCATTGTGTGTCAAGCAAAAGATTACACTATTATAGGGTATACTGTCTAAGCATGTGAGTTACACCGTTAAGACTCCGCGTGCTCATCATATTAAACACTAAACTGTCGTAGTCTCAAGCCATAATGAGACTGCAAGTAAAGGTAAATGGAGCATACCTTCATTTAGATTATATGCTTTAATATACCCTGTAATAAGCCAATTATTCAAGGCTGTTCAGAAGAGTGCCCATTTTAACTATTTGATTTTGGACAGGTCTAATACAGGAAAAAACTAATAAAAAGTACTGAGAAAAACATACAAAATGAGTCAATGATCATTTATTTAATTTTATGACCTTATGGAATGTCTATTAAAGTTCTGCTTCTCTTCCAGAAAGCCTTGAAAGAGAAGAAAGCTAACAAAGCAAAAAAGAAAACAAGTACCATCTAGTAACCGTAGCCACAAGTTCATTTATCAGAAAATCATTAAACTACAAACTACAACAGGTAAAACTTCTGTATTCATAATATACTCATTAATTTGTCTGCAGTATGAGGAAATTGCATCACATACCCCTAGACACCAGATTATTCAGGTACCAAATTGTTTTCTTTTCTTTGGGATACAGGGACTCTTACCTACAAAGCTCAGTAAGTAAGAGCTATAGCTTCTTACTGTTAGACTTATTAAATACCGGAAAACAATACTTTTCAATAGCAATCTATAGGGGAAACAAACCATTAGAACTCCTTTGATTGATTGATATTAATACTTTTATCAATGTATATCTGAACATAACACAGAGAGAGGGGTTTAGGTTGATACGGTTAATTACAGAAAATGCCAATGTCTCTTCTTTACATTTCTGGATTTAAAAAAAGAAAAAAATTAAAAGAGGGAGAAGTAACACACAGTGTTCTCAGTGCTGCTCCTAACAGTAGTGCATCTTTCTAACTTTTTGAAAGATGCAAGCAGCTTAGATCTTTTTTCTCTCCAATGAATCCAATTTGAAAAATTGGTTATATACTAAAAGCAGTAAAACTTGCTTGATTACTGCAAGTCTGATAGAGCATAGTACCAGAACCATGATATTGAAACAAAAAGCATATACTTCATTCTCAAAGGAAGCTTAGCCTAGCATTGCTCTCATACATCCATAGGCTGATTTTGTGCAAATAGTCCTTTGTCCTGGTTCTGGCTGGGATAGAGTTAATTTCCTTTCTAGTAGCTGGTACAGTGCTGTGTTTTGGATTTAGGATGAGAACAATGTTGATAACACACTGATGTTTTAGTTGTTGCAAGGTAGTGCTTACACTAGCCAAGGAGCCTTCAGCTTCCCATGCTCTACCGACTGAGAAGGCTGGAGGTGCACAAGAAACTGGGAGGGGGCACAGCCAAACTGGCCAAAGAAACATTCCATACCATGTGACATCATGCTCAGTACATAAACTGGGGAAAGCTGGCCGGGGGGGCCGCTGCTCAGGGACTGGCTGGGCATCAGTCGGCAGGTGGTGAGCAATTGCATTGTGCATCACTTGCTCTCTATATTCTATTATTATTATTATTTTATTTTATTTCAATTATTAAACTGTTTTTATCTCAACCCACGAGTTTTCTCACTTTTACTCTTCTGATTCTCTCCCCCATCCCACGGGGGAGGGAAGGGAGGCGGGGCAGGGTGGGGGGAGTGAGAGCACAGCTGTGTAGTGCTCAGTTGCCAGCTGAGGCTAAACCATGACATCCTTGCTTCCTCCCACCTCTTTCCGGAAATCCATGCTAAAATACTTTATAATCTAAATGAAATACTATCTTCATGTGATTTTTCTAACTATTGCTTATCTTTCTAACTATTGCTTATCTTCACTTGTTGTATTCAGAAATACAAAACCACATGGTAAAAATGTTTCCAAGAAACTTTCATAGTTTCATAGAAAACTGAAAGTAAATTAAATAACTAATAACACTAAAATGCCATAGAAAGATAGCATTTCATTAAGGTAACTACAGCCTTTCAAAATAACAAATAAATTTACTTACCTTATTCAAAACAGTTCGAGCACCATAAACCCCCAAAAAAGGTACATGCTATTTATTTGTACTCAGTGGCATGAGATGTCCAGTAAAATAAAATGTAATGAGGGTTATAGTTCCCAACCCTGAAATTTGAAATAAATCCTGAAATCCTTATCTGAAATAAAACCTGTTTGTTTAGTTAATACACAAACATAATTATTAAAAAAAAAAAAGAGACAAAAAAGTTCCAACTTCTGTAAGCCAATAAACAAGGATGCACACTAAACGTGTGAAATCACCTTAACTTTTTCCTCAGAACTGGAGTATAACTAGACACTATATTGGAATCTGCAGCACAATTTTCCAAAAACACATCGGTGTTCTGGTCTTAGAACAGCATTTCACAATTTGCACATTAAAAGTTTTTAATCACTACCATAAAAAAAATGAAAAGAGTGAAGTAAATTTAGAAACTTAGATACATGTTTTCTAACCCACAAAAGAATCTTTTCCATTCATTCACAGCCTAAGTACTTAGAAATATTTAAATATACTCAAAGATTTAATATTCAGTGTCCTATTCTACGTAAGTAGCTAATGACATGCTACAATTTTCTTTAAATAAAAATATTCTGTTAAAACCTTTCCCTAATATGAAAGACAAATATAAAAACCTGACACAAGCAGGAACCAACTAGTAAACTAGGTTCTGGGTTACAAGATGCTGCTTGCTAATTTCACTGAAAATACAAACTTGCACAAAATAACATTGACCTCACTTTTCCAAAAAAAGTGCAAAAAGTCTTCTAGTTTAAAGTATGCCTATGTATCTTCCAATTACAGAACGACGTTTCTTCAGCGTTATTACCGAAGTACAACAGATGTTACTTTCAAAGTTTGCATTTCTTAGAGTTTTCTCTCATCTTTCACCAAATCTGTAATAGATATTCAGTAATACAGATCATTTACTGTACTATGACACACTCTTGTGGTACATTAAGGAATGAAGTGATCAGCCAATCATAAACAGAGGGATTCAAACTGACCGAAACCAGGACACAAACCAAGAAAGCATCCATTGCAAGCAAGCTTTAAGATACAGCATTTCAAAATATTATATTAAAAAGCATGTGGGAGTGAACTGTAGCAATTATTCTCACTAAAACGCTGTTGTATCTCGCATACTATGTGACAGAGACTAAACGATGGTGATGATGGAATTGCAAGTGAATTCTCATCTTCATTGGCTAGAGAACACATAAATACCACACCATACTATAATGCTGAGTGTAACTTCACTGCAAAGTCTGATCTTCTCTTATGTTGAAAAAGGATACGTATTTCTGCATTAAAAATAGATAATAGGAAATCTAACGTACCTACCAAAGCTAGCATATCAGACAAATACTGTGAATATAGTTTTAGGCTAAATATTAAAAGACTTTCTAGTTAGCCCACATTTAAAACTCTGTCCAGAAAACTTCTCATTCCTTCAGCAACTCAGGCAAACAAAATTCATATCATTAAAGCTTCTTGAATTCCAACTCTTCAAAGTCTGTGCTATAGTTTTGAGAGACTGAAGATGATGTAGATTTTATTATAGAGGTTCTGAATAATCAGTCTAGTATGCAGATTCATTTATTTTACACGTCTTTTACAAAGAAAAATTTAATTTATCATACAACAACAATAATAGTATTTCTTTATTATCTGGTCACACATCTTTGTATTAGCCTCAAATTTTTAAATGCTGGAGAAAGATAAGAAAGGAAAAATAAGTTTGCTTTGCATCAGTTTAAGTCCTTCCAGTATTGATTACGTTAACATCTCTAAATGCTGTAGAATAGGATTTTCTCTCTCTCTTCCCATTAGGTTTACGTATGCATAATGGTTAACTACCTAGTCATTAGACCTCACTGACTTTTGAGGAATTAGTCTAGTCTTATATGCATTGAAATTATTTATTATTTTTACTTGTAAACACTAACAAAGCATTCATTCTAATTGACCTGAATATACAACTATCGGAAGCATCATTATCAGTAAATGTGGTTCTTGCAGCAGAATTATACTCTGATTAAATGTATATGACTTTTTCTGCCCCCCCTCCAAAGACTGAATACAAATATTTCCCTGAGTAAACAGAAAAATCTAGCCGGTGATCAAAGAATAAGCCTTATCTTCAGAGACTGGAGTCTCATAAGGACCAAGACATGCATAGACAGTCCAGAACAAATACTGATAGTGGTACGAATGAACAATTTTTTGTTATTATTTTTAAGGAAGTTAAGCATAATATAATTTCCATTTCACCGTATAGGTAGGCACAAGTTCTAGCAAAATGAATCACAGTATTTTCTTGACAAATCAGAGGCATGATAGCCCTTGACACAAGAAACCCTTGGTCCTTAATTTCTCTTACTCTTTTCATACTGACTTATTTTTGCCACTATTGTTTCAGGAAGGCTTTTATTTAGTCCCAAATATGCTTCATACTTTGAATTTTGGTCTATACTCCCAGGTTCTCTCAGCAACAGTAATCTGAGTATCAGAACTGTCTGCTTCCAGTGAATATGGGTATTCTGTTCTCAAAAATACTATTTTTGTTCAAATGGTTCAGATTCTTTATATTTATTATAAAACAAATGCATCTGCACAGCACAGCTTAACTCACCATTTGCCCCCACTTGCTCACTACCCTCTTCCATTATTTTGCTGAATGAGGAAGATGCACAGGTGCATTCTGAGAGTCAACTGGTAGCAGCAAATGGATTCTATCTTCCCCTTTTTCAAGTTTGACCGAGTTCAATCCTCCATTTATCACTGCTGTTTCTCTTCTACAGAACATTAAAAGAGCAATTTAGTTCATACTACTAGACTACTACTGACAATAAACTTTCTCTCTTGGATTTCTGCAGTTAGGATGATCTAATCCGGTTTGGTTTTAGCTGTATCTATCCAGGTTTGTTTCTTTTCACAGCAGCATTATAGATCTGTTGAACTCCACATGCCAAGATTTCTCCTGCAATTTGCAACTGAGCCTTGAATCCCAGTTTCTCTTCACGCATTCCAGTTATAACTACCCTCCATTTTGTCAGCTTTGATAGCAGCTTTCATTCAAACAATCTTGCTGAACGTTTAGTTGCTTTTCCATCTTCCCACTGTTTCAAATAGATGACCCAATACTTTGAGATCTTACACTGAAATGCCAGCAACAAAAAACAGCATTCTGCTGCACATGTATCAAGTACATTGCAGCCAAAATTTAAGTGCCACAAGGCATTACACCGCACGATCAAGGAACTGCAGAGATAAGCAGTCACCCTAAGTAGTCTCTTTCTAGCCTGTTACCCTTGCCAGCTATACATATGCATTTACAATTTTAGAAACAGGCATTTCTATATCAAAGGACAAGTCAGACTGCACAGCAGGAAACATTTAGTCTTTACAACTGTTCAGCTGAATAATAGAGCAGATAAGGTTTCTAAGTTTCATTACTCAGGTGCTGTTAGAGGTGACTAAGGTTGTAGAAGAACTATCTTGAGTTAAAAAGAGAAGTAGAGCCCCACTAACTTGTAAAAATAGGAAGAGTGGAGAAGCAAAGCCATAAAACAAAAATACGAAGTTCTTAAAAGCTACAGAATATGTTGTCCAGTGTCTTCATTCTCTTAATTTAAACGAAACTGAAAGCAACAAACTGATCCAGAAGAATGTATCTGAAAACACAACTACTCTTTCACTGTAAACATTTAACTATCACGCCAGACAATAATAATAAATCACGCAAACATGTCCTGTCCTATTAGGAAAGTTTTCAGAATGCTGAACTAGATTGTATCTTATGTAAAAGAACATTTTGTTGAAACTCAGATTGAACACCCCCCCCCCCCCCAAATCCTACGATTTCAGATCAATTAAGTTCTCTCCATTCTTACATAACCTGATTACTACTGAGGGGGGGGGACACACACGGGACACGACACCCCCATCTACAGGACATTTACAAAATACACATCCTTTATGGTGATGTTTGTTTCATAAAACGTATTGAAAGAGCCCCATTAAAAAGTCTGTTAGGAAACTATCAAGGCAAGATATTTACAGACTAGAAGAATCTATTTAGAATGAAGAAACTGTATGAGAAATTTATCATGTAGAGATCATGTAGAGGAGAACAGCAGCCTACAATGGAAGTCTGTTTCTCAGACATTCACATGAAGAAATAAACTTACTGTTTTTTATATAAGACCCCACTTTAATGAAGAAAAGAAGTTATGTATTATATAAGGTCAGATCATATTTACCGGAAGCTAGTAGGTAAAGAGGAATATGTAATCTTAGTGGGTAAGGAAGGAAGATGTCTATAACCACTTTTTGCATATGAATAAATTAAAATATTGTTCCAGCAGAACTAGACCAAATGCAAACAGAACCAAAGACTCTGCCAAATATACTGCTATATTCTGCATGGCATACCAGTGTCTACCCAAGTACTGTCTAACAGCTGCCTAATCGGAAGGCACTGCTCCATTTACACATAATCTCCTTGTTTAATTTTTTGTTTTGTTTTTTAGAAATGAATTTTCTCTGAATCAAGTCATTCACTGAGAAACTAAATGGTAGATTTTCTAAAGGACAAAAAGTACTGTTCACGGAAATTTAAATGCTAATAATTTTCATCAACAGTGACTTTGAAGGTTTGCCAAATAAGGTTTGTTAAACATTTCTTTTCTTGCATTTATTTTTCTCAGCTCACAATGAAAAAAGGCTACAATAAAAGCACTGTTGTAATGAAGATTTTATTGCACTCAAATATAGTGTTACCTTTAGTCAGATACAAATGCTTGTAACATTAGATTAGAAATTCATCAAAAGCACGTAGTGTATAAACATGTAACAAAACTAAAAAGGAGGTAAAACCCATGAAAATAGGTTTGTAGCAGGTGTATAGTGTTTTCTACCTCGTGTGCGATACAAACACTAGCAAATTATTCTTGCAAGATCCTTGCTGGTATAGGGACAAACATACAGGTTGTTAAAGTGAGTATTTTCAATTAAATAAACAAAATTATTAGATTGAGCAGGGGCACTGTGATGACCTCCTCTAACTTCCACTTTAAGTTCCAAACCTGTTTTTCCATTCCATTGGTATTTATGGTTTAGGACTTATGATACTGAGCAGACTTTTTTTCCCCTCTCTGGACACATGAAAATAATATCTATCTCCTCTAAGATTTTACTTATTCACATTGTAAAAGCATTCTCTACTAGAAATCAATAAAGGAACAGTCTTGTTGCTTCTAAAACATCGAGCCCTTGAAGGCTTTTCCTACCACAGTGTTGCGAAATGGGAGTGGAGCGCTTTTGTTAGCCTGAATATACTGTCATATTTTCATCAAACATGAGTTGACTGCAGACTAATGCTGCGTTTTGGGTAGAAATCAGCTATGAAAAAAAAAGAATCACTTCTTTGAAAGAAAAAGGTAAAGGTGAACTACAGGAACTACAAGGCACTTCACTGAGGAGAAAGCAAAGTACTCAGCCTGATTTGAAGCTGACAGGAAATAATAAATAGTCTGTGTGTAGAAGGTAAGAACCAATAGCCTAATAATAACACATATTGCAACTCTGCCATAAAGCAAAAAAATTAAGTTAAAATAAATTAAAATTAAGGTAAAATTAATACTTTGCTTAGGTAGTTATTTAGAAGTGATGTAACAAACTTCAACAATACCCTTTCACTGTTTGACAAAGCATTTCCTAACTGCAAGTAGAAGTCAAAGTACCCTTTCCACCAACAAAAGGTTTTCTGAAACTGTAACATCTACTGACAGACTGCCTCTTTTCTACAGTCCTACCAGAATACTGATCTGATGTTACTGATGATTCTGATGTATTCAGATTAGGGTATTGGTGAGTGGAGAATTCATCCTAAGAAACTGCCATAGAAAGAGATTAAAGGGAAGAAGATGCCACAATTTATAGCTCCAAAAAGAAATAAACTACAAAATAAATGTTGTTGTTAGATTATTCCAACCATTAGTATGTTAATGTCCTCTTCAGGTTTTCCATTTTTGTTTGCCACATATTTGTGGGGTTATCTCAATACGAAAGTCACGTTTTAGGAGTTATTCACATCCCACTTCCTTAAGCACATTTAACAGTCTGAACAACTGAATGTTTCTCCTATCCATGGTAGGACATTAAAAAAAAAATTAAATTAAAAGAAATTAAATTAGTTTTCTCAAATTGAGTCTGCTTTGCCTGTGATGGTAATGGGTAAGAGATCTCCCTGTCTAACTCTATGCACAAGCTTTTCCATGTTATGAGAGAGTGGCTGGGTGGGCATCTGGCTGCCACCAAATGTCAACTCACCACAAGAATATATTCATTCATGGATTCTTATATATCAATCTGTACATAACAAGTATATTTGATACAGATATCTAAATAAGATTAGAGCAAAGATCATTCTATCTGTTAAGAATAGAAACAACTAATAAATTTACCACTGATGCAATAGTAAATATATCCTGTCTTCCCTCAATGGAAAGATGACATATTAAGATTACAAGATATCATTGACATTTCAGTGCTTTTTGATTGGTTGCTGTCCCTCGTAAATGCCTATAACTTACTCCTGCATTCTTCAGAAATTTTTTTTTTTCCTTTTTCATTTTATATGCAAAAATCTTTTAGAATAATTTTGGTTTAAAGGGTAGTTAGGGTGATACTGCAAGGCAGTCAAACTTAAACACATAGCAGGCTTTACTTCCATTCATACACAGTTTGTAATGATAACATTAAAAGGTAACTCGAGTTACTCAGTGCTATATTATTAGCAGAAGTTACTAGACTATATTGTTGGCAGTCTTACAGGTTTATAATAATAAGATTCTATAAGAAGCACAGTTTGGAGCAACTGCTGTTTAAATCCTTCTTCAACTTCTGTGTAAATCCTCCTCCAGAGGAGGAAAGTATGAGGACACTGGGCTCCACCTAGTCCTTCAGGTGGCTGACCACAAGTTCTATTGCTTACGCTGGCTAGGTTGTGGCATGTCAAATACAGCACTAAACTAATTCATATTGCTGATCTCACCTTCTTGCTAGCATTTACTCTTTTCTGGTTTAAAATGTTTGAGACTTGGTTGGTACCATAGCAGTTTAGGCCTTGATGGTTTTTCTTAGAGAGTATACAGGGGAGAGGAAAAAAAAAGAAAAAGAAAATGAAAATGGAGAGAACTATATTGACCTTTTCAAGACAAGTGCCAACAGAGATAGCTCTCCCACAGAGTGCTTTATTTCTGAATAATCAAGTCTGGCAGGAGCTCTGGTGTGATGGGATCAGACACTGCCATCTCCAATAAGATTAGGATGAAAATCTGTCCCAGTTGATAAAAAAGAGGGATCATGCAATCTTTCTCTCTCGAGTTTATTAGATCAGTTCCCTTTAATATCTAGAAAAGAAAGAAGAGTAAATGTCTAATTTTCCATGCCATCTCCCATTAACTGCAGTTATCTGCATATTGTTAAAAATAATGAAGAATTTAGGAGTGGTTTCTTGTATGTTTGATCTGCAATTTCTAATCCTCATTTGGACTTTAACACTTTAAACATAATAGTTATGTAAAAAAAATGTTCATTGGATCAAGTCAAATCAACATTAATAGGATATTTATGAACAGCACGCTGATTATAAAGAATGTATTTCAGAAAACTACTACCTTATATTTTGCATACATGAAACAAATTGTCATTTTGTATTTAAACACTTCCAAAGATTTCATTTTGGTTAGAGGTTGCTTTCTTGTACACTCCATACAACCTTCTAAGTCTTGGAATCACCTTCAGCAAACCACTTCAAGCGCCCGAAGGATGACTTCAAGCAACGTGTAGCTGGTTCTCTCGAGTTATCCTGAACACATATCCCACTTTAAGCCTAATTACTACAGTCTCACTACATTAATTACACTTATTCACAGACTTCCACCAACTTATTGCTATATCTTCTCCACACAAGTACTCTTCAAAGTATCCCCACAAATGAGGTACATTTCTTATAGGTGTTTCATTACTTTTCTCCTTTCTATAAGTGATGAGGCCAAGCACTTGCATATAAAAAAAACCTTACCTTATTTCAGCATTGTAAGTCTTAAACATAGTAGCTTGAAGCTACTCCAAGCAAACAGGCACTCTTACATCCATGATTAAGAACCTAATAAACGCCCTACTGGGTCTGACCAGTGATCCCCCAGCACAGCACACTCTCTCCAAGAGCTGCAGTAAGAGATGTTACTTAAAAAGACACTATGCCAGCCTTATCACTACTTATAATCCATTCTCCTCACTTCCCAAAAGAGGAAGCTCCTCTTCCTACAAACACTAGACTAGGAATGTTACATCCTTTCCTATTTCTTTTGGACCTATTACCCCTGAATTTGTCCAATGTTCTTCGAAACTGCTGAACTTTTGAAGTTGCCACCAAGTGGTCCCACCAATTCCCTAGCTAACTTTATTTTCAAAAAATTAAATACATTTTTCAATATCAGCTGAAGTATCCTTTGCAGGAAATTCAGAATTCTACAGAGTATGTGAAGAATGTCCTGTTTACATTTATCTAGGTACATTTAATGAGTTTTCCTGTTATCTTCATTTGGGCAGGCCTTCCACCTTTTTAATGCTATCCTTTTCCCTGCGATACTGTCTATAACTTTCCTATCAAGTCACACACATTTTTTATCCTATAGCTTTAGTTGGGCTTTTTCTGAATTACAATACAAAAGTTTATTCAGATCTTTAAGACGGCGTTTTCAGAATAGCCTCTGGGTTGCTAGTTAGCATGGGTATCTTGCTTGCTTGACCATCTGCCTCTTTCATTCAGTTCCCTGTCCTGAAGTTGAATACCTGCATAACAGATTTACTTGGACTGTTCTCTCCTGGTACAACATTAAGAAAGTGATCATTCCCTCCTTCTCTCCTACTCTGATCTCCTAGGTCCTGCGCATGACTCAAACCCATTCCTAAAACAACTCCCTTTCGCATTGGTTACAGGAATATTGGAAACAGCAATTTGTTGCATCAAAGCTTTTATCTTCTTGTAACATCCTGATGAGGAATCGATTCAACCCATATGCAGGTAGTTAAATCTCCCACTTTATCGCCACAAAATTTGCAGCTTCTCTAATCTCACTTAACATTTTCTCATCACAAACATCATCTGATCCGAGAGCTATTAATACAGCATAATATTATATTATTAGAGCGAATTTCCATTCACAAGGTTTCGCACGGTAGGCTTCTTCCACCCCCAAGATTTTCATGCTGCTACACTTCATGCTACCTTTTATGCAAACTGCCACTCCCCTGTCTGTATGTCTAATCATTCTGGCAAAGTTGGCAGCATATTAACATCATACACCAGCGATCATTCTCCTTCCGCCAGGCTTCCAACACATCTATTATAAAGCAGTTGTCATTCGATAATAAGCATTTTTGTTTGTTCATCTTATCTTTTAGGCTTAAGAGAATATAAAAGCACATATAAGGTTTGCTCCAGCTCTGCTGCTCAGTATTTCACATACCAGTTAACTTTAAGTCATATATTCAGTTTAATGTTTTCAAAGAATTATAGTAAGAGATTCCTTTGATACCATTGTTGCCAAAAAGGCTTTTCACAGATTTTCTTCATTGATCTGCAACCATGAGTATAATCCTGATAAATCTTAAACGCTTGATATTTCTTACTATTTCTTTCTCTTTCAAGCCTCTAACTACCCTTTATACCAATCCTTCTTTTTGCCTTTAAAAATAAAAGTTATCAGAAAACCAAAAGATCATTCATGCAAACTATTCATATTCATCATCTTATTTTCAGAACTCCTCAATTACTTTTTTATTCTCTCCCCTGCCCCACCTCAGCCAGGGAGAGCGCCACGGAGCATACCTTATTTCCACACTGATGACTTTAAGGCAGATTTCACGCCTTACTTTTAATCTTTCAGATGCTGACCCAAAGCTAATGATTTGAGGGTTCCAGAGTCTTTTGTTTGTTTGTTTCTTGGGGCATCTCAGAATAAACTCTCATGTTTTCTTGCAAATATTTAAAGGTATGTACGCTTTTCAGTCACAATCAAATCTTTTCTCAAGTATCCACACTGAAAATATTCCATCCACACACTGACCTGTATTTCCAGATTCTGAACTAATATTCTGCTCCCACATTCCCTGTGTAGCAGTAAATCTATATGGTTTTATGACAAAGGAGTTGGTTTTCCCTTACGCCCTTGCCTACTTCTTTCATATATACAATCTTAGATTTCTTTAAGATTACAAATTTATTCTGAGACAAGAATAAATTCTGAGTCAATAAATAAATTACACTTTGTCTTCAGTAAGTTGCTACAAGAATACCATCTGCAGTTGATGCTTTGATACTTCTCATTGTTCCAGATCAAAGTTTTCATTTTTATAAAACACGTTGCTTTCACAAAATGATTCAATTTCTGGAAAGTGACAAAAACAGCTTTATACCAAGTAAAAGAATTAAGAGAAAATACCATATACCACCCATAGCCCTTTACATGGCCTCATCTTTATCACCATCGCCTTCATTATTGTTATTAAACAAGCAGCACAGTGAAAACATTTCCTCCAGTAAGTGACCTGCTGACAACAGTCTTGGTAAAAGAAGTGATTATTTCCCTCTACTCCCCTTCTCTCTCAGGGAGAAGCATCTGGAGTACTTTTTCAGTTTGGGGCTCCCCCTTCAAGAAAAATATAGATATATAGGAACGAGTACAGCAGAAAATCAAGATTAGAGGGCTGAAACATAAGATGCAGACAGAAAAGCTGAGACACCTGTCAGTCTTGAGAAGGATAAAGGGCAAGGTAACTCACTGCTGTCTCAAACTACCTAACAGAAGGCTACAAATAAGAGGGAACCAGATTCTTCTTGGAGGTGCACAACAAGCAAGAGGCAACAGACATAAGTTGCAACAAGAGATATTCCAAGAAGATGTTATGAAAAAAAATTTCTCCACAATGGTAACAAACAACAATAGGTTGTCCATCCATACATCTCCTTCTTTAGGGATATCTCAAACTCAGGTGGACAAAGCCCCAAGCAACATGAACTAGGCTGACTCTCCTTTTACAAAAGGGATTGGACCAGACAACCTCCAGAAGTCCCTTCCAAACTAAATAATTCCATGATTCAAGAACATGTCTCTGACTTGTCTCTGGACATCCTCAACAAAAGCGATTTTTTTTTTTCTCCATGCATAGTCTTTGCTCCGTGTTACTACCATTTTTCCTACACTTTCAAGCTAGACTCCCTTAATTTTTATTCTTGCAGTAATGTTTCTTTCATACCCCTATAACATCTTTAGTTATTTCAATTGCTTCAATACCCATTCAGAATCAACATGATTTATAACTTCTATACAAACATCTGCTAAAGCTTCAAATCTAGTCTATACTGTTCTGTATTCCTTTTTCTAGTAGAAATTCCTCAGTGGATTATTTACATACACATAAGACTTCCTCTTCTGGATCAACACTGAAATACTTTTGGCACATCAGCTGGCAGAATGCAGCAACTGAGCATTTGAGTACTTCAATCTGATCTTACTCAATCAGAATAAAATTCACTTAAAGCATTATTGAAAGAACATTCTGGTCCCTGCTTACACAGCTAGATACCTCTTCTTACACAATGACTTCAACGAAGAGAGTGCATAAGCAGACCCTTCAACAGAGTGGAAACCAGATCATTCTTTGCATGCCGTCATTTGGCCACAGAATCATTTTCAACTTCTCATCTTTCTGGTTTTAGAGACAAAGCTTTAGAAATAGTCAAGGACTGTTCCCAAACTGAGTCTAGTGAATAGCTTCCCGATTCTACTTGAGAAAGCATGGTGTTAAATCTCTTCAAGACTGAGAAGTGAAGAAAACTGGATGCCTCCAATTTCTTTGGCAAGTTTTGTTATAATCAATAACTTACGTATAAGCTACAAAAAATCATCCCCTCTCTCCGTGGTCATGAGAGCAAAAGTAATTACTTTGCTGTCCTTTGTACTAGAATTCATGCTCTTAATAAGAGACACTGAGATGCCTGCTGCTGTCTACTTACGTGTTTAAGCATTCATGCAAATTTCTGTAAACTATGCACTTGAACAAAGATGAAATTTAGTTCCATGTTGCCCTTTAGACACCTACTTGCTGTTCTAAATAAAATCTTTGGTGTCTTCACTTCCTTTGAAAAATTAAGATGATGGCACACTTATATCACCCATGTGAGATGAGAGAGATTTCAAAACTTAAAACAAGATTAAGCAGTAAGCTCCACCTGTAAAAAACAAAATTAAAATTTGTCCCTGCAGGCTACAGCCTTTTAAATACCTCCCCTCTCCCCCATTTGGTATAAGAGTATACTTCACTGATTTTTCAACTGTAGATCCAATAACTCTCTTCTATTAGGTTTTGTCAAAACATTCAGTTTTATACATTTAACTGAATGTATTCAGTCCATTCAGTTAAACTTTGAAAGAATGTTAATCTTGTTAACTCTGATGTCCTCGCTGTCTGTGGAGATTCACAATCCTCTTCTGAGCCATTAACATGTTTGGCCTGAACACCATCTTGTCTCCCAAATTTTACTGTTTAATTACACATAGGAAACAGTATTTCCTCCAGTGGCTTTTAAACCTTCCAACCTATTAACTCAGGGAACATTCTTGGGAATTCTCCTAACATTATAAAGGCACCACAATTATCTTCTAGACTTATTCTAATAGATTCAAGCAAAAATGTCTATGGTCTGTGAGGTTTTCTTGCCTTTTTATCTTTGTACAACATTCTTAATATTATTAAGTATCAACAGTAATAAACTGTAATACTCAACTCAGTAGAAATACTGCTAGAGCATAAAGCCTCCTTTGACAAGAGCAGAATAAAGTTCTTGGTTATGGTAAAAATAAAATTGGGTAATACACACCAAAGCATACCAAAAAAAAAAAAAAAAAAGGAGAAACTTGAGAATGCCATGCACTATATTAAATAAAAATATCAAAGTGAAATTTGTAAAACAAATTAAAAAATATAATAATGCCTTTTCAATTTGAAAAGGAATTCATCATTGCATGTCTTTGGCTGCTGCAAAGTATCAAGTCTCTGATACCAAGTGGGGGGGGGGGGGGGGGGCGGGGGGGGCGGCGGGGCGCGACGCGGAAAAGTGTCAAGAAATAACAGTGGAAATATAGGCATTTTATATATGGGTCAGAAACTACTAGTGAGACGACTTACTTCCAGAAAGGGAGAAAAGGTTTAAAGCCAGAAATATTGTCAAGTATTTTGCTCCTCCACAAGGCTTTAAAAGCTGAAGAAGCTAAGCAAAATATCAAAGGAGATCAATGTTGCTACAGGTTTATCAGAAAGTAAAAAATTTCATTAAAAGACTCTCCTCCTTCATGGAATCAAAACACATCAATTACCATATGCATTCTGAGGGTAAACACATCATCTTCTGGACTCTAGATTAGGTCACACTATTTCATTATGGTATTCTGACAAAAATCTTATAAATATTTTTTCAAACATGACTGAATAAAAGTCTATATTATCCGGAAGCATTTGTTGGGGTTTTTTGGTAAGCTTTTCCTTATAGGTCACATAATTTTTGTCACCCTTTAAGTAAAATAGTTCAATATTACTGCTTTAAGCAGTCTGAGATTTTCAAACTTTTTTCTTCACACATTCCACTTAAAAATCAGAAGATTAATGTTATATTCTGATTTTTTTCATATAGTATTTAAGCCCCAAGAATTTTACAGATATCTCTAAAAGCTGAAAATTAAAACAACCAATTACTTACCCCTTTTTTGACAACAAAACGTGAGTTCCAATTTGCAAAGCATGTCAGCATTCTCGTACTTGTCCTCTTCCGCCTTAACCCAAAAACAGGATTCTGTCATTTCCTGAGGCCTGATCTACAAGCAAGAGACAAAACAAGATTTTATTAATTAAATTATTTTGATACTATGCAGAGACTGTGCTCTGTAGAGTCTAAAGCAAATTAATACTTAAGAGCTCTGTAAAACACATGAACTTTTGGTATATAACTTTAGAATTGTTAATATATTTCTGATTGAAGATAATAATGCTTACAGTAAGTGCTTTTGGACAAACTGATTCTAACAATACAAAGCAATACAGAGAACATACTCTGTTATCCAAGGTCTAAATGTAGCAAATTATTTAAATCTTAAGTAAACTTTAAATAGTCTGTGAACACAGCTGGTTTAACTAGACATTAAGTACCTTACTTTTTAGAGTGTAGCTTTGATTACTTCATAAAACTCTGAAAATATTTTTACTGACTTATTTTGGTCTAAATAATTATAGTTTCCAAAACTCAGTAGACTGATAGTCCTGACACACTTGATTCTGTCACAATGGAGAAGGGAAAAAAAAAAAAAAAAAGGACTCCATATTTTTTTCAATTATTAAATTTACATAAGTACATTTACATTAAGGACAAATGGAGAGACCTGCAATGCTTCTTCCCACAGTCCAGGCCAGACAGATGCAAAACACTTGTTTGGAAACTGTATAGCTATCAGTACAGTGCAGTGACTGATCCAATGCAAACACTTTGCTAAAAGACAAGGGACAATAGGACCCAGGAAGCATGCTGGTATCAAGGTTGTATTATTCTAGAGTAGAAATGACTCTTCCAGCCATCTCAGAAAGTCAACAGATACTTGTCCAGATGATACATGAGTCAGCAGAGTCTTCAGAAAACAATGAAAACTAAAGGCAGAATGTATTCATATCTTACATAATTTTAACTAAGGTATCAATTGCTCTGTATAGTCTTACTCCTGACGATCTATTTATGCTAAGCTTTATGTAAGATTTTACATCAAGTGTTTGCCTTTAATCAGTACTACCTTGGACCAGTTGAGTCTTTTCATGGTAACCTCAGGTCTGAATTCTTTTTTAGGCTTCATTCCAAACGGCAAAGTACATGAAGGTGGAGACCACTGTGCTCCAGGCAGGCCTGGTAGAGGTGGTGGTGGAGGAGCACCACCAAAAGCCAGAGGAATTCCCAAGCCATTCAAAAGGGGTGGAGGAGGAGGGGGAGGCGGTGGTGGTGGAATTGGTCCATTAGAAGGCAGCGGTGGAGGAGGAGGAGGTGGCAGTTGATGCGGTCCTGCAGCTTCCAGTGGAATGACAGATGCATCTCCACGTGTTGATGGTAGAAAACCAGGTGGCAAGGAGCCATACTGATAAGGAAAATATTCTTATTCAGTTTCATATTTTTTAATCAACAAAATGCCATAACAATTATAGTTTATACATTAAATCCAGCAAGCCAATTTGAAGTCAGTGCCATTTTTCTCGTATAAGACCATCAAATATGAATTATAATGAGGCCAACGTGCTTTTCATTTCATAATTGGAAGTCTCAACATTTGAAGTGGATATTCAGACCAGAGGGTGCACGCCAAAAATGACAAACTGAAATGCTATATCCCACTTGTCATATTTCACCAATCATGATCTAGGAAGGGTCTGATAGGTATCTTGATGAGATTTTATCTAGACTACCACAGTTTAGCTCAAATTAAAAAAAAATAACATCCTAGTCGCTAGTGTTCTTACTTATCCTGCAGATTACAGAGAAACATTCCAAGGACATAATAGCAGAACCTGAAGAGATTAGTAATTCTGTAGAAAAACAGGTATCTTCCAATATAAGAGCATTCTCATTCTACAGAATTGAAAGAACAAAGTAATGATGAAAAAAAATCCTTCCAAAAAATACAACTGCCTTACACACCGACTTCTTATTCTATATAGTAAGGACATCTATACTGTATCAAGATAGACTTATTAGCACTTCAGTAAGTCTAAAAAAAAAATATATTTATTTCTACTATTTGAAGAACTTTTATCACAGGCCTTCAAACATTAATAAATAGGTACCTGACAAAAACAACAAAAGAATAAATAAATATTTATCTACTGGTGATAGTATTAATCAACTTTTCAACTGATAATTATGAGCTGTAACAGTCCATTTTATTTTTAAAAAATGGAGGGAAATACAATAAGCAAAGGATTTAATATTTTTGAAAGGAAATAGCTCAATATCAATAAATACAAATAAATACATGCACAACAGTATTATTGTTTTGAATTCCTGAACATAAGCATTGTTTAAACTGACACGCAGAAGCTGAACAATTAGGCTCTAATAATGAAAAAGAAATACATGAACAAATACCAAATACAACAAAAGAGTAAAGGAACGACACCAGGAGAAAAATAGTCGTAAGAGGTGGAAGTAGCCATGCTAAGTAGCAACTGATGCCATATGGAAACCAAAGACTCCACATAAGACCAATTTAAGAGTATTAAGTTGCAGTAATCAATTACTTGATATTTACAAAGCATTCCAAGTATTCCATTAACAGTGGGATAATTTATGGTATGTTAATTAGTGAGCATAATCATATGTTATGCTCACTGTCTGCACGTAAAAAAAAAGTTATATTTAATACAGTGAACAAAAGAAAAAGTAAAATAGGAGAGAAAACCTATTTCACTCACAGAAGGTATTTAAGTATGTTTTCAAGACACACACATAAAAATACTAACTTAATGAATGATACACAGCTCTTACTAAAATTATTTTTTTTAGAATGTAACAATTTTTGTAATTGTTTTTTTTAAAGCCTGTTTGTCTTTGACATCAACAGGTAATTCTGACCAGAAACTTGAATTAGAATGACATTTTTAAGCAGACTAAAGCAGAGCTAAACTAATTTTCCTTGCTAAGAAAATTAAACAAGCTCAAAAGTATAAAAAAAAACCTCTATGATTAAAACATATATTTTATCACCTTCCTATATTCATGTCTTCCCAATGTTGTCTGTCTTTAGCCGCTTTTAGACTGTGCTTCTTATTCCAGGAAATAAGACACAGGAAAAAAAAAAAACTTGGTCACACAGTCTCCTTACACAGATTTTAGAGCTGAAGCGGTTACAAGTTAACTCAAGTATTACTCTCAAAAATTTGCACTATTCCTCTCCATCACATTTTAAAATATCTACTTATGCTTGAAAATTGAAAAATTATCAGGAAATGCTCTTATCCAGCCATAGGTTCTTTCTTTCACTGCTGGATATCCATGGTAAGGCTTCAGCAAAGCAAACTGCATAATGAGTAATTTCCTGTGGAGGGATAAAGATCACAGTGATGAATGCTAATCTAAAAGCATAAGACTTATTACCCTATGTGGTTAATTACTTCGGAAATATACGACACTGAAAGCA
The DNA here is from genome assembly GCF_965638725.1 of Aptenodytes patagonicus. Taxonomy (NCBI): domain Eukaryota; kingdom Metazoa; phylum Chordata; class Aves; order Sphenisciformes; family Spheniscidae; genus Aptenodytes; species Aptenodytes patagonicus. The sequence goes on along the minus strand of NC_134949.1, from coordinate 189,026,507 downwards.
AAACCCAAATGAAACATAAGAAACTAGTTTAATTAACAAAGCCCAGGCACAAAAAGGATCATCCGGGAACTCAAACAGCTAATTAAAGTCTACACTACAGTTCTTGGCATAAAACAGAAATAAAGGAAACTAACAGTCAATAACAAGGATTCTTTAAAAACCACCTTCAACTGTACTATCAGAATCTGTAAAAGATGCAAAATGAAGTCCCTTTCAAAAACAATACTTCATACATTCATTTAAACTGTCTTATACCTGTGATTTAAAAGCTTGTAATTCTGCTTCAAGTTCATTGATTCTTTCTTCTTTTTTTTGCAGTAAGGCCTGGGTCTCCTGATGAACTACAAAATCTTTTTCAAACTAAGGAGAAAAAAAAAAAAAGAAAAAGTTGTTGATACTAGTCAGTTCTGCATAGTTTCTTTAGATTCCAACTTTTCCTTTTGTGTTCGTTAAAACTCACGTTAACAATACTAAGGACGCATACAACATATCTGCTATTCTAACCTCCATGTATCCACTCAGTGGAAGTACCATCTCTGTTACCACTACAAGTCTTTACTATATGAAATGGCATAAAGTACTTAATGTATTTTAAGTTGGAATTAGACAGAGTAGCTTAAAAAAACTGATGTACAGTAATACAGAGTCTAGATACAAATGAGTCAATTCTTATTCTCCCACTGTTTATCTTGTTGAAGAAACTGATAACTGTTCAAATAAAGTATTCAGCTGATTTTTGGGAGATTTCTACATGAAACCTTAAAACAAAGAGTTGAAAGACTCTCAGTTAAGGTTAACTACTTTACACCACTTTTCTCTGCTTCCTAGTCTACAAGAAACATCCAAATTCCCACTTAAACATAGAACTAATAGTAATTTGAAGTGAAAAACTATGCCACATTCAGTTACACCACTCATGAAGCTATTAAGTAATCCCCTGTGTGCATCTTATGATCACATAACTTAAAAATTACTCACTTTTCTGGAAAGTTCAGAAGCCCTCTCTTCACATTCTTCTAATCTTGCTTTATCTACACAAATATCTTGAAAAAAATAAACAAACACGCTTGCATATATACAGGGAACACAAGTTTCTTAAATCACACGTATAACTTTAACTTGGTTTTTGGAACATATAAAGAATAAGATACTGTAATCATTTCTAAACATAGTACTTACCTACTAAGTGGCTGAAATTTATATCTAATCTTTTACGATACGTGAAATCTGGGTCTGTTCCACTTCGATGTAACACTATCTGGGACACACACTCTTCAATTAATTTGAAATACTGTGGACTAAAGACAGAGATGAGTTCTTTTACGGCATATTTATTTATTAACATATACTTAAAATCTTGTCTATGAATGCAGTAAGGTCAAAAGATTTGGGCTGCCCTATTTCCATAGAAGGGTAGGTGCAAACCCCAAAAATCTCAAAGGACAAATACGTCTGGCAGTTTATTACACAAGAACAGTTTACACAAAGCCTGCAAAAACAGTGGACCTAAAGATAAATAATTCTTCTATTATAAACTCTGCATCTCTCCCCCTATGGAAATACAGCAAGGAAGGACTGCTGCTGCTTCCTCCCAGTAAAGAGGAGGCTCTTCCTTCAGCTTGATCCCTTCTGATTTTGTGACTTGTATAACTATGGATGCATTGCAGCCCTGCTTCAGTAAGAGGAATGAAAAGCACCTTGTTCTAAAATGCTGGCAGGTATGACAGCTGGGTCACTTGCCCAAAACATGCAAGCTGTAAATTCAAACCCTTTCAGATGGAAGAGGTCTAGCACAGGCGTACCCATGTCAGGCAAGCACTCTTAACCTTTAAGGGTACATCTGTGCTCAACCTTGCCTGAAATGCAAGGTTATGCAGAAAACAGATGGCTTTCCTTCCCTATTCAGCTCATATCTGGTTCCTCCAGTGTTTCCTCAAAAACAACACAAGCAGATTTTAGAAAGGAAAGTATTTGGCAGCTTCAAACATCTAAGATTTTATTAACTATTTCCCCGCAATTTATCTGATGAATTTTCCAAGAGGCACCAACATGTTCACACTGACCTATATGTATACTGAGAATAGTCAATTCCCAACCAAAAGTTACTCTAAATTAAGCATATGTTCAGATTTCTATATAAAGTGCACTTCTGTGTATACTTGCTTTTGTCCTTTGACTCAAATACACCACAAAATTACAATGCTACTACCATGATTCATAACCGACTAAGAGACCTGTCCTGATCACTCATACTGGCAGTCAATAAGGTTCAGATCTTAACAAAAATAGTTTTCTGTATTTATATATTTTAAAAGGGAAAAAAGGAAGACCCAGGGAACTACAGGCCAGTCAGTCTCACGTCTGTGCCTGGCAAGATCATGAAACAGATTCTCCTGGAAGCTATGCTAAGGCACAGGGAGGACAGGGAGGCGATTCAAGACAGCCAGCATGGCTTCACCAAGGGCAAGTCCTGCCTGACCAACCTAGTGGCCTTCTAGGATGCAGTGACTGCATCAGTGGACACGGGAAGGGCTACAGATGTCATCTATCTGGATCTCTGTAAGGCCTTGGACATGGTCCCCCACAACATCCTTCTCTCTAAACTGGAGAGGTATGGATTTGATGGGTGGACTGTCCGGCAAAGGGTGAGGAATTGATTGGATGGTCACATCCAGAGGGTAGTGGTCAACAGCTCAATATCCAGATGGAGGTTGGTGACGAGTGACATCCCACAGGGGTCCGTATTGGGACCGGTACTGTTTAATGTCTTCATCAATGACATCGACAGTGGGATGGAGTGCACCCTCAGCAAGTTTGCAGATGACACCAAGCTGAGTGGTGCGGTTGACACGCCAGAGGGATGGGATGCCACCCAGAGGGACCTGGACAAGCTCGAGAAGTGGGCCTGTGTGAACCTCATGAGGTTCAACAAGGCCAAGTACAAGGTCCTGCACCCGGGTTGGGGCAAGCCCCAGTATCAATCCAGGCTGGGGCATGAAGGGATTGAGAGCAGCCCTGCCGAGAAGGACTTGGGGGTACTGGTGGATGACAAGCTGGACATGAGCCAGCAATGTGCGCTCACAGCCCAGAAGGCCAATCATATCCTGGGCTGCATCCAAAGAAGCGTGGCCAGCAGGTCGAGGGAGGTGATTCTGCCCCTCTCCTCTGCTCTGGTGAGACCCCACCTGCAGTACTGTGTCCAGCTCTGGAGCCCTCAGCAGAAGAAAGACATGGACCTGTTGGAGCGGGTCCAGAAGAGGGCCACAAAAATGATCAGGGGGATGGAACACCTCTCCTCTGAAGAAAGGCTGAGAGAGTTGGGGTTGTTCAGCCTGGAGAAGAGAAGGCTTCGGGGAGACCTTACTGCAGCCTTTCAGTACTGAAAGGGGGCTTATAAGAAAGATGGTGGCAAACTTTTTAGCAGGGCCTGTTGCAACAGGACAAGGGGTAACGGTTTTAAACTAAAGGGGGGTAGATTCAGACTAGATACAAGGAAGAAATTTTTTATGCTGAGGGTGGTGAAACGCTGGAAGAGGTTGCCCAGAGAGGTGGTGGATGCCCCATCCCTGGAAACATTCAGGGTCAGGTTGGACAGGGCTCTAAGCAACCTGATCTAGTTGAAGATATCCCTGCCCACGGCAGGGGGGTTGGACTAGATGACCTTTAGAGGTCCCTTCCAACCCAAACTGTTCTATGATTCTATGATATAAAATTGTATCCTAAGCAGAAGATGACAAAAACATAGATGGCATTCTTATTCAAAGAATTTGAATAATGAATTTTGAACATGAGATCACAAAGGAGTACTTAAGAATTGCAATCTGCACAGAAAAAGACTAAACTGTATTTATCATTAAATTTATAGAAGAAATATTCTATTAATGACTAAATGACAATAAAATCCATAATTAACATTTGACATAGCATTAAACATACCGTATAAAATAATCATTTCTTATCAGCAAAAGATGTTGGAGAATAGAAAGAAAATATCCTTCAGCGCTAGTGTCCTTAACTGTATTCCACACCATGTTGTACACATCATTTACTTCAGTGAAAGTGTTAAGGAGAGTAATAGCAAGGAAAAAAATATTTCAGTCAAATATTGGCTGATAACTTTTTTAAACAGCAATTATACCAGGAAAATGTCCATTATACACTTAATTTTGTTCATGTTTCTCCTGCTGATATCAAAAGGATATTCTAGTTCAGATCTAATATCTTCTAAACGATGAGAGAATTCTATCATGTCTTCTTCCTTATGCTCATTGAACACTTTCAGCTGAATATCTAGTGCTTCATTCTTTATACATTTCAATTGCTGCAATGAAGAAACAGTAGAAAGGCTTGCAAAATTAGCGTTTCCATATGTAAATAAACCTTATCTTTTTAATAACTTCAATAAGTCTGTGTTATTTTTAAGTTTAAAATTACAAGAACACGAGTTAAATATTCAAAAGGTAAACGTGGCCTCAGCTTGGCTTAACAGGTGGCTGCACAACAGTCTGTCACATGTTCTAAATCAAAGTCCTAAAATGTTTAAGAATCAGCATGAAGTTCAGAGAGCACACTGCACCTTTTCATTCTTATTTTAAGACTGATTCTCATATCTAACTGCTCATGCCCAGACTTAATAAAATGTCTTTGAGAATAATTTATTAGAACGTGTTCTCCCATTCCTCCTCTCAAGCTCAAATAGTCCAATAATTTAAATAGTAATGCAAAGAGAAACTAGAAGACGCTTACTGGCAATATCTCTTTCAATCCACTGCGCATAAATTCATTTCTGATGTGAAGCCTAAAATCCAAGTCATCAGGAGATGTAACAAGAGCATTGATGAGCTGCATGCAAGCTACCTATAATAGAGGAAATATTAAACTATTTTATTTCTTAGATTTCAACATGCATCACAGTCAAAAAGACATAATGAACTACTAATCAGACATTACATCATGTCTAATTATCAATCTACTGTAATCTTATAATTAAGATACTTAAATTTCTTATTAGCCACATAAGCTATAAATACCAAACACTAGTTCAGAAATTTCCATAAAAATGAAATATTTTCTCATTCCATTGAATTGTCATTTTATACAAATAGCAAGTTCCTTTAGTAAATGAACTTTAGCAGATAGTAGATACCTTGATAAGCATAATTCTCAACATATAAAAATACATGTAAATATACATTTATCTATACATATATAGAGAGAGTTAGTGACATAATAGAAATGGTAAAGGCTAAATTCTGTGTGAACAGTGGAAAACTTAATTAGAAGACAAAATGCTGATTAAACTAAATTGAGCCTGAAGAACAGAATGGGCTTTTTTCCCTTCTTTTTAAAAATCTTCCCTCTTCAAAACATACTGAGTGTCACAGAATATTTCATGGGAACCAGTACTTCAGCTCAAAAGCAAGCATCAGGTCGACTACAGTTGACCTGATGCAATGCCTGTATCAGTCTGTCGTTAACTAGTGAGTAGTCTCTCTTCTGAAGAATCAAGAGAATCATCTTGAAGACCCATAGCCAGGAGCAGCAGGAATTCACTGTCCAGATTCACGAGCCTTTAGAACAATGGCAACTAATTATTAATCAGAATTAAGGATGACAACAGCCATTATTTCCTTTTTTTACCCTCTTCATTGTTTGCACATCTTGCTTCAATGCACAGGAAATATGTTATTCATGTATTTCCAGCATTTTAAGGAGTTTTTAAAAGCACAAGTCAATTAGAATATGTCTTCTAGCCTAATCTACTATGTAAACAAGTAAAGCAATCTGGTTCAAATACTTTCTCTGTTGTAGAGCCTTTTATCACCTAGAAAATGATGATGTACTATGCCATGGTCAGGCAAAAGGTGATACAGGGAACATACTGTATCAGTCATCTTCAAAGTACGTATAATTCCAAGTACTGAATTTACATATGGTGACCAGAAGAACTGGGTGGCCGAGCTACTTTGATATAGACTGTAAGAAATAACATCACCCATTAGGTTTCCAAGAGGAACATCCTAAGATTCAACGATAACACAGACTACAACCGTGATCCTACGTTTATCCTACCGCAAGGAATGTAAGTATGAAAGTAGTTTTATATATTATTTTAGCTGAACTGTTATGGGGGTGCATGGCAGTCAGCATAATTTAGGCCTACTTGACAGCAATGTTTGCAGTTGTAGATGAACTTTAATTAACACTATAGGAGAAGGGAATAGCTTAGTTATGAGAACAGAGATGTAACAAGTGTAAACAACCTGTTAATCAACGTGAGACCTGTGACTTTGTTGAGAAAATCAAGTCAAGCAGACTGTGAGCTCCAGCACGTTGTTAGGGACCAAGTGTTAGAATGACCCAATTAAGCATCAGGCATTCTCCACCCAATCCCATAAACGATGGTATTTGGAGTCACTTGGAGAGAGAACCCCAAGGGCCCCACAACTCTAAGTCAGGAGTTGGGACCATCTCTCCAACTTCCGGAGATGCCTGAGAGGACAAGGATGCTCAAGGGAGGATGCCATGGCATGGCGTGGTTGGAACCACTGTACTAACCCATCCGACACCTCTCCTGAAGAAAAGCTGCCATGACAGCATCTTTTCTTATATTACTCCGTCATACAACATACCTTGCATCAACAATAACTTTAAAACAGTAATAGGAGGAGGGAACAAGCTTTGCTCCTTCTTCTTACTTGAACGAAGAGCTGAAATTAAGTTCTATTCCCTCAGAACTTCTATGAAACTCAGTACATGCAAATACCTAAGTCTGCATAATAATAAAAAACTATTGCTTTTATTTTATTTACATCAATAGGACAAAGCACACTAAATTCAATTATTTAAGTCAACTGAATAAAAATGTTAAGATAGACTTCTGTAACTTACTGCAGTCTTAGACAATAACTAATCAAGTTATGACATCTAAAGAAAAAACACCACCAGTGGGGGGGAAATTAAAAAAAAAAAATCAAAACTTCAGCTGATCGAATATGAAGCTGTATTAAAGCAGAACAAAAAAAATTAAAAAAAAGTTTGAGGGACAACTTGCAAAAAGCATCTATGATTAACACATCTTTTTCCTCAAAGATAACAAAACAAGACAACCAGAGAATCTGTAGGGTCAGTAAAAGATCACAGTGAAAAGGAGTACCCAAAGAAAACAAAGGCCACAGCAACACTTCATCAAATGTTCTACTGGTGTGCGAAAGGAGTTCCCAAAGCATAACAGAGACACAAACAGGTTCAGGGGTTGGCAGAAGAACTTACAAAACAAAGCCAACAATGAGACGTCACAAAATAGTATTCACCCAAAAGTTCTGAAGAAAATTTAAGACAAAGTAACTTTACTTGCTATTGCATTTAAGTTCTTACTGAAAAGCACATTGACATCCAAGAAAAGGAAGATGGCAGAAATTATATTGATATTTACAAGGAGGATCGGGACAAGATTTTCAGAAAGATCTGGACAACTACAGACTGGTAAGCTTGACTTTGCTACAGTGCAAACATATTGAAAGTATAATAGAGAACAAAATTAATGAGTAACATGAAAAAAATACAACATGAATAAATGAACAGTACAAATAAATGCAACATGGCTGTATAAAGCAAAATCCTGTTTCACAAACCCATGAAAGTTGTTGAAAGGCTCAAGGAGCAGGCAACAATGCTCTGATTGGCCTAAGTCTGGACTTCAAAAAATAAAAATTTTGTAAAATTTCAAAACCGTTTAAAAAAATTTAGAAAACAATATGTTAAGTAGCCAAATTCCAAAACACTATAGAAGACTATTAAAGTTGATGTTTAGAAGTTTGGGGTTTTTAAAAAAAGCTTTTAGGGCTGAAACATTATTTGGCTGTATTAAGGTTTGTTGAAGTAATGTTTCCTTGCTGCTTTTTTTTTTCCTTGCTGTAAGTCCATCTTTTTATTTTATGCTAGCAAAGCGTGTAACAAAAAAATTAATAAAAATATTAATAAAAAATAAACCACATATAAGGCTAGAAACTGCAAGGCAATGAAAGCCTGTTCACGTCCTTTCTCCATATTCTTTACAGTGAAATCAATTACACCATCACCTAATGAGTAACAATAAAAAACCTACACATATTAAAGAGGAATATACCTATGGTGTGTTTTCTTTCAGAAAGGTACTAGCACTGCATTACTAGCAGTCAATTTTAAAAGAACTCAGTTAAATAGGAATATAGGTAACAGGACCACAACCTTAACCATTCTGTCTTAAATAAAATATGTTCCCTTGAGAAAGATCTTTCAGATTTGGGGCTTCTTTAAAGTTATAAATAAGAAACAACCCTCAGTTATTCTTCTCTGAACAACCCACTTGGAAAGCTTCTAAATTGATAACAATTTGGGGCTTTAACTGTCACGGTGGATTCTTCATCTTTGTAGTGCCCATCAGAACTATTCTTATGACACTTCTCCTCCCTGAAAACTGTTATCCCTCTAATTTTATGCAATACGATTCTGTACATATGTCTACAGTATTTTAGAAACCTAAAGGAAAATATGACTTAATTAACTTATCATTTGTTTTCTTCAAATAAATCCAAACAAATCCTCTGTATTACTCCTGAAGCCTGTTTCTGTGCATGTACTGTTTCTAAGAGTTATTGTAATACTTGTTTGTTTGTTACTGCCGAAGCATCACTCTACACTAGGTAACAAAAAGTGGTGCTAACCCCCAAAAAGGAAACTATGAATACCAGAAGATAAATAAAAAGAAAATCCTTCGATTTACCTACATCCAAACCCCATACAATAATAATATTTAAAAACCACCTCAGGTGCCCAGTCCACTTTTCAAAAGTGGACTGAGTAAAACCCTCCAGTAATTGTCTTAACAGCACCCAACAGAGAAGAAATTAGGACTCTCCTGTTGCACAACCAAGTATTTTTTGACACTGAAAAAGCTCTTCATACTCAATATTTGTCTGTTATGTCCTTTAAAATCTCGTTCAGAACACGTGGCCTTGTAGCCCAGTTATTTTTGCTAGTAACAGGCTACAGGCTTTGTATTAAGCTAACACCACATGCTTCCAGACTTGTCAGGCTTTATCGAGACTTGGCTTGCCTGCCTGGAGCTCTGTTTTGGTTTATTTAGCTGCAACAGGATTTCTCTAGTAACAGAATGACTACCACCCCACTAGCTTTAGATTTTGCTTAGCCTTGCACAAGCTTGTGGCACAAAGTTTACTGTTACATACATTTCTATAACTAGCAGATAGCAATACGACCCTAAATAAAATGCAGCATATAAAAGTAGAAGCATGGGATGTGAGCAGAGATGTGTTAGCAATACTGAGAGTAATTTGATTAGACCATTAAGACTTCATTTAGACTAACAATTTCTTGGCTTTGAATATAAGGTGTATTCCTTAGGCCCACAAATTGCACAAGTTGCAGTGTCACAACGTGGTGGAGAATCTGATCAGCCTCATCTGTAATTTGGATGCAACAAATGGTAGAAAATGCAGGCAACCAAAACAGTTAAAATTTAGTGCAACAATACCTTAACAGAATATATTCTCTTATTATCTAAGTATGGGCTGTATTTTTTATTCTTAAACCTTTTTGTATTTGTTTTGGTATAGGTCCACTTTACCAAACCATCCACTTTATCAGTATTTGTATTTTTCTTCAGCAGCCGTGACAAAAATTTTTACTTCCCCTAATTTTGAGCTTATTTAGTTGAAACCTGTTATACCATCACTAATTTATCCCTCTGGAGTACCGAGTCTTTCATTCAATTGCATTTTCTTGATTCAATTAGCTCTGCCATTCAAAACCAGTAATTCAGTGCATTGACAGATGCCACTCAACACCTGTACTCCTGTTAACATCAGTGAGGCATTTCAATGATTGTAGACTTCATTGGACACCACTATCATACAGTCAGTAATAAAGTACAGTACTGCAAGGTTACATTTACATTTGCAGTAAAGTCAAACTCCATGTTGTTTGATTACATCAGAATTTTAACCTTTGTCATTGTTATCAGCAGTTTAAAACACAGTATATTTTCATGCAAAACTTTATGTAAATGGACTGCTAAGCAAGGAATCAGCATTTATCACACTTGATTTAAACTATCAATGAAGAGGCAATCAGAGACTGAACAAAGTATGCTACTGTGAAAATCCTGATCAAGAGCAAACTACAGTTTTATCTTTGAGATAGCAATGCAATTTAAATTAAAGGACGTCTACAGGTGTAATTGCTGCCAAAAAAAAAAAGGTATTTTCTTTTAATTTGCCAAATCAACAAGGTAGATACGCACATGTGCTATTCAAATAGAACAGAGACAAGACACGACAATGAAAAGCAAGAAACACATCAGTAAAAAGTACTGTTATTCTAGTACTTTAGTCAAATTTGATCAAGTGGGAATTTGATTGCAGTTCATAACCAGAGTATATTTTAGCTTTCCTGGAATAAACAAGACAAAGATCTACTGAATTATATTAGCAAACTATTTCTACAGGAATACAAAGACAAAGTAATAGTGAAAGTTCCAAACAGAAGTCTACAAAAAGCAGAATGAGAAAAGGTTACACAAGAGGAAGCAAACACAAATCTAAGCAAGGCATTGCTTAGACTTCTACCTTTGAGTAATTTGCTTCATGAAAACTTAAAAAAAAAATTAAAAAATTTTAAAAAGACTAATGATAAAGACAACAGCAAGAACCTGTTACTAGATCACATTTAAAACATGCTCCAAATGAAACTATAATTCAATACCTAGCAGTTAGCATATAATATTTAAATCACACATGATTGCAATAATTTGAAATTCATTCATTCACTTCGAAGTAGATTGCAGCAAGATAGATCTGTTTAGCAAACTTAAAATTTAATTTTCCTTACAGATTTTAATTAATTAGTGTTAAATCCTATCAAGAAGAGAAACAAGCTTGTGAACACTTTAGTAACACTGTAGTCTGGAAAGTTAGGTTTTGGGGGAATATGCCAAAACCAAGAGAAAGAGAAAAACACCCCTCGGAAGCTTGATGAACAGCATCCAAGTGGCTTATTAAAAGGCAGTTTTAACCAATAATCCAGGGAAGATTCAAGAGCAAAGCAACTTTTTGCTATCCTAAACTTTGCAGTTGGAAAAACAATATATTAATATTACCCTATGTTTGACAGTAAGTCAATTAAAAAAACATAGCAAGCTTAGTTCATTTAGTGTCTGCGTAAGGCACAGGGATAAACTCAAACAGAATTCTCAAGAGTTTTCCAAGACAACACTGTTCAAGCTTCAGAAACCTGTATTTAGATGCCTATATGTAGACAGATATCTATATGTAGCTACATGCATAGCTAAACTCCCATTCTTGTTAATCAGTAGCCTACTAGATTCTTCTTTAAAGCTCTTCTTTAAGATTCTAGATTCTAAAAGATCTTCTTTATGACACACATGGAGTGACCAGGGCACTCTAGGATCCATTGTCTTTACTGACTAGGGACCCAATTCATCAGCTTAAACATGAACACATAGTATACAGAGCACCATTACACATAGTATACAGAGCACCATTACAGCTGCTTCAGTGTGTCCCATCCGGTTTACAAATGCCAATCCAGAAGGGTAAGAATCTCCTAAAGGAACCACGTCATATCTACAAAGGCATCTGAAATGACATTTGAAGTTCACACATGGGCAACTAAATTGCACCTTGGATTTCCATTGGTTACATGAGAGTTTAGACTAGCTCAAATGCTTGATGGGTTGGCTTACTTGCAGACTAAATCCTATTCAGAGTCTTACATTGCTAAAGAGAAAGATCTGCCACTTAGGAAGCTCATTTGTTCCCAGTCTACAAAGTTTCAAATAAGTCTGGTATTCTACCTCCATCTGTGTCTATTTGTTTAGGAAGAAAGTCTCAACCACAAAAATGTCTCAGAAAAACAAGAAGTCTGTCTTTTTTTTTTTAAATTACAAAGATAGAGGTATGTGGCTTTTGTTTAAAAATACCAGATTATGACTTTCTCAACTTAAAGTAGTGCTAAATCTGTTTAACAACATGCTTAAAAAATTCTGAACATTCAAATACAGATTGGTATTTAGAATTATTAAATTACCAGAAAGCACTGCTGACGTCAGATCTAACAATAGTCTAACAATGAGTTTGTTCCCTGCTTCTAGAGTGTGGCTACTAATGAAAGAAATGCAGTAGAAATAACAGATATGGTAATTTCTTCCACAAAAAGACTCTCCGGTCTCTAATGCTGCTAATAAAGAGTCAGACCAAAGAGAAAACAGAGTCCAAACAGTTGAAACAACTTCTTAAGGGAGAAAGGAAGCTACAGATAAGTAATTCTTTTCAAGTGCTTGTCTCTACGTGCATTCATACTACACACAATTCCAAGGAGTATCCGCCCATAATTATTTGCCTTCAATGTTCCTAAATAAGCAAAAAATGAAGAACAACTATCCCAAATGTAACATCATTCCTTGACAATTCTCAAAGTACGTAACACTTAAGTAAAATGCCTGTGATGCTCCAGTTGATATCTCTATAAATGTCAACTCTTGGAACACAGAACAATCAGTCACTGCTTGCACTCCAGATGAGTGGGCCCTAACTGCATTGTTTTACACTCAATTACCTTGGATAAGATTCTGTAGACAGACTGACAGCCTTCTGAATTTTCAGCCATGGACACAAGGTGGGAAAGCTGTGTCCATATCAAAAAAGATGCCTCATCTTCAATAAATGAAGAGGTACTTCTGCTGAGGTAGTATGAGGTTTCATCAAGATAGGTAAATTAGCTTCCTAGGAAGGCAGAAGTCATTGTGAGCAAAACATTCTGGGCAAATGGTCTATATCTAAAACGAATTCATGAAGAGTTGTAGATTCTGTAGGTGGAGATATTTTGTCAGTCTGCCCTTGAGAAGATGCCTGAAGAAGTGAAATTATTTTAGGCTCTAACAGCAAAAGGCATATGGTAATACACAGCTCTCTGGTGTACCTTCTAAAATTTTGTTGTGGTGCTGAGGACTGCAATTTCTAAGTACTCTTTCCTGAAAGGCACCTCTAACGCAAACAGTAATTACATCTTGAGAGTATCCTGCTGTTTACAACAGGCATGCAGTGAAGGCATGTAGAGGCACTTTCCTTTCTTCAGGGAAAAGCCAAAAGCAAATCTTTCACTTCACCTGGCAGTCTGGTTAGATGGTCCCTTCCCTTCTTCATCTCTAAAGAACTGCAGCTAAGTATAGTCCACCATGTTAGTCTTCAGAGGGCTTTCGGGTCTGCGAGTATATTCCATCTGGAATGCTTTTAAGGCCCTGCTGCCATATGGTTGGAAATCTACAATACTTGACTGCATGTTTATCTAAGGGATGGGCATATACTGATGGTTGCACACACATTATTTTTGGTAGGGAAGAACTTTGCATGGGTGATGATACAGTTCACCTGGAATGTCAAAATTTTGAATGCTTTCCTCCATGAGGAACTAGACCAATCAGATCAGATATATTCTGCTAAGTGAGAAGTTACAGCTTGAAATTCTAATCCCCTGTGATTCTAACCAGTGATGTCTATCAAGTTACAGGATGCATTTTCTGAGGATTCCACAGTCTGTACTTCAAACTTGCATCTTCCCCAGTTGACGACGAGACAGAATATACCTGGTCCTTTTCTGGTGGAAAATGTCAGGTACATCTCAGTAGCTCTGAGCAGCTTTTTCCTTGCATAGACAAGACAATCAATACTAATTATGGGGTAAGTATCATCTTACGTCGTATCTTGCCCATTTCAATAAGAGGAACCGCAGTAAGATTTTCTACTTCACTTTTCTCACTCTTACTGCAAGTATGCATTTGTAGAAAAGTCTGTAAAGAAGATGCATATTTAGTTAAATTCTGCTTGCCAGTATTAAACTGACTGTAAATTCGGCTTTGGTACAGACACTATATTGATGTTCGTCAATTATTTACCCTTGCTAAAGACAAAAAATTCTTAGTAATGACTTTGAGATGTACCAGCCACATGCATGTACATTCACATCGATCTTAAATAAATATTATCAGTCTCTACATTTAGATAAGGTGAGCTTTGCTCTGATTCATCCTATTACATACGCAATTATGAAAAGGACCTCATTAGCACAGAACAACCAAGAATCACCAAGTGATTCAGCTAACCAAAATATCACAGACTGTACCATCTCACATTCTCATATTACTAGATGAAAAAGAAAGATGAAATGGTATTCCCTGACAACTAAAAATACTGAGAGGGTAATGCTACTGATGAATAGGTAAGACCTTTTACTTTGTCACAAAAACACTTCTCCTAGGACAGGCATAAAGCACCTGCAGGTTTCCACAAGGATGATCTGTGCTCATTTTTCAGGAACTTAACTGGAAAAGGAAGAATTGCACCTTTGCTTCAACTTTGCACCTCTTCTTGGTTCAACTGGAAAATTAGAAGGTGCTGGCATCTGCAACTAGAACTGCACAGAAGAACAACAGCACTCTTCCATTAGTTAAACTGCCTGCTTGAGGAACAGTGATGAAAGATGATGATTAGAGAGTAGAAGCATTCATTTGATTCGACAAGAAGAATGAGAAGAACTGGGCAACACACAATTATTTGTTGTTGTCATCATTGTCTTAAATACATAAAAATGGGTTGTGTCAGAAGAGCTGTATTTCCTGCCTCCGTGAATTCAACAACCAAAGTATTAGACTTTTTCAGTTGTCGTCATAAATATACAAGGAACCAGATTGCCTCACATGCATTTTCTTGAGCACAGGCTTAAGGTGTTAAACTACATTTACTTTAACCAGAAGCTCAATATTACTCCTGGTTGTACTTATATTCTCAAACTACGATCACCGATCTTGTCTTAAACCAAAAACATTTAAGTATGCTTTCCATAATTTTGGATTTTATGAAAGATAAAAGGGATAATATCCTTTGCTTTCAACAAATGCAAAAAAAGGAGATACATGGAGCTTTCACTAAAATACAAAAAACATCATACTGAGGCTTTTTATATATTCAGCCTTCAAGTAACAGAAATGTTAGTCAATTCAGAATTGAAAAGGTCAGTTGTTAGTGTCAAATTGAACTGCCACAAAGCAAGCCTACATACATCAAGCAGATAATCAAGGCAAGTATGCCAAGTAACTGACAACTGTAAACTTTTGTCTCATTAAAACACTGTCAAAATAACCACCAGGTCAATGTCATTGTTATAAAAGTTTACAACCGATTCACATGAGGAACCTTGATTTTTCTGGTCTTAAAAAAAAAAAGAAATCTAGCAACCATTTGTGGAGTCTGAAAAAGAAAAAATGCCTTTTAGCGACAAGAACATGTTCAAATGGAATTTAACTCAAAAAAAAGAAAACTTTCATTAAAGTTTCCATGTCTACATAAGATACAGCAAACGAAACAGCAAAATGTTACCTATTTTCAGGAACTTTACAGTAGCACTCTCAGTAAAGCCAAATTAATATATTTAGCTTAAATATTGCAATTGTAACATTTAGAGTAAATTCTCAGTTTTAAAAATGTTCCTATCTTCTATATCAGAGAATAACAAAATACTAAATGGAGGTATAGCACAATCATGAGAAGGCATAACTACTAAAAAAGTACTTGTTTAATACCTGAAGAGTAGTCCTAGAAAAATAAAAGTTGTTACTGCACAGTTAACAACTCAGCTGAAGTCTTCTGCACCGATTTGGTTCTCTCATCAGTGGTATCTCACTAATGCAGTTGAGCATCACTGTAAATAGTGAGTATGAAAGCGCTTACGTTTATAAGAAAGATCTAACTGGTAAGAAATAATCAACTATGACCTGTTTTTCCGTGCATATCAACTGTCTCAACTGCCATTAATATTGGTATCTACCTATTTCTTAAAGGGGCTGTAAGGGACGAGGCCCAAGTGACTGTGCTGTGAGCACAGACAATGCCCCAAAAGAAAGCTCCAGAAGCCAGCCACGGGGAGGGGCCCAGTGACACTCCCCTTGACTGACTAATGTCCTAACCACTCCTGAAACTGGGGTGAGAGAATATTCTAGAAACCTTGGACTGGAGCCAATAAATAGGGGCACACACGAACCTCCTCGGGGTGCTCTCCACACCGACACCCCCTGTTGGCAGGTCTGACAGTGGATCCAGGATTGGTGATCTCTCTCTCTCTTGCTTCCCAGCTCTCCCCCCCGCCCCCTTCTCGTTCTTTGCCCTTGATGCTGCTAAGTAACACAAGGCCTACCTCAACTTCTCATAAAGCCGCTTAGCTTATGTGACATATTAATACACAGAGGGTTGATGCTTATAGAGTGTTCGTTCCATTAAAGTTGATGTTCATGTATGGACCTTGAGTGTTACCTCACCTTAATCCACACCAAGGGGATTTGCGGACCTTAGTCACTCTCCCCTTCTCGTAGGTAGGATGTGACAGGGGCCACTTACCAACAACTGTTCACAAGGGATTATAATTTCTGAAGCCTATTCCCAAATAGTGATCCAAAAGAGCTACTATCTGTTCACCTTCAGTTTAATCTGCAAGACATATTTATAGATTTAGAGAGGCCCTTATAAATTTATTTGATTTTTAAAAAAGGGGGAAATAGGTGAAATGCCCATTTGGCTACCCATCGTGGGTAAAGAGAGAAGTACATAGGATTAATTTAATTTACCTGCTGCTTCAAATAAAGTAAGAGGCTGCTTTTAAGGCAGTTTTCATGTGCTTTTTGAACTGTACAGAAAAAGGGAGTTATAGATAGCTTTCTTCCCTTATTAAATCTACACACATGCAAATATATGCAACTCCTGAAAATTCAGGATCACATTTGGAAGCCTGACACTCAAATTGTTGTTAATTTCAGGACTCTGAATACCTATAACCTAGTAAAGAATAGTCAGACAAGTACTGCTCTTAATACTATTAAAATTTAGACATCTCATTTAAGTGCTGTGATGGACCTGGAAGTTCTCAAACCCTTATATGCTCTATAGAGAATACAGGCTCTTAAATTCTCTTAAGTTAGATACAATATCCTGAAATTAGAAAATATAATTTCCATGATCTAAAGCATTTCTCCCTACCGAATCGAACTTGAGACTCATCTTTTACCATTTTTTAATATTCACAAAGAATTACAATTATGAACTGTGTTCAGTTCAACTAAGTTACACGAAAATCAATATAAGTTAATATTTACACTGTTAGACCAATGACTTATCATGATCATTCAAATGCACTATAATATTTTGTGTCTTTCTGTGGTAAACTCTACATCCAACTGAAGCAAGTTGAAAATTGAAAATAAAGGTGAAAGATTTCTTCCCTCAGACTGTCTGGGTGCAATTTTATGAAACCATAAAGTGGGCATGAGGGACAGATTTCCTGCTGATTTAAACATTAATTATAAAAAGCAGTTGCCTAAAAACTTGCTTTCTTACTATTATTAATCTTTAAGTTTCAGGAAATAGCGACAGAAGTGAGATAATCTTTTTGCATCTGAATATAGGACTCATGCTTTATTTTAAAAGGCGGTATAAATTTAACTCTCAAAGTCTGTAAGATTCAGGTGAATAGAAACCAGCAAAATAACCTGCAACAGCCCAGTGTTTCTCAACACTGAATCTTCCCATGATGCATTTTAAAAGATAACATTATAAACAACATTTCAAAATTTGACCCTTATTTGAAACCATATCCCTCCTCCTTTTTATTGTAATGCCTTGTTCAATATAGAAAAATAAGTAATTTTATTTTCACTTGTTGCAGAAGTTTGTGAAAAAT
Source organism: Aptenodytes patagonicus (assembly GCF_965638725.1). Lineage (NCBI taxonomy): Eukaryota > Metazoa > Chordata > Aves > Sphenisciformes > Spheniscidae > Aptenodytes > Aptenodytes patagonicus. The sequence continues at coordinate 189,008,705 of NC_134949.1, read as the reverse complement.
ATTTGCTTACTTGCAGCTGAACTGAGTTATCCTGAAGACCTTCTACAATAGGAGAGAATCTATCAACATTCCTTTCCTCTGCTGCTGCTGTTACAGCTTCCAAAATTTTTTCAAGGCTATAAGAAAAGCAAAGCATTTCACTCGAGAGATATTTAACCTTGCTGTTCATTTGTTATCTGAAGACCCACGTTGCCAAAGTATTCACCTGCCTCCATTTCTTGCATACAAATTTAGGAGGTTTAAGCATTGCTTGTTTCCTTTGGAGACTTTTGTAGCCAAAGAATGACTTACCGGATTATAACGGTTAAGGTGCCTTAAAAGTAATGCTAAAAAATTTTAAGCAAAAGAATGGCTGCATAGCTACTTCCATCTAACCAGTACCTCCACATGTCAAAAAGAAAACTCTTATTGATATGACCATAATAAAAATCACAGACAAAGGTATTCTGAAAACTGACAATATAGTACAGATATTACTTTCAAACCTACGTTGAAAATTTTAGCATTTCATTCAGGTATAACTATAATTTTGGATATCGTAAAATTACCATACTATTTCTGGCTAAACACAGTACTTACATGTTTTCCTCTCCAACAATGCACATTGCAGAAAGGAGTTTAACTATATCCGTCATCATGTTAGTTTGCTTGGGATCAATTGCTTTGATCAGCAACAAAAGGCTTCTCTCTTCTCCCAAAATTCTTTCCAATCCATACTAAACAACAGAAAAACAGTTGTAAGGAGAGTTGGAGGGAATCCAAATGACTATCGAATATCTAGTAAAAGACAGCGACAGTTCCCTCAAGTAAGTATTTCAAATTACATTTAAGTCTGTCAAATACTTAATTAAAAAAATTAAATGAGAGAAAAGTCCAAAATGGGTCGCTTATTCTGTAATAAGGGCATACATCAGCATCAAAAGTTTACACTATTCTCCCGAGTATATTTCCGCAGAGAGGAAGTGGCAGCAGAAAGAACTTCAAAGCACACCTGACCAACACAACACTTCTCCAAATTGCACAGGCTTATACCCGCTGATCATATACATTATCTGATTGAACTGCAGTAATTGAGATTTCCAGATTAAAATAAATCCCATACCTTATTATTCATGAAGGCTCTCAAACACTGTATAACCTTATGCTGACTCCTCTTCACAACTTTGTCCTGGCTGAATAAATAAAAAATTTAGCGTAATTAAATGCTGTTTACATATTAAGAAAAGCTGGCAATTTTATATGAAGTCATCCTTACTTTTTCATCTCAACCAATCTTTCCAAAACATCCAACAGCAGCCCCAGACCTTCTCGGCCAAAGTTTTCAACCCAGCTAGGGAGAAAGAAAAAAAGATGTTAAAAAAATTGACATTTCAAAGAATAATTACAATGAATGAAAATTGTCAGCATAAATAAAAGCAGTATAACTGGATCATTTTAAAACCCAAAATCGACTCTTTACTCAATAGAAGATCAAGAAGCATTCCATTCACTCACTGACGTAATTAGATAACCTTAAATTATGAAAGATTAAAAGAATTACAGTAGCCATTAAATTCAGTGATTTTAATTTTTAAATTAACAATTATACATTCCTTGGCACAGAACTGTAATTAAAAAACCCTTGCAAAGGAAGGGAAGAAAAACAACAGTTTCTACTACACACTGTTCTAGGGTCTCCTGGAAAGGTCAGAATCTAACCGTAAATGGCACAGAAGGAAGGAAAAGCCTAAAGGAATTGCAGGCGTGGCTGCCTGAGATATTAATCCATACAAATATCTCCAAGTGAACACAACAAAAATTTGAAATTTCAGCTATTGCCAAAGCTGTCTTTTGGTAAGGTTAAAACTGGGCATGTTGTTTCTACATGAGAGAGCTGCTTCACAGTCCTGTTTACTATTGCTCAAAACCCCTTGATATCAAATACAAGTAACTGCATGACTGACAGCAGTACTGCAGCCATCCCTTTGATAGTAGCTGTTGGTCTTGCTGAAACTATGATGTTTGATCAATTACCTAACCCTAAAGTTCATGGACAACACTGTCATTCATAGTCATATAACAGAAGGAGTATTTTGCTCTTTAGACTTCATTGTCTGTGTAAGGCACAGATATTTTAAACTTCTAACTTCTAACAAAATCCCACTGGAGGAAGGAGAAGTTGGCTGCAGAGGCAACAAAAATACATATGCAAGCAGAGAGACTGTAGAGACTATTTACTCAGGAAATTCCTTTTATAAAGGGTGAAGTTATAATATTCAATTATGGAATGAATTCACAAGTACCCGAATACTCTTCTCTTTCCATAAGAGGCAGGAATATTTCCTGACACCTTTAGTCAACTTTCCATGCTACTGCCATAAGACAAGTCCTTGGATCTCTTATTATTGTCTTTGGCCAACAAGACAAAATTACTTCATAATGGGCATCTCTTCCATACTTTTTCCACTTTTAAATTAGCGTATTACTTGTATCTATTAACTGATGACAAAACCATCTCTATTTAGAACAGATACAGTTAGCATGATGAAGATGTAATACTTTTCACCATCATCATCAAAACATGGATTCTGTTGTGGGTGTAGTACCAATAGTTTCTGTGCATTCTTTAAATTACCACTTAAAAAAATCTTAGGCTGAGGAAATCCCTTGTCATGTATTAACAAAATAAGTCTTTTACATAAAAAGGAAGCATCCATTTTACAACATCAGAAGTTCAACATCAAGACATTGATAGAATTAGTAAAAAAATTATAACGTTCACTTTACTTGCATTATAGTCTCTCCATTGTTTTCTTTGTTTTGTCTACTTACACACCATTGCACACATTAGGTAAAATTTATTTATCACCACTTTTGAATAGTAACCAGACTATTTAGATACTCCTATAATGGTGGGACCTTACTAGTGACAAATAATAAGCTGTTCTGTTGGAAATAACACAAGGGAGATGCAATAGCTCTTTTGAAATACATAGTACTTCTAATCCCATCATAGGATGGGATTAAACAGTTCTTCATATCTGCTAAGACACAGAACTGTAATGGACTTAAAATTATAGGAAGAGAGAACCAGATCAGATGTTTTTATATGTTTTTCCTCTAAAAGTAAGTATACATGAAAATAGATTTTCTCCTTCCTGGATGGGTGCTTCGTTCTGAAACAGATTAGGCAAATAACTGTCAATTATTTTTGGTATAACTGGCCATATTTGACCTAAAGATGATCCTACTAGACATTTTTTAGCACATTTTGCATTAGACAGAATTGTGTGCAGCCACTTTGTCATACATCCAGCAGCTGAGGACGCTGAGAATGATCAAGTGCCTAAAATACTGTTGCATTATTACAGTCCTTTCCTCTGCTTCCACAAAGAACAAAGATTACTTATACCATCCAGAGCAAACACTCAGCTTTTTGTCAGTCTGACAAAATACCAAGCTACCAGTGCCCTTCTTTTCAATTTATTAAAAATGTCCTCTTAATGAAAAGAGCTAAATCTGCTGCAATTATTACACAAAAGAAGAAGAAATAGTTGTAGATAACTAGTTATCTGTAATACTATGTACAGCTAGATCACTGAACCACTTTTGATGAATTGTGTTGGCAGCTATGAGGTAAAAACACCTCATTTATTTACCTGAAGAATAGTGCCCAAGATCAGTGGATACATTTTCCTGTTGAGGCTTTCTTTTTATACTGATGGAAAATAAATACTACTTTTTGCACTAAACCATAGATTTTAATACATTTTTCTAAGTACCAAGATCAAACTACTCAATATCACTTGATTCAGATTTTCTCTGTGAACTAAAAATACATTTTACAAAAACAACTAATTGAAAACAATATTGTAGAACCAGTTCTTGCATTAGAAACTGAAAATGTCAACAAGATTAAAAAGTTTATTAAAGCGTAGTAATTGGAAAAACAGCAAAAAACCCTACATTATATATTGTCAAAAAGATGACAGCCCACAAATGTGAAGAACGTCAGGCTAGATCCAATCTAAATTTAATTCTCATCCTGTTAAAAAAGCATGAATTTATTCTTAGGTATTATATACACACAAAATAAAATCTTAAGGTTTCATCAGTTATTTCTCATTGTCCATATCATATGAAGCAGGAGTTAAAAATAATCATGGATTTACAGCAGCTAGACTGGAGTTCAGTATTTATGTGTCAAAGCAAGTTCTTACTCAAAGATCTGGCTGCTGATAGGAAAATCAAGGTCATCAATATTTGCATCCAATTAATATCAACTGTTGTTACTCATTAGAAAGAAGGGGATGTGGTTTAAAAATGTTTACTCCACAAATTTTTAGTATGAAGAACAGTGTGCCGCTGTTACATTTTTGCTATTTTTGTATATAAGCCCTACAGAAGAACTTAGTTTTTTCCTAAGGCTGTTTAAAAATGCTCTGTTTAAGCCTAATGAGGTCTATCTTAACAGTCATCTTCAGCACCACTCAGTACATCAGAACCTGTTTCAGAACCTGTATGTTTTATTGGTTGTGATCCTTCTTTTGATTTGTAGACTAAAATGGACAAGCAGTAGATTTTTTTTTTTGTATGAAACTGCTGCCTACTTAAATACCTCTTCTCTGGTGTTTTTACAAGCCACAGTCAGTCTCCTTCCAATTCAAACCTCTCAAATTCAGACCTATTCTTAGGCCATACATCCATTAACTTAACAATGAGTTTCACTCCAATCCAAGCATTATAGTTCTTTTACATTGTCTCTTACATTCTGCTTAATGTTTCAAATTGAAGTTAAATTTTAATAAATTACGGTCAAGTTAGGACTTAGATTCAACTGTCAAATTTTCTGCCTACCACAGTTTATATTTGACTGAACAAAGTGAAAGCCAGTGTTGCAATCTAGAACTATTTGTACCAAAAACTTAAAGAAACTAATCTCTCAAAAGTATCAATGCAATACTTTGATATCAACAATGCATCATACCCTTCTAGCATGCTTTGAAGGATTGACATAAAATACGCTAAGCTTTTGAAAATGAAAACATTCATTTTTCCATTTCTCCATGCACAAAAGCACTTGCTCTTTTCCCTGTACTCATAACATATACCTACAGATTTCTAATCCATTCTTTACTTAAAGTGAAACATTTGTGGAAAACCTACTCAGTCCAAAACTTCATAATATTTAGTTGCTGTAAAACTTCTAAGTTTCTGTACTTTGTTCTTCCAGGTAATGTTGATCACCAGACTTTTGGTATTGATCAGATGCTCTATTACAACATCATAGTCCAATTCAACTTGCATTCTCTATCAAATGTGTCAAGTATAGACCAACACTGTTCTCTCATAGCTGGCCTTCACATTCCTTACTCTGATACCATTTCTCCATCTTCCTCACCCCTTCATGTCCTATCACATTGTACTGTGCTGTCAAGCAGAACTACCACCTCACCAAGATCATGGGGTTTGCTTTGGTTTTGGTTTTTGGGGGAGGGCGATTAACTTTTCTCTTCCTGTGTGGGAAAGGGGCAAAGGGGATCACATACAAAAAGACGAAACTATACAGTCATATCAAGAACAGAGAGGAGAGATTGCTCTACACTTGTCACACATTTCATACATTTTGTATTTCTATTTCCATATGCATACTAACAAGCAACGTTTTCTTTGTTAAATCAACGTAAGTGTAAATAAAAAAAAATCTCTGGAGTTGTGGGTTGGTTTTTTTTGTTTGTTTTGTTTTTTTTAAATAAAGAAGGGGAAGCAATACTATATCAAAAAGTAGCTTCACATTCATGGAGAAAGTATATCTTCTGTAAAACCCTCTGTCAGAAGAGCTCAGGTTAATGTAAAGCATGTTTCTTCCCATGTGAATCATTACATATTCTAAATAAGACAATCCAATTCAAAAACAAATTAATAGAAGGAAAGAAGCAAACACCCATACAGAAGGCCCACATCAACAACCCTGCCAAGCCAGATGCAGAAAGAAGAAAGTTGTCTAATCCTTTTTAATCACGTCCCATCATAAGCATCCCCAACATTTCATTTGCATTATTTTGAACTAAACTCAAAACCGTTTCCCAAAATCATGTGTTCAACCATTGGCTTAAATAGGAACTCTAAAACAAAAGGTTGTAAATAGAGTAGGATAGAAAAAAATATTATTTAATAAAATAAAGCCAGCACACACAAATAAAGCTGCATGGATCAAATCAAAATTAAATGTAAAGATTGGTATCAGTGTTAGAGTTATGATTACTGAAGAGTTAGCCTTTTTAAAAAAAAGCATAGGTAAACTAATGTTGTGCTCTCTTCTGTATAGATAAACCCCACAGATGCAGCAAAAATTACTAGTAGGCAGCAAGGAAGAAAGCCTAAAGCACACTGGACAGGAGGAGGAGCACACAATTAAAAACATATGTTTTCTGGCTAACAAACTTACACCAAGGTGTCTAACACCCATTATTGATCATCCTGACAAAGTGTTAAAAGATTAAAGAGTTAAGAGACTATTTCAAAAATAAAAATAATAAAAAAACCTTTTGACTATTTAGCACTAGAAAACAAAGCAAACTGCTCTGCACTACGCTTGGTTTACATTCTCTTAGCACTACCTTGTACAGATCAGTGAAATCTACTGAAAAATAGATCTACTGAAGATACATAATCAATGAAAAACAAGAAAAAAGGTACAATCATTCACTAATGCATATACATTCATTAACTGGAAAACCTTGGAACATGCACGTCTACCAATCCATTAATTTTAATCCATTAAGAAACACAAATATGATTAAACTTTGCAATATGTGTTAATGATGTTACCTGACAGGATTACTAGTCAAGGACACACGGAGAGATTCTAAGCAAGTGACTAGTCTTTCATCTGTTGACCCAGATTTTAATTCCTGAATAAACTCTTGGGGTGAAATCTTCCGACTGTTCTTGAGACTTCCCTGAAATACAGAAAATAAAAGAAAGAATGTACTTTGCACATATAGAACTTAAATAGATTATTAATGGCTAACCTTCATTTCTGTTCCTTGAAAAAACAGGGGGGAAAAAAGATAATTTTTTTTTGTTGTCCATCTACTATATATGGACTGTTTGTTGTCCATCTACTATATATGCTAAACGCTGACTAAATTTTTGTCAATTTATGAACAAATTTATAATCAGTAGTCAAAAGCAGCAGGCATCAAATGCAGAAATATATCATGCACACTCGGTGAAATACAATTTTTATAATGAATGGATTCTGTTTATGCATTGCAAATATCTTAATTTTCAATACTGCACAGAAGAAAAAAAAAAAAACAATTCTGAGGTGCTCTGAAGAGATCACAGGGCATGTGTCCAGAAGGGTGACTGCAGTCATATGAGAATACAGCGGGAAGAACCAGCGCACCAGAAGAGTACTCAGGATGTTATTGCAGTAACTTGAGTTCTTGCAGATAACGTTGTAAAATGCTTTTCCCTTAAAGGTCCTTCAGATGAGGATTATATGAGACTGGAATTATAAAAACAGACTAGCTTTGGCTCTAAGGGCTAAAGCAAAAGAATTTCAAAAATTAAAAATAAAAAATAAAAATAAAAAAGACTTCTTTAGAAACACTGAAGCTCTAAAGATAAATCCCAGCTCCTCATTTGTTGTATTTGCCATCTGTAAGAATGCAGTGCAACATAAATATGACTATTGATGCAATAACATAAGGACACTTACTCAACCTTCGGGTTTGGATTTTGCCTTGCTTTTTGGGTTTTGCTCTTTTTGGCGGGTGGGGAGGCAAATGGGGACATGGAGAACAGGGAGACCGAAAGGAAAATACAATGGCAAGTTAATGCAGCACTGGAAAAGTAGTTTTGTGCAAACAAAATATTTTCTGTTCCAAGCAATATAGGTTGAAAGACACTGACTTTGACTTATCGTTGTATCTGTGGTGTCAAATGTTGCTTAAAATAAATTCAAGATATTGACGACTCTTCTGAAGGATATATAGTATCCATTGTTTTAAACAAAGCAATGGTTATACTAAACTAATGAAGCTCTACCATTTGCAATCAAAACGGCAAATCTCAGAGGCACTGACCCTATTTTTAAGAGTATCCTCCTGCCCCCTCTTTTTTTTTTTTAAGTAGCAGCAAAGACAAATTCATAGACAGTGGAAAATAAGTCTACTCCACCTAATACCCATTTATGACATGAAAAAGGATAGATATATTTTCTACAGAACATATCTAAATTCCAAAAGAGAGGCATACAATGGGGTATACAACCTATATTTGACTTACTCCATTGGAAAGACTCCTTTTTTTGAGAGCAAAAGCACAACTATTCTGTCATGTAGCACTAAAGAGAGTTACTAAATAATACTCGATTATCTAGTGGCTTGCAGTGCAATAATAACTTGAAATTATCCACTGTAAATGGTGAAGCAGTCTCATTATGTTATTATACAGAGTTTCATACAGAAGATGTTTTCTCACTTTGGTAGGTCCTCCAGAAGTGTTGAAAAATATACTTTTCTCCTCCCAAAGCAGAAGATAATGAAATAGTTTCTAGCAGAGAGGTGAAGTTAAAAACTGGGTAGAGTGGTTGAAAGACCAGACTGCTGTGCTGCCATTCAGAGGGACCTCAAAAGACAGGAGAAATGGGCAGAGGAATTTCAGGGAGTTCCACAACAGGAAATGCTAAATCCTGAACCTGGGGAGGAATAAACCCATTCACCAACACGTGTTGGGGCCAACCAGCTGCAAAGTAGGTTTGTAGGAAAAAAATGGGGGTCCTGGTGGATGACAAGTTGACCATAGGGAAGTGTATCACCAGCTGGTCAAGGGAGGTGATCCTTCCCCTCAGCTCAGCGGTGGTGACACACACCTGCAGTAGTGTTCAGTTCTGGGCTCCCCAGGCCAAGAGAGACATGGACATACCGGAGAGGGTCCAGAAAGGACTGTGGACACAATTAAAGGAGCATCTGTTGTACAAGGAGAGGCTGATAGAACTAGGATTGCTTAGCCCCGAGAAGAGAAGGCTCAGAGGAACCCTATCAGACAAGACGATCTTCCAGCCTCAACCATTCTATTCTATGACTCTCTGATAAGGGAACACTGGGGGGCTATTGGGGGCTATACTACCTCTCTGCTTCAACTATATTTCCTCAGACTTGAGAAACGGATGTTCCAGATGCCAAAAAACAGACTACTGCCAGGAACCACCCTGAAAATATAGCATCTCATGCTATGTTTTGGTACACCACACGTAGTACATGGAATGTCATTCCAAACGTGCCTCTGAATTGATGGAAATCCCTATTTGCTTAAATATGAGAGTCACTTCCAATAACTATGTTCCACCAAAAAGTAGATGAGATGGCCAGGAAGGGATGAGGGTTGAGAGGGAGCCTCAGAATTAGAGATCTAGGAAACCCAGAGGAAAAAAAAAAAAAAAAAAAAATCTGTAACAATAAAATGTTCCCACAGACAAAGAGAAACTCAGTGTTTTCAGTTTTCTTTTGTGTTCTGTGTTTAGTTCATAGCTACATAATACTCAA